>NC_061088.1:33250464-33282686 GCF_015104395.2 Macrobrachium nipponense | reverse complement strand
ATTTAGCGTTTTCTGTTTCGCTTAAATATACCAGCTTGAGAGTCTTTCTGCTCAAAAAAAAATAACGGACCTATTTCTTCGTAGAATAGGGTAGCTGGCAACCCAGACATAAAGTTAAGAGACGACGTTCGTAAGCTGCTGCTGCTGCTGTCACGCCTGTGTCTGTCCTCCAGTCCAACCGAGCCAGTAACAGATCGTGCGCTGTAGGTTACGTCTCTCTCTCCTGCGGGATTGACTGACTAACCGTATCTCTGTGCTGACCGTTACGTCTCTCCTGCGGGATTGAACTGACTAACTGTATCTCTGTCCCTACAATCACGGACTTTAGCCTAAGATTGAGGGGATTTCTTACGTGAATGAATAAACATTGCATTCGTTTTGCCTTACTATGTTCAACAGAGTTATCTCTTAATCCTTTCGGTGCTCGTTACCGCACGGTATGGAACTACGAGTCTACCGCAACATTGCACTTTTATTTGCTCTCCTGCTTAGGCAAAGCGCAGCCTTATTAGGGAAGTAAGCATACTCTGGGAGGGAATGGATGAGCTTGCTGGGGACCATTTCCTTCCTGAAGAAGTTTGTTTCCCCGAATAGACTGCAATTCAGACCACAGTTTTTTCCTACCGGGAAACTGAAATATTATTCTAGATCTAGGAATGATTCTGAACATCTCTCAGTGCGTCTATCACCTGAGGTGATAGAAAGAAGGTGCCGGACATCTGGATAGGGTTTCAGATGTCCTGGATCTTAATCTGAAAGAAGTAAAAGCGATTCGGTAGTCCCTCCAGTCCTCGAAATGAGTTTTTGGGAACCAGTGGTCCAGATCAACTCTGATATTCCACAGCTCTCTCATATCTTAAGAAGTATCTTCTCTCGGTCCTTGTTCGAGTTTACGAGAAAGAGCCTATTTTAACAACAGGGCGTAGAATGTAACGATCCTCTACAGGTTCGTTACAGGATTGCAAAAGTCCGTACGAATCGTCTCGATCGACGGCAGCAATTATTCACTTCCGAGTGGAATCTTTCTTTAGAAGTTGAGAGTTGTGTAGACTTTAGGGACGCCCTTTCATTCTTCTCTTCGATATGTTGAGGACGAAGAGGCTTCTTCTTCTCTGCTCCCTTATTCTCGATCCGGGATCGGTACCATTAAACGCCATCCTATGATATTGAACGGGGATGGTGTTTAGTCTCTTTTCCCCTTTTTCAATCGCTTAGGAAATGTAATAAGAGGATTTATGACGTCACAGGGGAGCGACAATGACACTGATCGCCCCATGTTGGCCTTCAGGATCCTGGATTCACAGAGGTCACATACTTCCTAGTTCACTTTCCAAGGACCTTTTCCGAGAGAGTCGGTCTACTCTAACTCGAAAGGTACCTATAACCTCTCCGCTCTGAGTCTGACTACGTTCAGACTATCGAGATGTTGACAGGAATAAGATTATAGTCTTCCATTTCCGTCTGAAGAATCGGGATAAGCTGGCAGTCACAACTATTAAAGAATATGCAAATATGTTTGTTGACGCCCTTTGGGCTCAGAGATTTGCGTCTGTCAAACAACAAAGCCCTTCACGATCTTTGAGTTCTGTGGAATCTCGAAACTCGCTCACCATCTTCTTTTTGTCTCACCTGTTTTCTCGGAGTCAGACACTCGTGCGAGATCAGGCGACATATAGTAGCCCTGAGTTTCTTGTTGACGAAGTCGGTTGCGTTTATACAACACACCCCCCGATGATCGTGTAACATGAGACCAGGTTGGACTGTCACGGGCAATTTATTCCATTCGGGGGACTGAATCGCCTTTTTGCTCCTCGCTCCTTTCTCCTGGCACCAGAAGCTCGAGTCAGGAGTTGATTCGCTGACGACGTTGGGTTGCGTTGATACACCCCCAAGGTTTGCTTAGATTGAATCGCCCAGGCAGTCCAGACACTCATCCTTCAGCGAAGAATAGTGCCTTATGGTCTTCAGGGTACAGCCTTGCTGTCCTTGATTCGTCTGACTGGTCAACTGGTCGGTCACCTGACTTTAGTACAGACGGACTGACTGTGCATGTCCAGATCGAAGCTTTCAATATGGAACTTAGACGTAGTCTGAAGTTCTTGATGTCAAAGCATTCGAACCTCTCCTACCTGTTAACTTCTTGCATGTGATCAGGAAGGCCTTCTTCTTAACCACCCTAGATACGACAAAGAGGGTTAGTGAAATTTTAAGCCATCGTCACATGTTTTTGGCTTTAGAGAACACAAGTCGGTGTGCTCTCTAAGCCTTCCGTTGTGGCCTAAGAATGGAAACCCGTTTTGTCCTTGGGCCAGGAGCTTGGAAGCAGGATGGCACAAGTTAGTGGGCAGGAGCCAGAGAGAGTCCTGTGCCCTGTCGGGTCTCTCAAGTTTTATCTACATAAAACTCAAGAAGTCGAAGTTCATTCGGGCAATCTGCAGTTGTTCCGAAAAAGACCAGACTTGCCCATATCGAAGAACCACCCTGCTTTAGTGTAAGGAGTTCTTTCAAAAATGCTCCTTCATTGTGTTTGCACAAAGATTTGAAATCTTTTATCTGAATGCTCACGAGGTGAGGGCGCGGCCTCGGAAGCATTTCAACAGAGCATGGCACTCAGCAACATCCTGAGTACCATGTTTTAGCGAAGCAACTCTGTGTTCACTTCACACTCCCTGCGAGATGTGAAGATGGCATATGAGATCTGCTGCTCGCTAGGGCCATACGTGTCTGCAGACACAATCTTGGGGTTGGGGCAAGAAGTACCACTCATCCTATCCTGTAGAAAATGGTTAGGAAGAGCTCTTAATTTAGTTGTTGAGTCGCCGACAACGGCGATTCTTAACTCTTAAGCCTTAGTTAAACACCTTAACTTTGGCTAGGTGGTCAGGTGGTGATATATATATATATAGTATATATATATATATATATATATATATATATATATACTATATATATATATATATATATATATATAATATATATATATATATATATATAATATATACATCTATATATATAATTATATATAAATAATATATATACTTATTATATATAATATTAAATATATATTTATTTTTACTTCTTAGCCCTCATGGTATGGTCAATATGGTCTAGTCACGTCGTGGTCTCGCCCTGTTGACAGATCATCTGGAGTGCACCAGCTATATAGGTCTCACCTCGCTGGCAACTCTAGTAGCACAAGCAGACTTAAGTGGCAGTAACCACGAAGCCAGCTATGCTAACAGGTGGAACCAAGATGTAAATCATCTGCATGCATTTGTTTCCCAAAATCCTTCTATTCTGTCCCTTCCCACCTCCAAAGGTGGGATTCAGCTATATATATATCTGACAGTAAGTTCATGAACAAATGATATTGTTATGATACAATAAAGTTTGTTCATACTTACCTGGCAGATATATATAATCAAGTACCCACCCACCTCCCCTCAGGGGACAGTGGAAATAAAAATTATGAATAGAAAATGGGAATGGTTCCTGATACCCGCCTCCCAGCGGCGGGAATGGGTACTAACCACCTGGCCGACCACTGCGTGTGTCGGAAGTTTTTAAAATTCTGTCGGACTTCAGAAAATACAGCTATATATATATATATCTGCCAGGTAAGTATGAACAAACTTTATTGTATCATAACAATATCATTTTTATTATTACTGCATTAATATGACTACTAGAATTCATGGAAACAGTTTGTAAATGCATTGGCAAATGTGTGAAGCTCCACTAGATTGGCAAAGATGAGTAATTTTTTGTTGCGTCGTCTGTTTGAACGTATACATCTGAAATATTTGTAATTTTTCGGGGTTAATTTGGTTGCAAAAAGGGGATAATAGTCAAGAATTGAATAAACATTTTGAAGTAAAGTTAAACTAAATAATGAATAAAGTAAACAATTAAGGGAATAAAGCTTTGCACCTCATAAACAGTGTAGTCGTCTGCTGCTCATAACTGTGTTTGCGGAGTGAGTGCTTAGGAACCAGGAACAGCAACGTGGTTCAAGTGCAATTTGGAGTGAATTAAGACCAAAATGTGTAAAATTACCATCAAATAAGCACTGGAGTTTCAGTTTTGATGGCAGTAAGGATAAAACCACCGATTACAAGGTAAAAATGAATTTCAGTTCAAACCATGACCCCAGGAAGAAAAAGTTTCATACTTTCACTAATATAGGTAACAAAATGTTGTTTTATTGTGCTGATTACAACTGCAATCTTGAGTAAGATCAATAAACGTTACATAGGGTAAACAACCGCAGACGATCCATCGTCATTGCGCTGGCCAGGCCTTATTCACTCTATATTTAATTGGTGAAACAAGAATACAATCACAACTTTATGCAAAACATTCAAAAGATTGAAGTTTCGTCAACATAATGTGATATATGAAAGCCCCATACAAACTAAAATAAGCATGTGAGCTCTTCGTAAAATATGCTTTCAAGGTAGTTTTGAAATCCAATATGGCGGCAATCGCGTGGCTGGCCGTTCTAACCACAGACAATCCACTATCTTTCCCAGCCTTCACAACAATCATTTGAACAATGTTAGCGTATATATGTAACATTTATTGATCTTACTCAAGATTACAGTTGTAATCAGCACAATAAAACATTTTGTTGCTTATATTAGTGAAAATATGAAACTTTTTACTCACGGGGTCATGGTTTGAACTGAATTCATTTTTACCTTGTAATCGGTGGTTTTATCCTTACTGCCATCACAACTGAAACTCCACAGTGCTTATTTGATTGTAATTATCCACATTTTGGTCTTAATTCACGCCAAATTGCACTCAAACCATGTTGCTGTTCCTGGTTCCTAAGCACTCACTCCACAAACAGTTACGAGCACCAGATGACTACACTGTTTATGAGGTGCAAAGCTTTATTCCCTTAGTTGTTTACTTTACTCATTATTTAGTTTAACTTAACTTTGTTACTTCAAAATGTTTTTTTAATTGATGTCTATAATCCCCTTTTTGCAACTAAATTAACCCGGAAAAATTACAAATACGTATTTCTGATGTACTTACGAGCAGATGATGCGACGAAAAATGACTCATCGTTGCCAATCTAGTGGAGCTTCACACATACGCCGATACATTTACAAACTGTTCCCACGAATTCTAGTTCTCATAGTAATGCAGTAATGATAAAATTGCTGTAATATGTATATATACTACAAATAGATAGGCTAATTTCACTTATTTCCCGGGTTTTGTGTAAGTCTTATACCCAGTTTGGAGGGTAAACACATACCATTTGACAACACTGATAAACAATTGAAGAGTGCAAAGAATGCCGTAGTTCCCTTGGATAAGTGCGTCATGGGGGTTAGTGTGCACTGTGTTGGCCACACTTTTCATTACCTTCTGTTTAATTGATCAAATACTCTTTGACGAGTGTCGGGCTATAATATGTAAACATTGGTTTGTTGGATTGATTTTTATTCTTTTTGCCAACTAGACATTGTTCAATAATACGTTTCAGTAGCAATCTTCTGATTAAATCATCTGTACAACAAGTAACACAACAAAGTAAAATGTTACTGAGTTAATACTCGTAATAATGTAAACATTGCAATAGCTACCTTCCTGATAGAGTAGTGTAATAATGTAAACATTGCACTAGCTAACTTCCTGATAGAGTAGCGTAATAATGTAAACATTGCATTCGTACCAGAACGATATTAGTATTGAATTTTAATTCTGCAAACTGTTTTTGCAGAATTAGTAATTATTATTATTGTTATAAAGTTCTCATATAAGTTTTTTCACGACTCGCTTAATAGCATATTCGCTACTGCAACAATATTACAATAAATTTAAACACATCAATCTTTCCTGTACAGAACTGTTATAAGTGAAAGGTTATAATGTAGCAGGAGATAATTAGTCATGGTGGGCTTTCGGAGGACGATCTATTGAGATCCTAGTAAAAGCAAGAATAGAGTACAGTCAGTCCCTGGCTTATGACTGGTACGGCTTACGACGTTCCGAGGTTACAACGCTTTTCAATGATATCAGAAATTATTTCCAGGGTTACAGCGCTTACAACGCTGATCTGGCAGAAGAGATATGACTCCAAAAATGCAAAATAATCAATATCTGAAGGTTTTTTGATGATAAATGCAATAAGAATGCAGTTTACTTAGTTTTTAGACACCTAAAGCATTATAGTAAGGTTTTCTTGGGATTTTTGACGATGTTCTGGCTTACAACAATTTTCGGCTTACAACGTGTCTCAAGAACGGAATTCCTGTTGTAACCCTGGGACTGCCTGTAATTGTTAATTACAGGAAACAATTTTCATTGTAAATGTACAAGAACCCACTACAGAGAGAACATTCCTATAGAGGGCTGTACTTAAAACAGTTAAGGGAACAAAGTAATGTTGCTTTAGCATGCCTGCTGAACTTTAATCAAAACACAGCTGTTATGTAGCTAGACTGACATAATAGTATGCCTGCTGTTAAAGCTATTAGCTTACCTGGCACCGAATTATTCTGGCTGATCCGGTCTTTAGTCATATAGTTTACCTAAGATTATGGCCTACATTTATCTTATAGTTAACTGAAGTGTCCAGTGGATCTGAGTGTCCAGTGGCGCTGAGCATCCAGTGGTGCCGAGCGTCCAGTGGCTCCGAGCACCTAGTAACGAACAATGGTGCCCGAGTGCTCAATATTGTAAGCTACACAGGTGTTCAAGTGGTTTTATTAGTGTAACTTGCCCAGTAATTGTATAGCTGTAGCTTCTACAGCTATATAATTGCTGGGTAGGTACTAATAAAACTTTATTTTATTATAAAAATATAATTTTTCTTAAATTTTTTTTCTCTTGTTTTTAGCCCATTAATTTTACCACTTGCTCTTTTGCTTGCCTCCCTCGCTTCCTTCCTTTACCATTGCCAGTTATGTTTGGGTTAGCAATGTTAACCCTGTGACAGTAAAGTGTTGTATGCAGTGGAGGAGGTGCTGTTCATCCCCTGATTCTCCTAGGCAAAGGTCCCTGTCAAACTCCCCAGCACCTGGGAGGAGGCATACTGGTAGCCCAAGGGAGGTCAGTGGGATTTGCTTATGGACAATTGCCCCCTCAGGTGGTCCTGTTGTTAAATCCCAGGTCGCGATAGAGCACCATTGGAAAGGCGTCTCTAAGGAAGTGTCTTTGTCTTTCCTCGAAAGGGTTGAGCTCTGAGGAGTCGTCACCCAGGCGCCAGTGGCTCTTTAGTGGTGAGTCTTGTCCACTGTAAAGGAAGACTAGTAATGTGGCGCCTTCTCCTGTCCCTCCTAAGAAGGCCAGTCCTTCTTGCAGCTTCGGGGACAGTCTAGATCGCTTTTCAGACGATGACGACGGCTTAGAGGGTAAGTGTAGTGAAAGGATACCCTCTTCTAAGATTCAAGGAAATCGTCCCTCTGGGTGTCCATCTGATGAGGCTGCATGCAGGAAAAGTTCTGAGCATTTGTTGGCGCCAGACCTTTATCCTCCTGTGCTCCCTACTTATGGTTCCTCTGTGTTAGAGTCTAGCTCTAAGAAGGGTGCGGCACCTGAGCGTCTTTTGGCACCTGTACGTCCTTCTCGAGCAGGAAGGGACTTGGTCCTGCCCTCTGTATCTTCAGTAATTGAAGAACTCCCATTGGTGCAAGAGCAGAAGAGCACCCATTGGTGCCTCAGCTTCCACAAGCGGCTGAGTGCTCATTGGCGCAGGGGTGCCTACTGGCGCATGTTTTACCTCTTCTTCAAGATTGGTCACTGGTTCAAGAGCTACCATTGGCGCAAGAGTGCCCACTTGGCGCCCGAATGTTCACTGGCTCCTGAGCGTCCATTAGCGCCCGAGCATCTATCAGGTCCCAAGCATCCGTTGGCTCCCAAGCGTCCATTAGCAACCGACATCTTACAAATCGCTACTTTACTACTTTATAGCGAATTCTTGAGATTCGTTCTCGCCAAGGCTTCATGAAGCATACTGCTCATTCTATCCAGTTGCAAACAGCCTTGTCCCCTGTTTCTTTGGTGGAAGAAGAGGAAGGAGATAAGGATACTCCTCCTACGACCTACAAGTCACCTCTTCGCTGTTTTCCCAATGTTCAAACCTTCACCTTGTAGTGAAGGATCGAAGTTTAGGGAGCCAAGAGGGTACAATGTACCCAGAGTACCCGACACTTATAGTGGATGGGTTGTGGTCTTTACTTCAGTGTAGGTGACATAATAATCTGGTTGTTTTTGTTATGGTACTGTGCCCAGGGCAAGGGCAAATTGTAGTCTTTGTGAGCAATTGGAATCATCCTTGCTACAAGGCTTCCCCTTAAGTAGAGGCAATCCTTGGCTTTACTGCCATGCCACTGCAGGTTAAGTTGAGCACCAACCAGAGGCAGTCTCAACTGTAAGCGCTCTTAACTAACAAGGAACAACAGGCATTGCATGATTTAATGTTTTAGAGTAAGAGTATGTCCATTTATCCCACCTCCTGGCAATGTGGGAATCAGCTATGTAATTACTGGGTAACTTGTGTAATTGAAAATGATGTTTTGTTCATGAAACTTACCTGGCAGATATATATATAGCTGTATTCTCCGAAGTCCGACAGAATTTCAAAACTCGCGGCACACGCAGTGGGCGGCCAGGTGGTAGTACCCATTCCCGCCGCTGGGAGGCGGATATCAGGAACCATTCCCATTTTCTATTCATATTTTTTCTGTCGCCGGTCGGTAAACACCTGTTTACAGACCTCGCCCAGGATTTTTGGGATTTGACTCGTTATAAGTATCTGGATTGACTTTTGGTTTTGACTCTGGATTGTTGGATTGGCATACGCGATAGTGGACTGTTTTTGGATTTTGGATTGGCTTTTCTATGAACGTGATGTCGGGATCAAGTTCAGTGAGCTTCAGTGTGTGTGTGAGAAGTGATTGCAAGGTGAGGCTACCGAAATCATCGGTAGACCCCCACACAGTATGTATGGGGTGTAGGGGGCATGTTTGTTTGCTGGTTGATCGTTGCATTGAATGCAAAAGTTTGACTGAGGATGAATGGAAGGTGTATGAATCCTATCGGCGTAAGTTGGAGCGCGATAGGATCAGGAGGTCTTCCTCCAAGAGCGGTTCTACGAAAGGTAAGGGAAGTAACATTTCTCCGATTTTAACACCAGTAGAATTTGCTTCACCTAATCCTGTGTTGTTGCCTGAGGGCCCTAGTTCTGTGTCTGGAGAAGGTAATGCCCTTTCTCTGATTCTAGAGTCATTACGCACTCTAGAGTCCAAAGTGTTGGCCCTTGAAAACGGCTCGAGTAAAGTGTGTGATCGTTGCCCCTAGTGTTGTGGATGGGGGGGGGGGGGGGGGGGGGGGGCGTCAGATCGGCCCCCATAATGCCTCTAGGTCTAGACCTCTGTCGGACTCCCAGAACTCAGGGAGTGGGCATGTCGAAAGCCGCAAGAGGGTTACGGGGGCTCCCCACCGATCTGGCGTCCCTTCGGCAGGACCTGTTGCTACTTCCCAGGCTGCCAAGGAGCGTGCTCAGGCTCGCATCCTTAAGGACTGTTTTGTTCATGAAACTTACCTGACAGATATATATATAGCTGTATTTTCTGAAGTCCGACAGAATTTAAAAATTCGCGGCACACGCAGTGGGCGGCCAGGTGGTAGTACCCATTCCCGCCGCTGGGAGGCGGATATCAGGAACTATTCCCATTTTCTATTCATATTTTTTTCTGTCGCCGGTCGGTAAACAACTGTTTACAGACCTCCGCCTAGGATTTTGAAACTTCATTAGCCACTTAAGTATCCTAATTATTCTTTCGATTATTAACTTGGATTTGTGGCTAGCCTACGCTATCGTAAATTTTTTTCATTGCATTTGATGTCTGAAGCTAGTTAGCCTAGTTTCAGACTTTGTTGTCTGCACGGTAAGGTGAGGCTACCGGAACTTTCGGTAGACACTCGCTTAGTATATATGACGTTTACATGTTTTCTTTGCATAAGGTAATTAGTGTAATGTGTGACTGATTACGGAAGAAGGAGGATTCATTTACGTTTTTAGCGCGTGTTAGAATCAGGAGTTTTCCTCCACAGTAAACAGAAGTTAGAAATAATGAACCTTCTAACCTCCTGTAGATTTTATTTTGCCTAACCCTGTGGTATGGCTTACGGGCCTAGAAGAAGTGTCTGCTAGAGGATTACATCAAGTAATCTTAGACTAAAGTGCTCGCTCTCCAATCAGTGTTGTGAAGTGTATGCCCCTTGTGTTGTGGAGGGGGCGTCAGATCGGCAACCCCATAATGCCTCTAGGCCTGGACCTCTGTCGGACTCCCATGACTCAGGGAGAGGGCATGTCGAAAGCCGCAAGAGGGTTACGGGGGCTCCCCACCGATCTGGCGTCCCTTCGGCAGAACCTGTTGACGCTTCCCAGGCTGCTAAAGATCGTGCACGTGCACGGATCTTGAAGGATTGCTTCTCGTCCTCCGAGCGTCCTCCCCACACAGGGGTTGGAGTTCTCGGAAGGACTCGCGCCCCTAAAGAAGCTTGAGAGAAGAGGACGCTTCACGTCCTCTCTCTCGTCACGAGAGGATGAAAAAGTAAAGAGACCACATTTTCCCTTTTAGAAGAATGCACTGGCTCTTTTTCTAAGGGACATTTAAGGAGGCTCATCATTTGCCAGAAGATGATTTTGAGCCTTCATGCGGTGTGACAGCTCATGTATATATCATTTATACATTATTACAAGGAAGGCTCATTCATCTTTGCCAGAAGAGGTGATTTGAGACCTCCTGCGAGTGAACCGATCATGTATTAACTCATTTATACATTCAATTAAGGAGGCTCAATTCCATCTTGACCAGAATGAGTGGATTTGAGGCCTCCCCTCGCGTACAGTGAAACGCTCATGTATACATCATTTATACATTATTAAAGAGGCTCATTCATCTTGCCAGAAGCGTGATTTGGAGCCTCCTGCGAGGTGAACGCTCATGTATATGAACGCTCATGTATATATCTCTTATACATTATTAAGGAGGTTCATTCATCTTGCCAGAAGAGTGATTTGAGCCTCCTGCGAGTGAACGCTCATGAAGTTAGAGCTGTTTCAACCTCGCTAGCATTCCAAAAGAATTTGGTAATCAAGGACATTTTCGTCTCCTCTCCTCATGGCGCTCCGTATACGTTATGTAACGTTCGCTTTACTTCGAAAAAGCAAGCTGATAAGTTTGACGGCCGGCAAGCTGCTTTGCACAGTCAAACAACTTATGTCTCTGGTCGGCATAAGAAGGGCAATTTAGACGTGAGGAAGCGTTTGGAGGTGCTCGACGTCCTATAAGTAGAGACATTCTCCAGGACGCTCGGCAAGCACCTTGCGGAAGACGAAAGCCATACGTCTTCCTTTAGTGTTCACACTCTTCAGGACATCGTGCGGCTCTCCATATAGACTCGCATGAGGACGTCCCTTAAAAATATTCAATGTCATACGCAAAACGCGGTTCGTCATAACATTGAGATGTTGGCAAGGTCGCTCGCCAGGACGCCTCTTGGCGGGCCTTGCATGCATCAAGGCGCTCAACGAGTTCCTCTCTGAAACGTCGTTCAAGAAGACTTGGTGTTCTCTGCTCAGACACGCTCGTAGCTAAGCAGGACGTTTTTTGAGGACGCTAAGCAGGACGCTTTTGAGGACGCTCGGCAGGACGCTCAGCAGGACGCTTTCCAGCACGCTTTTGAGGACGCTCAGCAGGACGCTTTTGTGGACATTCGCCAGGACGCTTCGGTGGAAGCTCGGCAGGACGCTTTGCGAGAGAAAAGACTTGTTGAAGGCGTCTTATTTGCTGTTGAGGACATTTCTTTACAGAAATTTTTAAAAAGGATTCGGAGTTAGCGGAGAGACATACCCGAATTTTTTCTTCGATCTCTCTTTCCTCTTCATCGATTTCTTTGAGAATCGGGAAGATTATATACTTGGATTCCTGGGTGACTTTCGGTCATGTTAAAGGGTTTTTCCCTATTAGCAAAGTGCTATAATAGGTTTGTCCAAGTCAGGACGTTTTCCCCATTGTCATTTAAGTGGGGGACCCCTCATAAATGGGGGTAGTTCTCATTGACATAGTTTTTAAACGTTTTTATCGTTTAAGCGGATAAACTCATTAACAAATTTCGGAAGAGCTCTCATTCATTTTCAGAGGCTCTCCGGGGTTAAGAGCAAGACTTGTAACTATCCAGGAAGTCTTTTGTCCAATATCATAAGAACATTGAACGGTCTTTTTCGATCCTCGGTTCTCTCTTGATGATCTCTATTCGAATATTACTCCCTTTTCTTGGAAAAGAGTCTTGGCAAAGAGTCAAGGAGTTCTTTTAAAAGTCTCGTTCATTAGAACGTGGACAGTCGTTTTCCTTTCTTTCTCTCTCCTCGTCGAGGAAAGATGTAGTAGAGAATTCGATGTTCAAACTTTGCGTCATTTTGCTAACGCATGGGTCAAGTCATATACGCATATCGTATTTACCTCTGCGGATAGAAGCCGAAAGAACTGTTGTTCTAATGTATTTATTTGACACTCCCTTCAACCTTCCAAGAGTTTTCGGAGTAAGAACAACTCTTCAGGTATTGTTACGACAACACCAACTCAGCTTCTGTATTTAGCGAATTCTGTTTCGTTTAAATAGGCCTGCTTGGGGAGAGTTTCCTTTTGCTCGATAATATCATACCTATTCCTTCGTAAAGGGAGTAGCTGGCAACTCAGGCAGATAGTATTCTGTTCACCATTGAAGCTTTTCTTCGAGGAAGACTTCTCCTTCACTCTTTTGATAGAGATCGAAGTGGTCGATCTCCAATCCTTTTTTTGTTTTCTTGAAGGAAAGAATTTAGGATGGAGATCTGTTGTTCAGAATACTATAAATATACTACGTATATTAACCTCGCGACATGATTACTAAACAGTTGAATTGTCCGAGGGGTAGGCGCATATCCTAGTTATTCTACGGATTGCGACTTAGACGAGAAGTATTCTAATTGAACTGCAACACCAACTCAGCTTCTGTATTTAGCGAATTTGTTTCGTTTAAATATGCCTGCTTGAGAGTTCCCTTTGCTCGATAATTTTCATACCTATCCCTTCGTAAAAGGAGTAGCTGGCAACTCAGGCACATAGTGCGAGACGATGATCAAGGCTGCTGTTACTGTGAGTGTGATCTACGCAGTACCGGCTAGCTCGGTGTCATGCGCGGTTGGTTACGTCTCTCTCCCTTGCGGGAATGGCTTAATAAACCGTCTCTCTGCCCTACAATCATGGATTTTAGCCTCGGGTTGAGGAAATTTCTAGTAATCTTGAATGATCATACCTGCCGTTTACTTAGAAAATTTCAACAAGATATCTCTTATACTTGTTAGGTGCGGGTTTACCCGCACGGTAACATTCTGTACGAATCTACCGCGGCATAGCACTATCATAATGCTCTCCTGCTTATGCAAAGCGCAGCCTTATTTAGGGAAGGAAGCAGGCTGACTGAGGGAATGGATGAGTTTGCTGGGGACCATTTCCTCGCTGGAGAAGCTTGTTTTCCCTGAATAAACAGCAATTCAGACCTCTACAAATTTTCCTCACGAAGAAATTGGAATAACATCAAAGATCTTGTAATTCTAATTTTCTCTCAACGGCTTGAGGATCACCTCAGGTGATAGCGAGAGGGTGCCAGACATCCGAACAGAGAACAGATGTTCTGGCACATTGTCTGAAAGAATTGGAAGCCAAATTGGTCGGCTCTCCAGTTCCTCGAAGGGTGAGGTTGGATCGAGTGGCCCAAATCATCTCGGATAATTTCTCCAGGCTCTCTCATAGCTCGAGAAGAGAGAATTGGTTATGGGCTTGGGCACGGAAACGTAACGATCCTCAAGAGGTTCGTTAAACTAGTGCACGTCCGTGGGGGTCTTCTCGATCGAAGGCAACAACTACTGACGTCTGGGTAATCCTCACTTAGAAGTATGTCGAAAGTGAGGAGAGACTGAGGGCGTCCTTTCGTTAAGTTTTTCGTAATATTGAAGACGAAGGAGCTTCCTCTTAAGTTGTTCCCTTATTCATGATCCTAGAGGATTAGCTTTAGTCGCCACATGTTGGCCTCTAAGAGGTTGGATTCACAGAGGTCAGGTTAATTCAGAGAATGTCCAAAAGACCCTTCCCGAGAGAATCGGTAATCTAACTCGTCACTTAGTGAAGTATCTAATATCTCTCCTCTGAGTCTGAAGGCGTTCAGACTATCGAGAAGCGATAAGATCTTCAAGATTATTAGCAGTCTCTTGGCCAAGACAAAGCAGTGCTGCCTATTTCAGTTTTCAATCGGAGGGGGCCGTTTCTGGAGATAGTGAAGGGAAATGACTGTTCCTCCACCTCGACCTCTGTGAATTTCGTTATGGTTCTATCTTTCCGTATGAGTATGAGATAAGATAGAAGTCCTAACTATTGTAGAATATGCAAATATGTTGTTGACGGCCTCTAGGCTCAGAGATCCGGTTCTGTCAAACAACAAAGCTTCACGATCTTGAGGTCTGTGGAGATCTTGAAATTCTCTGGATCAAAGGTTCCGGCATGGAACTTAGACGTAGTCTGAGTTTCTGATGCCAAAAGCATTTCGAACCTATCCTTTCTGCGAACTTAATACACGTGACCAGAAAGGCTAATATTCTAACCGCTCTAGCCACGCAAGGAGGGTTAGTGAGGTTTTTAGCCATCAGCAGAGGTTTTGGCTTTAAGGACATAATGCGGTCTGTCCTCTAAGCCTTCCGTTCTTGATAAGAACGAAAACCTGTCTAACCCTTGACCCGAAGGCTTGGAGACCAAGGGTATGGCACAAATTATTGGGCAAGGGCATTAGAGAGTCCTGTGCCCTGTAGGGTCTCTCAAGTTTTATCTTGATAAAACTATAGAAAGTCAAGGTCAACGGACAATCTGCGGTGTTCCGTAAAAAGACCAAACTGGTTCATGTCAAGAACACCCTGGCATTATAGCACGGAGTTCTTTTAAGAGGTTCTCATTCATTATGTTTGCATAAAGATTTGAGATTTTTTCTTAATATCAATGCTCAAGAGGTGAGGGCGCGGCCTCGGAAGCATTTCAACAGAGCATGACACTCAGTAACATCCTGAGTGTCACGCTTTAGCGAAGCAACTCTGGGTTCGCTTCACACCTCCCTAGACAAGTCTGCGGTGTTCCGTAAAAAGACCAGACTGGTTCATGTCCAAGGACACCCTGGCATTATAGCCAAGGAGTTCTTTTAAGAGGTCTCATTCATTATGTTTGCATAAAGATTTGAGATTTTTTTCTTATATGAATGCTCAAGAGGTGAGGGCGCGGCCTCGGAAGCATTTCAACAGAAGCCATGACACTCAGTAAACAATCCTAGAGGCCACGCTTAGCGAAGCAACTCTGTGTTCGCTTCACACTCCCGACGGGATGTGAAGACGACATTTCAGATCCGTAAGTCGCTAGGACCATACATATCCGTAGGTATATTATTGGGTGCAGGAAGCAACACGAATCCTATCCTATAGAAAAGGGATAGGTGTGCTTTTAACTTTGAAGGGTTGGTCGCTTGAGGCGCGTTCCTTTTCTTTAGCCTAGAAGTTATGGAACTAACTTTGATAGGTTAGGTCAGGTGGTGGTTTTAGCTTCGGTGCCCTCAGAAGTATGGTCATATGGTCTAGTCACATTGTGGTCACGCCCCGTTGACAGATCATCTAGAGCGCACCAGCATTACAGGTCTCTACCTCGCTGGCAACTCTAGTAACGCAGAAGCAGACTTTGGTGACAGTAATCACGAAGTCGGCTATGCTAACAGGTCAGGAACCAAGATGTATATCATCTACTTAATTTAGTTTCCCTAAAATCCTATTCTGTCTTCCCACCATCCGAAGGTGGGATTCAGCTATATATATATCTGTCAGGTAAGTTTCATGAACAAAATGTTATTGTTATAATACAATTAAGTTTGTTCATACTTACCTGGCAGATATATATAATTAAAGTGCCCACCCACCTCCCCTCAGGAGACAGTGGCACTGATAAAATATGAATAGAAAATGGGAATAGTTCCTGATATCCGCCTCCCAGCGGCGGGAATGGGTACTACCACCTGGCCGCCCACTGCGTGTGCCGCGAATTTTTAAATTCTGTCGGACTTCAGAAAATACAGCTATATATATATCTGCCAGGTAAGTATGAACAAACTTAATTGTATTATAACAATAACATTTTTCGTCCTCCGAGGCGCCCTCCCCGCGCAAGGGGTGAGCGCTCGGAGAGACTCGCGTCCGTTGAAAAGGACTTTTCCTAGGGAGGACGCTTTACGTCCCCTCTCCCCGCTCTCGTTGCGGTCTTCGCCTGCGTCGTATGACGCGTTTCCTCCACAGAAGAGAGGTAGGACGTCGTCCGAGGACGACGCTGAGAAGCGCTTCTCTCGCGCCTCGGAGAGGCAGGTTGCTGTACCTGTGAGAAGGAAGGAGGCGTCCCCCCGCCCCTCGTCTTCTCGCAGGCGCAGCCCTTCACCTCCTCTCGGTTCTTCACCAACGAGGAGTATTCTTGCGTCGCTTCAAGACCAATTGTCGGCCTTAATGGCTCGGAAGACTCGCCCAGCAGCAGTTGAGCCTAAACGAAGGAAGGACGCTAGACTGCCTGTCAAGAGGACGAGGCAGTCTCCTTCTCCGTCTCCTCGTTCGTCTCTGTCTCCGCCCACACGTCAGGACGCCTTTGAGGACGCTCGACAGGACGCTTTTGAGGACGCTCGGCAGGACGCTTTTGAAGGACGCTCGTCGGGATGTTTTGCTTTGACGCTTTGCCTGTGGAGAAGGCTTTCGAGAGCGCTCAAGAAGGACGCTTTGAAAGCGAAAGCTGGACGCTTGAGCGTGAAACGTAAGGACGCTCCTCGAGGGAGACTAAGAGTAACCTCTCTTGACGCGCAGCGCGGTCAGGACGCTCTTCGTGGTTCGAGCTCTAAAGATCGACAGAAGGTCGGTCGCTTTGAAGAGGCTGATATTAGTCATCCTCGAAAGCCTTTGTTGAAGGCTAGACCCGTTGGGCGCACGCCCTCTCCAGAGGTTCAATCTCCTTTGCCTCTTCGGGAGGAAGGAGAGCTTAGTAGTCCGGCGGACTCAGTGGAGGAAGAACAGCCGTCAGTTTCGTCGGTTTCCGACTACAAGGTGCTGGTTCGTCTTTTACGTTCTTCGTTGGTGAGAAGTTCCAGCCTGCAGCTCCTAAGTCTCCACCCTCTCAGTTTTCGTCTTCGAAGTCGTGCAAGGTTTCGGAAGTGGTGGAGATGAAGACTTCCTTGTCCACTAAGAGAGCCTTCAAGAAGTTGCAGGATTGGATGGAACGTCGGAAGGATCAGGGCAAGTCTACTTTCGCCCTTCCTCCTTCAAGACTCAGTGGGAAAGGCGGCATTTGGTATGAGACCAAAGCTGAAGTAGGAGTTAAGATCCCGTCGTCTTCCCAAGGGGACTTTGCTAGTCTGGTAGACGCCCAGAAGAGATCCCTTTTATCGTCCGCTAAGATTTCATGGACACCAACGGAGATCGACCATCACATGAAAGGTGGCTCGTTAAAGACTCTGGAAGTCTTTAACTTCCTAGACTGGTGCCTAGGAGTCCTGGATCTTCATCTAGGAGTCCTGATTCTTTGAGTCTGGGGGAGCTGTCCAATGTGTTGTCATGCATGGACAAGGCCGTCAGGGATGGTTCGGAAGAGTTAGTGTCTCATTTCGGCACTGCTTTCCTCAAGAAGAGAACGCTTTTCTGCAATTTTACAGTGAGGTCTGTTTCTGCATCGCAGAAAGCAGAGCTTCTCTTTGCACCTCTTTCGAGCCATCTCTTCCCCCAGGCTATGGTAAGGGACCTGGCAGTGAGCCTACAAGAGAAGGCTATCCCAGGACCTCTTTGGCCCAGTCTTCAAGACGTCCCGCAGTCCCTACCACGTCGTCGTCTGGACGACCTCCTAGGAAGGTTAAACCCTTTCGTAGCGCTCCTCCCTCGAGAGCTGCTCCTCGAGGGAGAGGACTTGCAAGAGGAAGAGGTTCCTTCAAACCTAAATCCTCTAAGTGAGAAGAAAGTCCTTCAGATGCCTGTCGGAGCCAGGCTAAAGTTCTTTGCGGGGGCGTGGAGAGAGAGAGATACAGATGCGTGGTCCCTCAAGATAGTGGAACAGGGGTACAAGATCCCCTTTGTGGACCCTCCTCCTCTTTCTACGACTCCCAGAGATCTTTCCCCGTCGTATCAAGGGGAGAAACATCAGGTTCTTTTAGATCTTTGGATCAAATGATCAAGAAAAGAGCGGTGGAGCAGGTCTTAGACCTGGGGTCACCAGGATATTACAACAGACTTTTCCTGGTACCAAAGCAAGTCGGTCGGGGTGGCGTCCAGTCTTGGACGTAAGCAGCCTGAATCTTTTCGTAGAAAAGAAAAAATTCAAGATGGAAACGCCTCAGTCGGTTCTAGGAGCCTTAAGACCGGGCGACTGGATGTGTTCCTTGGACCTACAGGACGCATACTTTCACGTGCCTATCCACCCTCTTTCAAGAAAGTTTCTGAGGTTTATGCTAAGGGACAAAGTTTGGCAATTCCGAGCTCTTTGTTTCGGTTTAAGCACGGCTCCGATGGTATTTACCATGCTCATGAAAAACGTAGCGAGATGGTTACATTCTGCAGGAATAAGAGTGTCCCTGTATCTCGACGATTGGCTGATCAGAGCATCGTCAGAAGAAAGGTGTCTGAAGGACCTTCACTTCACGTTGGCCTTGGCGAAGTCCCTGGGACTTCTGGTCAACCTCGAAAAGTCGCATCTGACCCCAACACAGTATCTGGGGATTCAGATGGATTCAGTGGCTTTTCGAGCGTTTCCGTCCCAGGAACGACAGCTGCAAGGCTTAGAGAGAGTTTCGGCCTTCCTGGGGAAGGAAACTTGCTCGGCGAGGGAGTGGATGAGTCTGCTGGGGACCATTTCCTCGCTGGAAAAGTTTGTTTCCCTGGGAAGACTACACCTCAGACCTCTCCAGTTTTTCTTAGCAGACGAATGGAGAGTCAGAGAGGATCTGAATGCGACCGTTTTCATCACTAGATCGGTGAAGAACCATCTAAGATGGTGGTTAGATCCTCGGAAGTTTCGAGAGGGGTTGTCCCTAAAGCTTCTGAGCCCAGACCTAGTGTTGTTTTCCGACGCCTCGGTGTCGGGATGGGGGAGCAACACTGGGAGGGAGGAAGTGTCAGGCACCTGGAGGGGGAACAGGTGTCCTGGCACATCAATGTAAAGGAACTAGCGGCGGTTTCTGGCGCTACAGTTCTTCCAACAAAAGGTTGCAGGGAAAGTAGTCCAAGTCAACTCGGACAACACCACAGCCCTTGCGTACCTAAAGAAGCAGGGAGGTACACACTCCCGTCCTCTTTTTTATTTAGCGAGGGAGATTCTGCTGTGGGCAGATGCGAGACGGATAAGGATCCTGACGAGATTTATCGCAGGAGTCCAGAACGTCAGAGCAGACCTTCTCAGCCGACAAGATCAGATCCTGCCGACGGAATGGACGTTGCACCAGGACGTCTGTCGAGAGCTCTGGAGACTGTGGGGGTGTCCGTTAGTCGACCTATTTGCGACGTCGAGAACAAAGAGGTTGCCTCTTTATTGCTCCCCTGTGCTGGATCCGGGAGCAGTCGCTATAGACGCTCTGCTCTGGGACTGGACTAACCTGGACTTGTATGCCTTTCCGCCATTCAAGATCATGGGGGAAGTAGTAAGGAAGTTCTCGGCATCGGAGGGGACGAGGTTGACCCTGATCGCCCCGTTGTGGCCCGTGAAGGAATGGTTCACGGAGGTAATGTCCTTCATCATAGACTTTCCGAGGACGTTGCCCTGGAGGAAAGATCTACTCAGACAGCCCCACTTCGCAAGATATCACCGAAACCTCTCCGCTCTGGGTCTGACTGCGTTCAGACTATCGAAAAGTTGGCCAGAGCGAGAGGTTTTTCTAAAGCAGCTGCAAAGGCGATCGCCAATGCTAGGAGAACGTCCTCGAGAGCTGTTTACCAGTCGAAGTGGGCTTCCTTCAGGGCATGGTGTAGAAAGGAGGGAATTTCCTCTTCCACTACCTCTGTGAGCCAGATAGCCGATTTCCTGCTATTTTTAAGAAATGTACAGAAGCTGGCTGTCCCGACCATCAAGGGATATAAGAGTATGCTGTCGGCAGTCTTCCGACAGAGGACTAGACCTGTCTGATAACAGGGATCTTCACGATCTCCTGAGATCTTTTGAGACATCCAAGATACCTCAGGCGAGGCCTCCTTCTTGGAACTTGGATTTAGTCCTTAGACTGTTAATGTCGAGTCCTTTCGAACCTCTACATGAAGCGTCTCTTAGGAACTTGACGAAGAAGGCTCTTTTCCTAACTGCTCTGGCGACAGCGAAGAGAGTTAGCGAAATTCAGGCCATTTGTAAGCGATGTGGGCTTCAAAGGGGACAATGCTGTCCCGTGCTCTTTGAGTCCCACCCCTGTTTTCTTAGCCCAAAGAATGAAAACCCGTCGAAAACCCCTTGGGGGCCAAGGAGCTTGAAATCAAGGGTATGACAAGCCTTGTGGGCCAAGAACCTGAGAGAGTCCTGTGCCCTGTCAGGGCTCTAAAGTTTTATGTCCACAAGACTAAAGAAGTACGAGGTCCCTCAGATAATCTCTGGTGTTCGGTTAAACGACCCGATATACCATTATACAAGAACGCCTTGGCGTTCTTTCTGAGGGACGTCATTAAAGAGGCTCATTCGTCTTCCACACAGATCGATTTGAGCCTCTTGCGAGTGAAAGCTCACGAGGTCAGAGCTGTCGCAACCTCGCTTGCCTTCCAAAGGAACATGTCGATCAAGGACATCCTTGACGCCACCTTTTGGAGGAGCAATTCAGTATTCGCCTCACACTACTTGAGAGATGTGAGAACGATATACAAGGACTGTTGTTCTCTTGGGCCATACGTTTCTGCAGACACAGTCTTGGGGGCTGAAAGGTAGCTCTCTCCCTATCCCTTAGTTAGGTTTAGGTTAGTTTTTAGTTGTTGTGTTTTTGTTGTGGTGAGGCTTTGGTGAAGACCTCCCATCTCTTAGCTTAGTGTTCAGGGGGTCTTGGATAGTTGGTCAGGTGGTGGTCAGTTGCTTCGTTGCCCTCATTTGTATGGCTCTATGCTCTTGTCACATTGAGGTCACGTCCCCGTTGACAGAGCATCCAGAGCGCACCAGCCACTACAGGTCTCCACCTGGCTGGCAACTCTGATTAAGCACAAGCAGGCTGAAGTGACAGTAATCACAGAGTCTACTTTGCTAACAGGTGAGGAACCAAGGTGTATATCATCTACTTAATTTAAGTTTCCTACAAATCCTATTCTGTCTCTTCCCACCATCCGAAGGTGGGATTCAGCTATATATATATCTGCCAGGTAAGTTTCATGAACAAAATGTTAGTTATAATACAATTAAGTTTGTTCATACTTACCTGGCAAGATATATATAATTAAGTGCCCACAAACCCACCTCCCCTCAGGAGACAGTGGCACTGATAAAATATGAATAGAAAATGGGAATGGTTCCTGATATCCGCCTCCCAGCGGCGGGAATGGGTACTACCACCTGGCCACCCACTGCGTGTGCCGCGAGTTTTGAAATTCTGTTGGACTTCGGAGAATACAGCTATATATATATCTGCCAGGTAAGTATGAACAAACTTAATTGTATTATAACAATAACATTTTTATAATAAAACAGTGTTTTGTTCATGAAACTTACCTGTCAGATATATATATAGCTGTATTCTCCGAAGTCCGACAGAATTTCAAAACTTACGACACACACAGTGGGAGATCAGGTGGTTAGTACCCATTCCCGCTGCTGGGAGGTGGGTATCAGGAACCATTCCCATTTTCTATTCAGATTTTCTCTGTCGCCGGTACTGTCAACACCTGTTTTCAGTACCTCCGTCTTAGGATTTTGCAAACTTCATTGCCGCTTGAGTATCTGATTGTCTTTTGGTTTATTGACTTGGATTTGTGGCTAGGCATACGGTATCGTGGATTGAATTGATTTTGGCTTTGACTGTTCTTTGAATAAGATGTCTGGATCTAGTTCTGCTAGTTTCAGGGTGTGTTGTGTGCAAGAGTGTAAGGTGAGGCTACAGAAACCTTCGGTAGACCCTCACTCAGTATGCACGAGGTGTAGGGGGCATGTTTGTTTGTTGGATGATAGATGTAAGGAGTGTGAGAATTTGACTGATTCTGAATGGAAGATGTATGATTCGTATTTACGAAAGTTAGAGCGTGATAGAATCAGGAGGTCTTCCTCCAGGAGTGCTTCAGTGAGCAGAAGTCAGGGTAGTGATATGTCACCTGCTAACCCTTCTGTAGACTTTGCTTTACCTAACCCTGTGGTTTTGCCTTCGGGCCCTGAGGTTGTGTCTGCGGAAGGTAATGCCTTTCTGTTATTATGGAGTCTATCCGTAACTTGGAGTCTAAAGTGCTCGTGCTCCAATCTAGTGTTGTGAAGTGTGGTGATGGTGTTAGTGCCCCTAGTGTTGTGGAGGGGCGTCAGATCGGCCCTATAATGCCTCTAGGTCTAGACCTCTGTCGGACTCCCAGGACAAAGGGAGTGGGCAAGTTGAAAGCCGAAGGAGGGTTACGGGGACTCCCCACCGATCTGGTGTCCCTTCGGCAGAACCTGTTGACGCTTCCCAGGCTGCCAAGGATCGTGCACAGGCACGAATCCTTAAGGATTGTTTCTCGTCCTCCGAGGCGTCCTCCCCGCGCCGGGGTTGGAGCTCTCGGAAGGACTCTCGCCCTCTCAAGAGAGCTTTTAGAGAAGAGGACGCTTCACGTCCTCTTTCTCGACCTGCGTTCCAGTCGTCGCCTGAATGTTTCGACGCCTTTCCCCCGCAGAAGAGGACCAGGACGTCATCGGAGGAGGACGCTTTTGAGCGCCCCAGTCGCTCTAAGGTTGTTCCTGTGAGAAGGAAGAAGGCGTCCCCTCGTCTTCTCACAGGATCAGCCCTTCACCTGATCGGGAATCTTCTCCATCTAAGAAGATTCTTCCGGACATGCAGCAGCAGTTGGCCTCGTTTTTCGCCAAGAGGGAGGCAGAGCCCCGTCGCTGCAGGAAGGATTCGAGTGCCTATCAGGAGATCCAGGCAGTCTCCTCCTTCTCATCGGTCGTTGCCCTCCTCTGCTTCATCGCCTTCTAGATCCTGTTTACCTTCCCAGCGCTTATCTAGAAGTGTCGATGAGCGTCTTGCAGGACGCTCTCTAGACCGTAAGGCTTGTCTTAGCAACGATCGCCTTACCTTTCTATGACGCTCCTTGTGCTCATCCTGACGCTCGGCGTGCGACTCGCATTGACGCTTCTGCTGCTTTTGCGTCCTGTCAGGAAGCTCGTCAGGACGCTCGTCGCTCTACTCTTCAGGACGCTCCTTTACCGAATCATAGTAAAGCTTCGGAGTTTGTTGTCAAGGATACCCGACCTTGTTCTTTGGACCCTTCTTCAGATAGGAGACCCCTTTTACGAGCGGGGCCTCAAGGTTTGATTGCTTCATGGTTTTTTAAGGACCCTTCTGTTGCTCCCGTGGATGAGGGAGAGTCTTCGGGTGAGTCGCAGCCTGCGGATGAAGAGGAGCCTGCTTCGTCATCATCATCATTATCTGATTACAAGGTTTTGGCCCGCCTTTTGAAGGACTTGTTTGCCGACAAGTTTCAGCCCTCGGCCCCTCGCTCTCCTCCTTCGCAGTTGGCTTCGTCGAAGACGAGGAAAGCGCCAGGTTTCATCAAGATGGCCACTTCGCTTTCTACGAAGAGAGTTTCAAGAGGAGCCATGACTGGATGGCCTCCAGGAAGGCCCAAGGCAAGACTTCCTTTGCCCTACCTCCAGCAAGGTTAAGCGGAAGGGCGGGCATTTGGTACGAGACGGGAGAGGAAGCGGGGTTGAGAGTTCCTTCCTCTTCCCAGGGCGATTTTGCCAGCCTGGTAGATGCTCCTAGGATGTCTCTCCTGTCCTCTGCTAAGGTTTCCTGGACGCTTTCAGAGTTAGACCATCATCTGAAAGGGCTGTTCAGGACGATGGAGGTGCTTAACTTCCTAGATTGGTGTTTGGGAGCCCTGGACCTGCAGTCTCGGAGTCCGGACTCTCTTTCGCTTGAGGAGCTATCAAGCGTCTTGGCCTGTATGGATAAGGCAGTCAGGGATGGTTCCGATGAAGTGGCCTCCCACTTTTCTACAGGGCTTCTTAAGAAGAGAGCCTTGTACTGCAATTTCACGGCAAAGTCGGTGTCTCCTTCTCAGAGGGCAGAGTTGCTGTTCGCCCCTCTATCAAGTCATCTCTTCCCGCAGTCAATGGTAAAGGATTTGGCGGTCAGCCTTCAGGAAAAGGCGACCCAAGACCTGGCTCAGTCTTCCAGACGCCCTGCAGCCCATCCTACAACTCCTCTTGCTCAAGCTTCCAAGAAGCAGAAGCCCTTTCGTGGCGGTGCTTCCTCGAGAGCGTCTCCTCGAGGAAGAGGTCTCTCTAGAGGCAGAACCCCTTCAAAACCTAGGGGGAAGAAGTGACGCGTTGGGCCTGTTGGAGCAAGACTCTTATCCTTTGCAGAAGCATGGAAAGTAAGGGGGATGGACAGCTGGTCCCTCGAAATCATCGAAAGAAGATACAAGATCCCATTCCTCAAAACACCACCGTTGAGCACGAAGCCCATAGATCTGTCACCCTCCTACCAACCTACGAAGCAACAGATTCTGTTCGATCTGCTCGAACAAATGCTCGAGAAGAGAGCCGTAGAACAGGTTCTAGCAATAGAATCCCCAGGCTTCTACAACAGGTTGTTCCTGGTTCCGAAGCAGTCTGGGGGATAGAGACCTGTCCTGGATGTCAGCAGGCTGAACCTTTTTGTCTAGAAGGACAAATTCAAGATGGAAACGTCTCAGTTTGTTCTAGGAGCCTTAAGACCAGGCGACTGGATGGTTTCTTTAGACCTCCAAGACGCCTACTTTCACATCCCGATCCATCCTCAGTCAAGAAAGTACCTGAGGTTTGTCTTAAAGGGACAGGTCTTCCAATTCAGAGCTCTCTGCTTTGAGCTAAGCACAGCACCGATGGTTTTTACGCTTCTCATGAGGAATGTGGCGAAATGGCTTCACCTCTCAAGGATAAGAGTCTCGCTTTACCTGGACGATTGGCTCATTCGATCATTGTCGGAGTCGAGGTGTCTGGAGGACCTTCATACGACGCTGCAATTGACGATGGCCCTAGGCCTGCTAGTAAACTTCGAAAAGTCCCGTCTGATCCCTACGCAGTCCATCGTGTATCTGGGGATTCAGATGGATTCAGCGGCTTTTCGAGCTTTTCCATCCCTGGAACGTCAGCAGAACTGCTTAGAAAAAGTGTCAGCCTTCTTGGGGAAGGAAACATGCTCGGTGAGGGAATGGATGAGTCTGCTGGGGACCATTTTCTCGCTGGAGAAGTTTGTTTCCCTGAGGAGACTGCACCTCAGACCGCTCCAGTTTTTCTTAGTGGAGAACTAGAAAAACAAGGAAGACCTGGATGTGACTCTGAACATCTCTCAGTCGGTCAAGGATCGCCTAAAGTGGTGGCACGATCCCGTAAAGCTGGCAGAAGGAGTGTCTCTCAGCCTTCTGAGCCCCGACCTAGTGTTGTTTTCCGACGCGTCCACTGCGGGTTGGGGAGCAACACTGGGAAAGGAGAAAGTGTCAGGCATCTGGAGAGGGGAACAGATGTCCTGGCACATAAATCTAAAAGAATTGGAAGCAATTCGGTTGGCTCTCCAGTTCTTCGAAGAAAGAGTCTTTGGCCGAGTTGTCCAGATCAACTAGGACAATACCACAGCTCTCGCGTATATCAAGAAGCAGGGAGGAACACACTCTCGGTCCCTGTTCGAGTTAGCGCGAGAGATCCTGCTGTGGGCGAAAGCAAGAAATGTAACGATCCTGACGAGGTTCGTTGCAGGAGTTCAAAACGTCCTTGCGGGTCTTCTCAGCCGTCGGCAGCAACTGCTTACGACCTAGTGGACTCTTCACCTAGAAGTTTGTCAAGAGTTGTGGAGACTATGGGGACGTCCCTTAGTAGATCTCTTCGCAACATCGAAGACGAAGAGACTTCCTCTATACTGCTCCCCGGTTCTCGATCCGGGAGCAGTAGCGATAGACGCCATACTATGGGATGGAGGACTACGCCTTTCCCCCGTTCAAACTCCTGGGAGAAGTAATCAGGAAGTTTGTGGCTTCAGAGGGAGCGAGGATGATGCTGATCGCCCCATTTTGGCCTTCAAGCGATGTTCACAGAGGTCATGTCCTTCCTAGTGGACTTCCCAAGGGCCCTGCCCGAGAGAGTCGATCTACTCAAACAGCCCCACTTCGAGAGGTACCACAAAAACCTCTCTGCTCTGAGTCTGACGGCGTGATGATAACTGAAAATCGCGATAATAGCACCAATCTCCGGTTATCAGCACCAAGAAACTGGGATTGGCTCTGAAAATTCAGTTATTGTAGTCACTAGACAAGCCTTGTAAACTGGATCGCTGATAACCGGGGACTGCCTGTTTGTATTGACTTTGACAAGTTTTGCACTTACCTATGTACATAAAATGTTTTTTCATGTACTTTTCACATCTGTATATTATGAGAATGGTATTTTTTAAACTACTTTATGTGGTGCATAATTGTTGTAAGTTAGTTCTTTGATATCTAAATTGTGACAATTTTTTTTTTTTTTTTTTTTTTTTGCAGGCATCATATATGATGTGATTGTTGAACCACCAAGTGTGGGTTCTACTACAGATGAGCATGGACATTCACGGCCGGTAAGTACTGTACCACCTGTATAAGTTAGCTTTTTGTAACTTGGTACATTATTAGAATTCTTACTTGATTATAAATAGAGGCAATATTCATTACATATAGTGTAACCTTTCTTTATTGCAAGGTTTACTTTGGCAGTTGTCTTAGCAAGTAAGACTTGCAGCTCTACAAAACAATTAATCAAACAATGTTTTTCCACTACCTCTACCACAGGTGGCCTTCATGGCTTACAGAGTCAATGGCCAGTACATTATGGAAGGTCTGGCATCATCATTCATGTTTGCTCTTGGAGGCATTGGTTTCATTGTATTGGATCAGACACATTCTCCATCAACCCCAAAATTAAATAGGATCCTTCTGATAATAATTGGTTTTGCATGCATAATCATTGCTGCAATTGCCTGCTATGCCTTCATGAAGATAAAATTGCCGTAAGTATGAGAGTGAAACAGTTTTTAATGACTAGTCATGATGAAATTGTTAGAATAACAGCTTGTGGGAAAGGTTGTATGTAATATTTTATAATAACTGTTAATAATAAGCTGTTTTAAATGAAAGAAGTTTTAAGCTTTTGTATGCTTAGTTATTGTTTGGCATTGAAGAATTTGAAGTTGTTATTACAGAAATACAGAACAGAGCCTGTTACATAGGGGTATTCCTAGTACAAGCAAGAAACAGTTGGTAATCTTGTGGTTAGTTGGTGGTAGGTAGGTGAAGGATTTGGTGTGGGAAGTCTCCCCCACTCACCTGCTGTAACCCAGCTTTTTTTCTTTAGGTGTAGTTGGGTTAATATGTCAAGCTGTGCTTCCTGCATCTTGTTTTTTTTTATTGTTTGTAGGTATTGTATAATTTTTCATAGTGGATTTGAACAAGAAAAGTGAGGAGCAGAAAGTATAAAGGCTGTAAGCTGGCATTTTTACTGCTTTATGTCATGTGTTAGTATTTTCCTGCAAAAGTCTCCTTCAGTGTAAGGGGTTTGGCAAGAATTAGATGAAAGGCAGAGATGTTCACTGGTGCCTTTGGGCAAATGTACCTATTCCTGGACATCCTCAGATCTGTTTAGCTCCATCCTTGCAGACTCCTCTCCCTTTCTTGTTGCCCATTCTACCTATTCTCCTTTGGCTTGATCCAAGGGAGATATGCCCATGGAGGTAGTTGACCGGCATGCGTGGAGTGACAGTGTCAACTCAGGTGGGCATGCATGTGGTTTGACATCACTTTCCCTGCTTTGTCAGCAATTTCACTAGAGTATTAGCAAAAGTTGTGACTGTCCCTCAGTATTCTGAGTGACCTGTCTTTCGCCACTGTTCTTGCTCTGGAGCTCAGTCCTGTTGAGCCTCCTGTAGCAGTTGTTTTGCCTTGACCGTAACTGAGGAGAATAAGACTCGTGGGTGGAGGAAGAAACACAAACCTACATCTTCTTCCTCCTTACTGAGCTCTTGCTTTTTGTCGTCTACTCTTTCTTTCTCTTGTAGGATGAGAAGAGGATATCTTTGAAAGCCTTCTCAAAAGAAGTCTGACATAAGTGAGGGCCCTCCAACTTTTAAAGGTTTGCACTTGTTTGTCCTCACTTGCAGCTGGGTTGTCTGCAATAAATAGCATGATTCCAGGTTCTCTTGAGTGTACCCATTCCTTCTGAGTCACTTTTGCCAAGATACACAAAGAAGATTCCACTCCCTTCTTGCTCAATGCATGCACAATCCAAAATAGTATGTATAGTATGTGCAGACAAGGGGTTTCATATACCAATACCACAGGTTACTGCTGTATGATACAGCAGGATATCTTGGTGAGTTGTCTACGTGTGATTATGTAGACAGTCAGTGTGTCCTTAGTTTGTCCATGACTTCCAGTTAGTGTGTGCATGGTGTCCATAGCCAGGTTTACCCCACAGTCCCAAGGGTATTCACTAGTGTGGCAGCCTTTCTTTTAGGAGAGTAGCCAGTTGGGTGTTTTTGGGGGAATCTGTTTGGCCCTGAATGTCCTCCTTCAGAATTCTTTTAGGCGGAGTTTGAATTGCCTCATTCTTAAGCTTAATGATCTTGAGGAGGTAACCATTGTTCCTATGTTGCTGCTAGCTTCTGGCATCTTAGGTCAAATTAACAGGTTGATTTGTGGTTCAGAATGTTCCTGGGTGTTGAGCAGATAGACCCAGTTACTTGACCGGCCAGAGAATGCAGATATGACCCTCCTTGATAGATTCCAAAAAGGTGAAGTATTTCATTCTTGGTCACAAAGCCAGTAACCATTGCCTCCTTTTAAGGTGCGTCCACACGGTTGAACAATGTCTGACAGACAAACATTGTTACCAATTAACAATTGTCTGCCGGTCTTTGTCTTGTGAGCAGAGTAAAAACAGTGGTATACAACCTCATCTGGTACCTCTGTTTGTGCCAGATCTACTTTCATCATTTCAGTGCTTTATGACGTCATCCTGCTTCGCCTATGACATGGTGACAATGTTTGTACATCGGACATTGCTTTAGGCAGCATTGTTGTCAAAACTTTGGTTGAACATTCTTGCTGGCCTCTCCATCTTTGGAGTCTTATCAGCTGAAGAGAGAGTGAATCTTCTTAGGGTATTGGTGTTGGAAAGTTAGATTTTGACTTTCCTCTCACATTAGGGTGCAATCACTTTTTAAATTTTTCTTTACAGTGAATGATTTAAATTATTTTTTTGAAATCTTCTCTTTATACCATCAGATCCTTTCATGGTGAAAAAGTACAGTAGTTCATATGTTTCATAGGTATGCAAACCAGACCATTTTATCATAATCCCACTTGGGTTAGTCCCTGATGCTAAAGAAAAAGTGCTTGGTGACAGCTGTTGAATAAGGTTCTCCCACTCACCCTTCTACCATCAGTTTACTGCCTTATTACCAAGTACTATCAGCAACAACTGATTCCAGCTTGAACTGAGGAATGCTTTACATAGAATTTTCTATGAAACCTATTAATAATAAACTTTTTTTCTTTACAGAGGGTACTTAATGAGCTGAGGTGTCCACAGTTTAGTAGTGTCTTTCAATTCGAACATTTTGGCCGCATGTGCATAGCAAAGTAACAACATATGCTTTTAAAATACAGTATTAAATACTTTTATATGCTGTCACTTTTGACATTTTTAAAATAGGTAACAAAAAGCAATGAAGAAAATGCTTCCATAATATGAACAAAGAAGAAACAGGCATTGTATTACGTACTGCTGTATGAATTGCATCAAAATACTGACTGTGAACTATGATTTGCACATTTGTCAAAGTGCTAGGTAGTATAGGCTTTGAACGTAAAATACCCTTACAGGGTATAAGAAAATATGTATACTGTTTTAAAAGCCTAAAAATATAAAATTAAGACAAATTGTATCATGATGAACAGTAATACATATTTTTGTAATGTACTAAGATATACACACTATCATTGTAATAGTAAATACAGTATAATGTAAGCTTTTGACATTTGAAAATACCAAAAATATCAGTGTTAATATGAAAAACACAAAAGAAATTAAGGATTTTATTAAACATTAAGCAAAAGAAATAGCCATTTTATTAACAGCACAACTTTTGTACATGAAATTTAATTATGAGAATTCCAGTTTTGGTAGATTAAACTAGGCTAGGATAGGTTTGCCAAATTGAAGCATTTAAAAGGGACATTTTTAATAATATTTACAGGTGGAGTGTTACCTATGGTAGTTAGAACTGGCAAACACTAAAGAAGATTCTTATAGTATATTTGAGCCATTGTCTTTTATCAGTTGACATCGTCTCCTCCATCAGTAGTATTCACTGAATGGCACAGCTATTAGTACAGATTGTGAAGAAAAGGATACACTGTAGAATAATTTAATTTGTTTAAAACTAAATAAAAAGTCATTATACATATGATAAAAAAACTGCTACTTTTACATGTTTACTGTTAGCAATGTTCACTTGTTTTAGCAGGTTACACATAGACTCTGTCACTTCAGTTCTTGTTAATGCTTAATGAACTAAATGGTTTTAAATTCCAATTGTTTGGCATTCAGTTCTTGTTAATGCTTAATGAACTAAATGGTTTTAAATTTCAATTGTTTAGCATTATTGACTTTCCAGTTGATATTAACTACAAACAAAAGAATATTTTATTTTTTCATTGCCAGTCATCTGTTTCTATTTCTAATAAGCTGACTTCACTGTTCTCCACAAATCCTCAATAAATAACTGCATTGAAAAAATGTGCAGCTATTTGTGCTAAACAATGCTGAAAAGAATTTTTTAAATATATAATTGTATTTAAATGGATCTAATAAGAAACATTACAAATAGTTTTTTTTTATGTTTGTGTTGAAATGCATGCTTCTTGAGTTCATTTTCTTCATACGTTATATTTAGTAATCTTTTACTTTAAAGTCCAAATATATGGTATGTTAGAGCATATTGCAGTACACTGTATTTTAAAAGCCTATACAGAATTAACAATTACTTTGATGTGTGGTCAGAGTTTAATGTTTTGAGGAGCAATAGTATAGAAGAGTCTTTTGTGCATTGCAGTTTGGATATTCTGCGCATGCACACGCACATGCACACTCACTGTGATTTCCATAGCACTGGAGCCAAGATTCAGGTCAAATAAAAATTAATTTTATATAAATAGTAGAAATCCTGTCTAGTATAACCAAAACAATGCATGGTGGCCAGGGAAGTTTTAAATCAATGCTGCATTGGTGGAGTAACTCTGTTACAGATGGGTGGATTAGTGAATGTCTACCTGTATCAGAAAACTAAATGAATAACCTCAAGTCTTTATGATTGCAGGTGATCTGAAACTTGCTTTTTGATAAACATTTGATTATGGCTTACTGTCATGAGCTTGAAAGAATTTTTTCTTAATCCACTTTAGGTTTATTTTTCATGGCGTAATGTTGGATTTGGTTTCATTTTGAAGCCAAATAATTGTAATTTGCTGTTATTTTCAAAAGTGAAAAAAATAAAACTTGAACAAACATGATGAGCTGAATGTAGCAGAGAACAAATTGCTTTCTGTACATACAGTATCTAAAGACTAAGAGTTGCGGAAATGACTTTCAACATGAAAAAGAACAATACAATTTGTTGCTAATTATACCTGTTATTGTATATAAACGTAGGATTTTAAATAAGTGAATTTTTTTCATTTTTACAATCGGATTTAGTTATATTTTTTATTAAAGTGCTATTATTTTTGGAAAAGATTTAAGTAAAATCATCCCAAAACCATTCAGTATTTGTTCCTATGGAAATGCTAATGTCTTTCATATATATAATATATATATATATATATATATATATATATATATTATATATATATATATATATATATATATATATATATATATATATATATTATATATAGTATATAT
>NC_061088.1:33207964-33247964 GCF_015104395.2 Macrobrachium nipponense | reverse complement strand
GGTATGAGAAACTTCCTCATTTGTCAGGTATTAGACTATGTTACTCTGTTGATGGTGGAGAGCAGAGCAGGAGTCCTGAGCTTTCTTTCTTGCAAACTGAATATTATCAACCCTTGACATCAAAGTGTTCTGTAGCCTAACCTCTGGGAGTGGCTAGTCCTTATGGGTCTTAGGTTGGAAAGTAGCAACTTTCCTAGTCCTCCCCTCCTCCTTCAGCTATGGCTAAGTAGGAAAGAAAGGCAAAAGAAGACTTAAGTTTTTGCTTCTCTTGCCTTAGAAATAGTACAGATTCAGGGAACAGAGTCCTAGATACTTGAGGCATCTGGGGAAAATACCATAGACTTATTAAGACCACCTTCCTTCCCTCTCGGGGATGCCAATCCAACTTGGAATGTAACAAGTAAAAAATACTCTGAATTTTTTTTTGGCGCAGTCGAGTTTTCTGTACTGCATATAATGCTGTATAAAACTTTTGCCCATGGCCCATGAAACGTTCAGCCAAGGGCCAGTGGTGGCCTGTGTTGTTGGTACCTATAGCCGTTCTAGGTACACAGTCATGGCTAACTTTAACCATAGATAAAAACTACGGAGGCTAGAGGGCTGCAATTTGTTATGTTTGATGGTTGAAGGGTGGATGATCAACATAATTTGCAGCAGCCCTCTAGCTTCAATACATTTTAAGATTTGAGGGCGGACAGAAAGTGTGGACGGACAGATGGATAGCGATCTCAATAGTTTTCTTTCACAGAAAACTAAAACTTTCGCCAAAGGTCAAGCACTGGGATCTGTGAGATCATTCTTTGCTGAAACACAAATTGAGAGTAAAAAGGTTTTGAAGGTGTAGCAGGAGGAAAACATAACAGTGGCAATGTGAAACAGTTGTTAAGAGAGGGTGGAAAGTAAGATGGAAGGAAGAGAATATGAACAGAGGTACAGTACAAGGAATGAAAGGGGATGCAGGTAGGGGCCGAAGGGATACTGCGAAGAACCTTAGATAATGCCTACTGTGCAAAGCTTGAGGTGTATTATTAATGGCACCACTCACCTACGTAGACTAATCTATTATACTTCCCCATAGGATTCTTCAAGATCTCTACCCTTGCTGGCAAGGTTTGAAAAGATGGAGAAAGGCATAGTAGTATTAGGAGCCAGTCTCGGCTACATGTCAGTGTTCTGAGAACATAAGAATAGTCGCTTCTCTGGAGGTTCCTGGAAATAATTGTGCTGTTTACACTGTACAACTTTGACAAGCAAAAAAGGAGGGCTCTGCTCTCACTTTGCATTTTGGCATTTGCAGTCGCACAAGTGGACAGTTTCACATCACTGGCCGGTAGAGAACAGGCTTGCAGTCAGCTCAGTGGTTGGGGGTCATCACTCCATCAGTGGCAGAAGTTTCAGTTGTATGTTGGAGGAGTTTCCCCTATGCTCTGTCTCTTAGTTTCCAAGCTAAACAAATTTTCACAGTATACTCTGTTCTCGTCCCATTTCCTGGGTAATGCATGGCCTGGTGGTGTTCCCGTGTGCATGAAATGTACCCTAAGTTGCTTTGTTGGTTTTTATAGTAAACACCCTGAATTTGTTGGTTTTTATAGAAGACACTGAATTATCAGAAAAATCAGTGTAGACTTTCTGAAACTTGGCAGCAAATGGTAAATTTAGGCTCAATTTCACTATATTTGGTGAAATTTTTTACCTGTAAATTCAGTATAGCTGAATGTAAAATGTCCATATTTCCCTTAAGTTTTATGCAGAAGAATCATATACCACTCAAAATGTCCCTTTTAATGAGCTCTTTCCAAAAATATATAAGCATTTACTTTCCAAAATGTTGCCAGAAATACATAGAAAACCTAATAATTTAACTCCCTAAGAGAAAATGGTCAAATCATACAATATTAAAGAATACATGGTTTATATTAACAACAATGAACAGAGCAAAACTGTACATACTAAAAAAATGATAGGCTATGCATATATGACATTCCATACACAGGAGTTTACAGTAAATTTTGATAAAACTATTTTCAAAATGTGTCCTTATTGCCATTACTATCAAGTTGGATCTTTTTCATTGTATTAACATTAATAATTGATGATTATTCACTTTGGAAAAGTTCTCTAGCCAATAAAATTTTGAAAAAATATCTTGAATTGCCCAATTTCAAAAGCAAGCAAGCAAAGTTGAGGGGCCATGCGCAATAACAGCACTTGGGGGCGACACTCATTTCTGTTTCCTTGCCTTTTGGAGCCTGTAGATATGAACCCAATAGAATGGCTACTGCATTTTTATGGTTTACTTCCCATAGAACTTCCTTAAATACATCCTTATCCGTCACACAGTTTGATGTAGTATACACTGGCATGAAAAACTTTCAGGGAACTCTTACCTACATAGACCAACCTGTATTACCAGAGACTTGTGATGAAGGAGTATTACAAGTAGTTGGATTGAGTCAACTGATACGAAGAGGAGTTCAGCGGTATAGTACTCTGCTTAGGATTATTTCACATGATAAAAATTGCCTTAGCATGTCTTGTAGAATATGTTGATAGGGAGTGCTGTCTTTGGGGTCTGTGTCATAGATTTTGTTTTAAGTGGAAAAAACTGTCAGCTCACTAAAAGGTTTACAGCTATTGAAAGAGTTCTTTGCAAGGTTACAATGGGTGGTATTTTTCCAAGAGGGTGACAATACACGAAAGTACCAGGAACAGTTGCACATTTGAGATGTAGATTTCACAAAGGCTAAGAGGAGAAAATTTGACACAACTGAAAGAATTTGAGGCTAAGCGTGAGACATTGTTTCATGGATTTGATGATTTTGTTTCAAAGAATTCTGAGAAAAGTGAAACTTTAGATATTAGGGCAATTTCATTCATCTTGTGTCACATGTGGAAAGCTTGATTCGCAGTGATTGAGAAGGCAATTGGTTACTCCAAATTACGTAGTCAGTTCAGTGCCTACATCCACTTTTTGCTGCCTCTTGTTCAACTAACTACTTGAGGTGGTGCTCATTGTTTCTCATAGACATCTACAGATTACCAAATACTGCAACAAATCACCAGGCATTCATGGAAGGAAAATTTGTGGTAAAGCAAACTCGGGAGATTTCAAAGCAGTTGGATCTCATAGACCTTAGAGTAAACAATTAATAGATCTCAGAAGTGTCCTGCAGGAATCAACGGCAGTTCAAGGAGAAAAAACTGTTGCCAGGTAGAGGATAACAAATCATGAAGTTATTACAATTACAAATTTACACAGACAAGTGTCAGGTTCAAGCCCAAGCACGCATGAATCAGATATAGAGTAGTGTTTTACAAAAACAAATTTGTCTTGTAGGGAAATATTCAAGCAATTATAACTCGTAGAAAGAAATGAAAATCCTTTCATAATATACCTGTAGAGAAAGGAAGATTTCACAATACCATGGCAAATGAAGCAGTAACTGAAGATATCAGGAAACAATTGTTAAATGCTGAAAGCATTGGCAAGGCCACAAGATTTTCCGCAAAGGAAGATTTAGCATGAAGTTCGTAACTGTCAGAATTCACAGGACAAACCTTAACCCTTTTGCTTCAATCCATCGATCAAGCAAGTCATCAGGAAACTACCTAAGCGCCTCAGTGGCATGGTTGATTTGGTGTTTGCTTCTCACCTCGGTGGTTGCGGGTTCGATTCCCAGCCATTCCATTGAGGAGTGAGAGATGTGTGTTTCTGGTGATAAAAGTTCACTTTCGACGTGGTTCGGAAGTCATGTAAAGCTGTTGGTCCCGTTGCTGAATAACCACTGGTTCCATGCAACGTAAAAACACCATACAAACAAACAAACAAACAAAATCAGGAAACTACCATCAGAAATCAACTCAATATAAGGATGCCCTCTTGTATCGAATGCTTGACGTTGCTAAGGAACGAGGGCATTCTACGGAGGAATTCAATATGATGTTTGCTCTGCTGCTTATCTGTTTGACAAGGATGGCCTAATAACCACAACAACCAAGAGTTCCATAGTTCATGAGTTGGAGAAACAACTGAAAATTGAGAATCAAAATACACCATCTACCTTCATGAAGACAGACAAGTTTTATTGTAGATGCAATGGCCAATGTTTGCAAAATAAAGACATCTAATATAAGAACATTTGAAGAGTTTTGTGACCATGTTAAAGGCAGCTCAGTGTATTACAAAGTGTGCTTCAAGAATGTTTAGTATTTGATTCTTATGTTGAAAAATCAATAAAGGATTCAGTGTCAGAAGAGGGCAAACAAGCTTCCTACAGAACTACAAGACATTATTAAGGAAAAACACTTTCCAGTGGAGATGGAAAGGCTTTGGCCATCAATTAGGAACAAGACAAACTTGGAGTCCCTCCTTCATCGAATGGCTTTAGATAATCCATGAAAAGATAAGGCACTAGAGATCTATGTTAGCAATTTCAGAGGTCCAGACGAACATAGTAACCTCCCCTCATGTAAGTTGTCAGCTGGATTGGTGTTTGAAGTTCCAGAACTGAATTCTGATGTAGAAGAAGCAGACCTACAATGTACTGTTCATGCACTTATGCAGTTAAACAAGGATGCAAACAACATGTAATCCTTTCATATGATACTGATGTCTTAATTCTATTCTTGTATCTCAGGAATAAACTTTGTTATCAAGGGTGAAGTGAACTGTGGATCAAAACTGGATCTGGGGATTCAATCAGATACATGTATTCCCATTCTTACATTGACTGGTCAGCTGGGGAGGAAACTTTGTCAAGTATTGCCTGCTGTACTATTACGTACTGAATGGCTGCAGCTACACAAGTGCTAGTTGATGATCTCTTGGTGCTAACCTATGGAAAGAACCCAATACCCAAGGAATTCACACGGATGTGCAGTTGTATAGTGTGGAACATACCACTGCTTGTGTTGCTATCATGTTCGTTGCTACACTTTTTGTAAATGTTCAAGTGGCTTGGTTGTAAATGATTTAAACTAACAGTCCCTTGGGTATAGTATGTGATGAGGACTTTATTACAATCAATAGACAACTACTGTCCTTCGTCCATTACAATTTGCCTAAATTTGACTTAGAAGATTTAGCCATAAGATTGGTAAAAATGAGAAATTAAAATCAAATTGGTAATATACTTGTATTTAATTGAGTTATTATATATGTTTTTAGATTATCCTTTGACATTATAGAATGTAAACTCAGTTTGAACAGAAAGATCATTTTAAACTTACAATGTAAGAATAAAATCACTGTATGCCATATAACTTATATATGTGCTGAATTACCCAAGAAAAAGTTCTCTGGTGCCCGTACTGGGACTTAAGTGGATTAATTCTGTCAAAATAATTGTCATGGATTTTTTAATTAGTTTAATTCAATTATTACATTTTCTTGATTTGTCCTAGAAATGAAAAATATTCTTGCTGAAATCAAAGATTTTTCAGTTAACAGCATAAATTTTTTAAATAAAACAGGTTTCTTAAATGAAGTCTAATTTTTTTTTCTCAGGATTAATCCCTGAGAACCAGCCCGAGAAGAGTCTACTTAAGACTCAGAGGTCTGGAAAAACTAAGCCCTATTAATAATAATCTTGATTTTTCCTGTCCTGGTACCCTTTCAACTATAACTTACTAAAATGGCTTCATAGGTTAATAAAATTGTTGCACTTTAGCCAGAATTGGTAAAGTCAATAAAATTTAAGCAAATTTTATAATCCAGATACTTTCTTAAAATTTTATTTGCTAGAGAACTTTTCCATAGTGAATAATCATCATATATTAATGTTAATACAATGATAAAGATCCACTTTCATAGTAATGGCCATAAAGTGATATTTTGAAAATAGTTTTTATCAAAAGTTACTGTAAGCTCCTGTGTGTATGGAATGTCATAAATTGCCTATCGTTTTATAGTACAGTGTTGCTCTGTTGATTATTGCTAATATAATATATAAGCCATGTATTCTTCAATATTGTATGATTTGATCATTTTTTCTTAGGAAGGTAAATTGCTAGGTTTTCTCTGTTTCTGGCAACATTTTATTGATTTATGACTTGATATTAATCTAAAAGGTAAAGGTTTATATATATATTTGGGAAGGGCTCATTAATGTCAAATTTTAAGGGAGATGTGGGCATTTTACTTTCAGCTATATTGAATTTATGGGTCAAAATTTTCACCAGATATAGTGAATTTGATCCTAAATTTCTCACCTGCTGCCAGGTTTCAGAAAGTTTGCACTAATTTTTTTTCTTTTTATAATTCAAGGCGTTATTATAAAAACCAACAGAGTAACTAGGGTACATTTCATGCACACGGGAAACCCTCAAGTCCATGGCCTAGGTGGCAATAATGGAATTTTTATTCCATTATTCTAGGAAGGATCTGGTGTTTACGGCTTATGACATTTATCCTGTTTTTCTCATCTAGTGATTGGCAGTGTTGGTCACTCGTGTTTCAAGCTGATTCTGGCCACTCTTTGTGACTGACAGTCATGAGGCATCTATTATTGCTGCTGCTCACGACTAGTGACGTTGTAGGTGGTCAGTAGGTCGCAGACTCCCCATTCACTCTTGGAGACTATCTCCAAACTGTACAGGCCTTTAGGACTTTTTTTTTTTTCCTCCATCAATAGCTGTGTTCACATGACGGGGAGCTAAACCTGTCATTTGGAGTTACCCAAGCACCTTATTAGCTCTTGAACAGTCTTGTTCGAGAGGTGTTTCTTTCAAGACTGTTTGAACAGCATGGTCTTGGTGAAAAAAACAGCATGGTCTCAGTGAAAAATACCTAGTGAGATTTTACTAGCATCTTGTCCAATTTTCCCCCTCCTGTCCTGAGTGCAATTATAGGACTTGTAAGCTCCTAACATGAGATATGAGTTTTTTTCTCTAACTCTCCCCACCTGACTTTGGTTGGTGGTTCCTGAAGGAATATTTCCTTAAGAAGCCCATTGTGAGCCACGTGACTTCTTAAGGGACCTGGGCTCTTAGTTTGAAATACCAGCTCCTTTTCTTCAACTTGAGCTTATATCAGACGTGGTGTTCGATAAAGGGTTGCGATTTCATGGAAGAGGATGTCACTCACTGTACATGATCTGATTAAGGATACGCAAAGTGAGGGCTTAGAACTGGCCTTAGCTCATGTAGATGTATTTCATGGTGCTTCTAGGCCATGGGGTTCCTAGGCTTTTCTTAGCATGACCACATTCAGCAGTTCAGTGCTGCCCCAAGTCAGAATATATATACTATAAATAAAGGTAATGCCACGCAGGAAAAGTGAAAAGATGAGAAATGTCGAGATCTTTTGATCTACATGATCCTTTACTTGAGGCACAACTGATCAGAACAGAGCAGAAACAGTACAAGTAGGCTTAGTATACAACTGACATTACAGGGTTAACATGAGGTCCTAACCCTCCCCCCCCAAAAAAAAAATAAATAAATAAAAATTCCAAGTACATATTTTAACTTACCAATATTAGCCTGGAGGATGATATAGTGGCTGGACTATTTTTTTCCTATATCCTTTGTGGATTATCATTTAGGCCAAAGTACAGATGGGATGGGCTAGTACAGGTATCTCCACTTTGAGCACCTTGTCTTAGAATAGTGTCTAGGTTGCATCTCCCTCCACTTTCCCTCTAACAGGGAAAGGCAAGGGGAACTTAGGTAGAGCCACTCAGTTCCCATGAAGAGTAGCTGCCTTCCACTTTAAATTTCCTTACAGGGGATATAATTGTTCTCTGATTTATTTATTTATTTTTTTACACGAGTACCCTTACTTAGGGAAGGAACCCAGCCCAGGGCATTACTGTTTAGGCAACCTTTTCACTATAGCACTAGTAGGTTAGAGGAGTCATATCTCTGGATTGCATTTGCAACCAGGATCATGAGATTTCTGGATGGCATTCAACTCCAGTCTTAGTGAATAATCTCCCATAGAAAAGTGTTTTGTACTTCCTTATGAACAAGTATTATATTTTAAAAGTAGTTTTTATTTTCCCCCTAGTATTTAAACCCACCTCAGCCACACCACTTTGTCCTTGTGGCCAAAGGAAAAGAGGCTAGTGTCAGTCAGAGTGGAGGGCTTTCCTCCCAAACTCACCTCCCTTAACCATCAGTTAACTTCTTTGTCGTTAAATTCAATAAAAATAAACTTTTAAAATTGATTTTTCCTGTATTTTTATGGGTGATGATAAAAGAGTTGTATGAGAAGAATTGGAGATAATGTTGTCATTTAAGGAACAACACTGCAGTTCCTATGGTGTCTCAGATTTTCTTAGTGGCTGATGTTCAGTAATCCATATACCTGGTACTCTTGCAATAGTCATAATTTTTTTTTTTTTTTAGCACAGACAAAACGATATTTGAAGCAGGGAAGTAAAACTATACGTCAATAACAAGCATTACAGACAATGTTATCTTCTAGGACATTTTACTGTCTGATAATAAGTGATGTTATGTGAGTAGGAGGTCTTTATTACCAGTACAGAACTTTAATCATATCTTCACCATATACTTCACAATTAACTTTATAGTTCAGTAACAGACACTAAAGGAGTTCTATACTGTGTTTGGAAATTGTACTCTTAGATGTAAGTGAAAAATTACCTGATTTTGAATGACCTTACATTTACTTAATTATGGAACGCAGTTTGTACATTTATAAATTTCAATTATAACTGTGAAGGGAAGGAAAAACTTAAACAGAAATATCATAGTCATGAAAGGGCTTTTTGTTGTACAAAAATATTTACAACCAACAAATCTTAAACACTGGTGACTGTAGTGTGATGCCCACATAACGACCAAAGTTTTGAGTAGCACCAGGTCTTAACTGAATTCTGATTCTCACATCTCATCCCATTTATTCATCCACTAAATTTACACATTTTAATTACTTTGCATGCTGAAGTTAATGAAAAACACAACTTCATCCAAACATTCTATGTAACAGTCAGCGTAAGCACTGCAATAAATTAGTGTGATACATCACAGCTAATTCCAGCCACTGACCTTATCCAGTAACATCACTACACAATACAACAAACAGAAAACTGATCACAGATAGAACTCTCAATCTCACCCTGAGGTCACAGAGTGATTGAGAGGAAAAACAAATATCCATACAATGTTATCATTATATTATAGGTAAGTCTGGTCAGTGTTCTAAAATAAACTGTACACCTGATAACTTTGTTAGACCATTAACTTCTGTCTTCTATGTACATGACTACAGAAAGTGATGCACCATTACTACTACTTGTTTGAATGGTACAAATGGTTTATTCGCTCAGGTTAAGTGTTCTTGAAAGTGGCAGACTATCTTCAATCTCAATAAAATTCTTCAGGGTTATAATCTGTTGTGTACTCAGTATGTATATTATATATATATTTATATATAATATGCCTCAGTCTAGTTTGTCACTTGTTTTGGAGGAAAGATCACAACATGACAACCAGTTCACTTGGGAAACATAATCCTCATTGTACTACAGAGCTTTTGTAGTAGGCAGTGAAAAGAGATCTAGCTCACGAGTGTCATCAAAACCTTTCATCAGCAACCTGGAGTGGAGTGTAATGGCCATTCGGTATGTTTCCTGAGAGGAGTAAAACTTATTAGTTCCATGATTTTATATGTATTTAATTTTATACCTTTCAGTAATTATTATGAAATAAATTTGACATCAAAACAAATACTATGCATAAGATAAATAGCAAATAAAACTGTTGCAAACTATAGAGTCACTCACTTTGTTATGAAAAGCATTTATATCCTGTATAATATTTTACATATAAGTTTAGATGGGATTTTTACTAAAAAAAAAAAAATTTCATTATAAACTTACCATTTTCTCTAGCAGGTTGTGGTTTTGGTTCAATACTTCTTTTTGAATTTCTATATTTGACGAACTGATGTATACCCAAATATACAGCAGAACATACTGCAGCAGCCACTGCTAGACTTTGGAATACAATAACATAGCCATCTTTGACACCTTCATGTTCCCCAAGAACAGAACCTCCAATAAATGTTCCCAGACAACGGCCTGCAAGTTTGAGTCCATTAGTACTTATCTTTGTGAATCTTTTATAAAAATATAAAAAAAAAATTCTCTCTCAATCAATATGAATAAAACGAACAACTGAAAACTGCAACTTTTTCAGACTTGAAACATACATACCTATATTGAAATGGGAAACCCAGACTAAAGCTTGAGCTGTGGCTACAAAGCTTTTGGGAGCAAGCTTATATGCAAGGGTGGCTGCTGATACATTCATAAGGTTCAGGGAGAAAAGTTCAAGTGACTCCAGAGGCAATGCCCACCAGGGGTTTTCAATGTAAGATAAACCTTGGGAATAGAAAGGAGAATTAATAGAGGACATACAAGAAACAAAAATAGAAAAAACATGTTTGACGAGTTTTGCCTCATCAAGATCCTTACATTTCTTAAAGAAAAATTTCTTTATGTGCATGGTTACCAGTTTTTTTTTTTATTGAAATACGTATACAAAAATACTACTTCATCACAAGAGCTTAACTTTAAAAATATAATAAACATCATGTTGGAAAGTAACATTCATTGTGCATGTTTTATGAAGTTTTCTAATTATTATGATCATTCTTTATTTTCAAATCTTGTGGATTATGCACAACGTAGTAGTAGTAGACGTTAATTCTAACAGTTTTACCTTTACATTTTAGACTCACCAGTTTTCCAGAAGTTATGTTCCAGATGTGATCAAATTATGGAATGATCTTCCCAGTAATACAGCTGACTTGTTGGAATTATGCACTCATCTCATTTCATGGTTGTAGTGTAATATTTAATTTTTAAAATTTCTCTTAAGTTTGTTCTTTGCTTTATCTTTTGCTGTTTTTTCCTTTTATGTGCTGAACTTCTATTTCCAACCAGGGTTGCAGCCTGGTTAATAATAATGATAATAACAAGTTTTACCCATGGGTATTTAACAGCCCATTTAACCTAGTCCCACATGACCTAGTCCAACAATGCAGAACACCACTTACAAGTAAACATTTCATATGACTGTCCAGTTGTTAGTAAACAGTGAAAATAAAGTTTTTGAAACAATTCCATATAAGGAACTCTGTCAAAAGCTTCAACATTTTTAGTTTATATGCAATTGTTAAGTTTTTTTTTAAGTTTTTTTTATAATTTATTATATAAAATATAACATTTACAAGGAAGCAACTGCTTTGAGCAATGATGGCCTGGCTGCTAAGGTATTCTCTTTGGTGCGATTTCAACTAGACTAACACTGATCTATCACCACTTCAAAAAGAACACAGCTTTTGTCAATATGCTATTGTAATGATATGTATAATTTTACCTGTAAATCGAATGCAGTAACCAAGGAAGGCCAACATAATAAGGTAGTGATGGCCACAATACTGCACAACTGCAGCACTCTTGTAGAGGAAAGGCAATGAGGGCACAATACCAACAGTTACTGTTAGTCCAATCAGTAGCCAAGAAGCACCAAGCTTGCTTAGGTAGATGTAAAGGAAGGTCTTTAGGTATCCCCAAAATGTTCCTAACAATATCATCAAGAAGAGCAACACACTAAGTTCTGCTGTTCGTATGAGCTGGCTTATGTTTTTCATCTGCAGAAGAACAAAAAAGAATCAGTATGTAAATCATTATAGTAATTATGACTTAGGCACAAGAATTATATGGAAACTATACATGAAACTAAAATATAGAATAGTATACCACTCCTACTAAAATATAGAATAGTATACCACTCCTAATAAATTATCAAAGGCATGGAATATTAAGCAACAGATTTGACTGCTTATCACCATTTACAAAAAGGGCTGAATTGAAATGTTAATGAAAATTATAATGCATATGTAAACTTACCAGGCTTCTCCTTTGCACCTGGACTTCAATAGGGAGAGCAAAAGTAACGGCAGCAGTCAATAACATCAACCCATCAAACACGTAAAATGCTGGAGCATAATTGTATTCCCCAAAAGTTCCAACCTTCTCATCCATCAGATAACCAGCCAGTGGTGAAAATATACCTGTAAATATTAAATAAATAAAATTAAAATACTTTATTACTGTCGTGGATCAATAATTATAATTTTTTTAAAGTCAAGATACAGTTGCCATATTGTATTTGATATTTACATCTCTTGACCTAATAATTTGTTCCATTTTTTCATTACAAGATTAATATAAGTTCATATTCAGCTCTCCTGGAAGACCAGTTAATTTCCATGGTGTGGTCAGATGCTCCACTGTATACTACTACATACTATATACAGACTAGCTTGCTTGACAAGGAGCATATCTTGTAACACTTTTAAAAAGCAATTTGATAGCATGTACAGTCATACTAGACTAATTGGAAAAGTTTTATACCTATTTTTTGTTTCTTCACATAAGGGAATCCATAGCTACGTATATGATCGACTGATAAATAATAGCTTACACAAATTCAAATTTCTTTATCGAACCCAATATAAACAATATCCATAATTTTCATCTTGACTACTCCTTCAGCTTCGTTTGCCTAGGATATCTATCTTCTTTATATCTCTGTTGCTTCAATATATACTTCTCATTCAAGAAAAAATCCTTCATGCTACCTACAAAGAGTAAAAATATCACATGTCTAGTTAGTCTATTAAGAAGTACTGTAATTCAAAAATTTAAAAGAACAAATGATCCTGGAAACACTTACCAACAGCAATAAGGCCACACATCTTCTCCCTTCCATAATCCCCTTTGTGCTGGTGCACCATTGTAAGGGCAACAGCTTCTAAGAGTGATACCAAGATGGCAGACATCATTTCTGACAATGCACGGACACCAAAATATAACCACAGGGTCAAGTCTGGGTTGCCGGTTTCAATCTTGCACCCATGTTTATGAAGTGGGCCACTTGCATTTCTCTGAAATCAAAATTTAAGTAAAACACTGTAGTGCTGATATACAGAATGAAAAAAGGGTGACACCAGGGCGGAAAACAGCCAGTGGACCCTTTCTGATAGCAAGAAAGAATGGTGTCAATGTCATTTGATAAATGGCACCTTGAAGTAGTGTGAAATCAGAATTTCCTTCAACAGCCTACTATGTTATAAAAGTATGTAATGTACAATCAGTCCTTTCAAGTGGAGCTTCCAGGTGAAATGAAAGGTATCAAAGTAGCTACAGTAAATTATTTGAGTCAATTTATCCTGTATTTTAAGCAATTTTACCCTCATATCAGCATCAGTAATTTTAAAATTAATGCCTTTTCATACATTAAAAATCTTTAATTACTCATAACAACTATTTCCAACTATGATCCATTCACTAGTATTTAACTTATTCTCCATTTTGCTTCCAATTTTACCATTTCAGATCATGTTCTTATCTGTGCACAATTTGGATTAGCAAAGGAAAATACGTTCTAGTGACTGCTAACTCAAAATTGTTTTGGAATTTTCTTCAAAAGTTACTGCAGTTGAAAACCCCATCCGTTCAAAAGAAAAAATTATGGCAAACTTTGCACATGACTGTATTTAACAAACTCATGTTTCCAAGCAAATGACCCAGTAGTACAGTTATCTAGGTAATTCTGCAGATACTTTCAAGTTAAAAACTTCTAGGTAATCTTTCTGCAGTGCAAACTGGCATCATGAATTCTATCAAAATTTAGAATATTAATGAAGTGTAGCACATTACTTGGCAATGGTTTTTCTAATATAAAACCTTTATAAATAAATCCAATAATTTACAATTCCCTATCCTTTGTCACCAGATCCTTTTGGACATGCTCCAAAAGAAGAAGAATGCTTTTACCTGATAATGCAAGCATCTGGGACCACAGCACCATGATGGCACTAATTTTGAGTACTTTCCAACTAAATTTAGCACAAGAAATGATGGGTTAGGAAGTGAGCATCTCGTGTAAATTGAGGAGTTTGTAGAAACAAATAATATTTTACACATTTCATTTAACAAAGCATCATTACGTAACTGTAAATTTCCTGAACAGCTATTTAGGCAGGAAGGCATTTTATTGTATCAAAGTGAGAGTAAACTAGGTTGCTTGTGGGAGACAGAAAACAGATCTCCACACACACAAGCTAAAGGTCAGGAACTGGACTGGAATCTTGGAAAAATTAGAAGGGTCATAGTTTGTGGTATAAGGGTTAATCAACATGAAATGGCCAAATCTTGTTCACTGACAAGGCATAGGCATTGGTGCCTATGGCTTAGTACTACAATACCAAAGGAATATAATGATGGGATGTGAAAGAATAAAGGGTCCCTCATACTTTTCATGAGCAAATGAAGGTTGGCCCAAAGCAACCACTAGGTCAGTGGGGTAGTGATTGGAGGATGACATCTCTCAGATTAAAACAATCCCTGAAGCAACATTAGTTAAGGATGTATTGATATTCCATTCAATGTTTAAAAGTCTCAGATGGAACTCATCTGAATTTCATGAATTCAGCAGTCATGTGATTCTTTTAACACTATGTATTTTAGCCATGAGCAGGTAGTGTTGTTTAAGATCTCGGATCTCGGATCTTAGATTTGCCAGTGGCTATCACTAAGCCTGTATCCACCTAGGTGGAGTGACAAGAGACCTATAGAGCTCTTCATTTGCCAAGAAAGAGAAAACACAGAGTGCCCATGGCAGTTCTAGCACAAGTAACATCCATATCTTTGGTAATTGCCCTTCCAAAGAAACAGAAAACAGAGGCTGGATCATTACCATAGTCCTGAGGTTCCTAAGAAATCTAACTGACTGGGAAAGATGTAAAATATTCAATCAATACCAAATCACTCCACGGGTAAATTAACCACCTTGTATTCACAAAAATATTTGGAACTACAATGACAAAAACTTGTTTGGGTAAGAAGGCATCACAGCTAATTTACTTTAACTTATACTGTATCTTCCTAAGCTCATTGAACTGATCCTCATCAGTGTCTAAGCAACTTGGTGCCTTTATAGGAATGAAAAATGTTTCTGGTCAAAGGCCTCAGCCCCCAGAAATTGCACAGTAATCTAGATCAAGCATCAGGAAGATGCTTGATCCATCATTTTTTCAATTTGATTCTTTTCATATACATTGCAATTCAGCTTAAGGAGACTCGATACCCAAGATGGTTTCTTTGGCTTATGTTCAGACATGTAATCTTGGCTAAAGCTACAGGGGATCCAAAAAATTTTCTAGATTTAGACTTCCAATTTTCAAACTGAGGCTTCATAACCGAAACGAGGACACACTGCAGATTCAATACTCTATTGGTACCATCCAACTAGACTTCAATCTCTAATCCAGAAGAGTATAATTTAAACCACATCTATAGTTCTAGCAAAATATTTGTTGGCAGTCTCCTTTATCAATGGCAATCCTGGGATCTCTTTCACTAAAAGGGTCACAAGTTCTAAAAGAGGTATGAATCAATAACTTGACTATTAGTGGCAACCAATGACACAAAGTGTTTACAAAGTCCTAAAGGGTAAAAGCAGTTAACTCCTGTACCTGAGCTGATTATTTGTTGCCTTGCCTTGATACGACTTGTTCAAGCCACTAATAAAACATTGAAAATGCCTAATGATGAAAAATCCGTGCTGGAAGGAGGTAGTGCATAAGAAAAAACGATGGGAAGTGCATGCACACAAAGTAAGCACATAATGCTGGTGCAATAGGAGTCAAATATTCTAATATGTACTTACCTGGCAATGTGGAGTTACAGCCAATTATATCAGTAAAGCAGCTGCAGGTAAAACAGGTACAGCCAAGTGGCTCACACACATTACAATAAGTCATAGCCATAAATCATGTATATGCATACATGATGTAGCATGCTGCATATGTACGTGATGATCAGTGGCCATGGCCAGACATCCATAGGAGAGATTCGTACAAGAGTATCTTGTAATTTGTGATGCCATTGCAATTAAGACAGGTATGTAAGTGGCTGTAGCCATGGCATACATGTTGAAAGCAATTAAGTCAAAGCAAGGCATCAAAAGTCAAGGTGCAAGACGGTTTTAACACATGCCTGAGAGGTGGCAAGTATAAATTACTTCTTGAAGTTCAAACACAGGAATGCCTAATGAGGGGACCAATACATGGAAGTTTATTCTATACTAGATACAAAGCAGTCACTGAACAACAAGGCATGAATATACTTATAATGAAGCATACAGAAAATATCCAATTAAATCAAACTATCAAAAATAAGCTAAGTGCTTCATGGTGCCTAACACTGCACAATTAAACAACTCATCACAAAAGAATGAAGTGCAGTGCAAGAAATTCAACTTTAATATCAGACTTTATACCTTCCACCAAAGGATTTACGCTCAAATGTAATAAATTTATTGTTATTTACCAGAACAAGAAAATACTTTGATTTAAATACAATGGTCAGCAGCAGCAACAAGGCTATTCAATGCTAGAACTTCCATCCAGTGCAGAAAAAAATCTCAAAACATTACAATTGAGAGATTACAGTACAATTATGGGAAATAGAAGAAACTATGCACAAACCATTATCAAGGCATAACTGAGAGTCCCACAAGGTGAATATAAATGAAATATGAATGGAAAATCATGAAGAAACAAAATCATCTAAGATTGAGAACATATGGTAGATAAAACAGCAGGTGCTACCTGCTTGGTACATACAGAAAAGGATCAATTACTTGAAACCACCACCTGAGGTTTGTGGCCCCAAATGCAAGCATGGACAGCTGCATAGATTCTTGTTTTGGAATATGTGTAAAATGAGCTGAGCTATGACTGCAGGATAGGCAAATATAAAACCCATGGGATTGCATTGAAAAATTTCAGTACATATCCTGAAATGATCCAACAACGATCTTAAAACTAGAAGAAAAGAAAAGTATCAATTAAAATATTTCATTAAAAAAATCAGAACACTCCAAGAAGCACCATAAAATGTTTAAAACAGAATAAAGAAATTAGGACTTCCTCCTGTAAGGAACTTTCCTTCAGCACACTTGCTTCCAAAAGAGAAGAAAAGGCAAAAACAGCTCACAACCAAGCATTTCATATTGAGGGCTACCTCTTGACAGCAGTGGATTTCAGCTCAGTTGTCTGGTTAAACTATATTACTTTAACAATATAATACCCTTTTGCAAATTTATATAAGTGCGGAAAACACAAGTGTCACACAATGTTGACCTTAGTTAATGAAATACACATACAGTGTTTATCTGCAGCTTCTCTCATTGCTGACAAACCTGAATGAATACTGACAACTTTTCTTACCATCACATTGAAATTACAAGTGATGTTGCAGCGAGGTGAATTTGAATGACAGGTGAGACCTGTGTAGTGTGTGGTGTTGACGCTGAAATTCTCTATAGGGTAATGGCAAGTGTCATCCCCTTCACTTTCTCTTAATGAAAGGGTTTGAATAAAGTCCATGGTGACCTGAAAACAGAGAAATAAAGTAGTATTAACTGAAGATATTCCTCATGAAAAAAGTGAGCACTTCTGTGGCTGATTTTCTATTATTTTTTTTATTATGATTACAGTAATGATTAAGCTGTCTAAACTAAATATTCTATATATGGAACAAGCCAATTTGAGCATTACCTGCTAAGCAAACTTCCACAGAAAAGAGACTCATACGCACAAACAAAAGAATCTACCACGAGAAGTTTCATAAAACATCAGTGAAAACTAGGTAAGACTAACAGGCAAGTACAGTAGTACGTACAGAGTTTTCAACTACGTACTATAAAAAAATGTCATCAACTATTATCCAACATAATCCCCAATACGATTTTGAAATGATTCGACAAGTAAATTATCTTAAAACTTGCCTCCTCCTCATCCTCCCTAAAAGGCTGGCAGCTTTTGGTTTTTGATTTGTGTTTGCAAAGAACAAATTCCTTATCTTGTTCAACTGTTGGTTCTCCTACACCTATTCCTGGTTCTTGTTGGGGCCAGTTGCACTCTTTTCGACAGCCTGACAAGCTGAAAGGAGAAAAATATGTAAAGATAAGTAAATGCCGCTTGGGAGTTAAAACACATTCTTCAAGATATGGCAGTGAAGGAACACTGCACTACATTCCAGTTTTATAAAGTCGCTTTGTTGGCTTTACAGGCTATTGGAAGTTTTTGTAACACTTGGCTCTTTTTCAGAGGGAGGGGAATTAATCTCATGCTTAACCCTCTAACAATTTATGGGAAAAGTTAATTTTGGTATAAAACGATTACTGATCAAATACAAAAAGGTTTGGGTTGAATAACACACCACGGAGAGAGATTTTATTTCTTCCTTAATTGTTTTTGGTCTAATAGCAAATACCTCTCGGTTACACTTAAAAATTGAATAAAAAATATTTTTTTTGTTAAGATTTGAAAGCCTAGACAGAGTCATTTGACATGAACTAAAAATGACTTCTTATTAAATGAAAACCTAACCAGCTTCTGAAAAACTGAAAGAGAAGTTACTCAAGAATAAGGAGAGCAAGTGTGGAGGTCAATGGAGACGGCAACCCATTATTCTTATCTCGGCCAGGACAAGGAAACAGAAATAACAGGGCAATGGGAAAGCAGCAGCACTGAATCTTGGTAGAATTAAGGCACCAAATGTTAAAAGCTCCTATTTCCGATGGCAAGAAATTGGGTATTAAAAAAAGCCACACTGAAGTAATTCCATCTCGTCTTCATATTGGTCACACTCCACTAATTCACCGATACTTAATGAATTGTCCACATGATCAAGTATGCAGAGAATGCAGGTCAACATTAACCATTAGACTAATCTCATGTGAAAATCCAAATTTAAACCAACAGCGAATAACATCCTTTAGAAAATAAATCAATAAGGAGAATTTTTACAAAATCCTCACTAAAACTGAGTTTTTGAAGACTAGTTTATTGGACAAAATATAAATTTATTGTTAAAGACAAACCCTCCAGCAAGGTCCAAGGCAGTTCAGTCATATGTCTCGGTGACCTGGTTAAACTACCACTACTCAAATAATAATAATAATAATAATAACTCTCACACTGCTTCAGGAACTACAAGGTAGTCTTGGCCATTTAGAGCAAAAGCTGAAGGTTCAAATATCACTTTATGGATTCAAATTCCATTTTGAAAGTTAGAATCCTACCAATCTTACCATTACTTATGAATTTCTGTGTAACAAAAACGATACAGAAAATGATCGAAGTTTGTATCGCTTCCTTCTGATGAGGTGGGGACTTCAATTTATGTCCCACGGATAATCAATTTTCTGCCTTCAACTATTTTCCATGATTTATATTTATATATGAAATGCGATATGTTGTCAGGGAAATGTGCCACTAAACAAACCGAGGCTTTATATGGGAACAACTGGCAGGTTTCGTGTTTTTTTTCTTCTGTTTATACAAACCTCGAAGCAAATAAAAATATCGAAAATGAACTCGAGAGATTAAAATCTAAGAAAAAAAGCCATTTCAACTGAAAATGAGGCATTTAGAAACACAAAAACCTCTAAGAAGATTGTAGTACAGAAAGCCGACCACTTACTTCAAGTGCCAAGAAACGTATTCGGGAAGATCGGAACAAGACTCCCCGCAGGCATTCACTGTGAGCCATGCCCTCTCAGGGGTGCACTTGACCACTGAGGGGAACTCGGTCACTTTCGAAGAGGGCACGAACAGCAGGGCTGTGTGGAGAATGGCACCTGTGATGAAAGAGAAGAAGGAAACTTGAGTTGTTTGCTGCTGCGTTACACGTTCTATACAAGCCTAACACTTACACATGCACTGTGAATACATTCTACGTACAGTAAAGCCTATATGAATAACAATAATAATAACCCCCGTAGGGAGGTAGTGCGGTCAGTGCACCTCATATCGTGTACTTAGACATTACCTAAGGTTCTCTGCAGCGTCCCCTAGGCCTCTAGCTGCAACCCCTTTCATTTCTTTTACTGTACCTCCGGTCATATTCTTGTTCTTCCATCTGACTCCCACCCTCTCCTAACAGTTGTTTCAGAGTGCAACTGCGAGGTTCTCTTCCTATTACAACGTTCAACTTTTACTCTCAATTGTCCTTTTAGCGCTGAATGACCTCCGAGGTCCCTTTCCATTGGACTAAATTTCATATGCCATTCCATTCCCATAAGAATCACACCAAAAAAAAAACGTTACAAAACCTTGGCCGTTAAACCTGAAGTTCTATAAAAACATATTTGCGTCAAGACTTCGACAAAATTAACAGAAAGAAGTCAAGATTCGAATCTGTATGCAAGGTACTGCATTGCACCTTAGGTCTTTAAGGTTCTTTGTTAAAATACTCCCTACAATATCTGAGGCTCCTGTGCTCAATTGCCGGTAGTATACAGTAATACATTATTTATTTATTTGTTCGTTCGTTAAGATGCCACAAAATCACAGCTATATGAAACTTGACTTTGTTAAGTCACCGATGCTAAAAGACTCCAGACACCTTACACATCTTTAAAAAAAAAAAATTACCGTAACTTCCACGTTGTTCTTTTCCCCTTCAGTAACAGGTATCTCTCACTCCTTACATAAGCCAACAGCTGCTGACGATAGATATTAAATGTGTAGACAATCGTGGTCCATAAACGTGATTCGACTACGCAGATGGATAACGCCATTATGTAATTTTTTTTATTTAATTTTTTGCTTAAATGTTGGGACACACTGGAATATTTTGTCACAACGCAACCCATTTCCGAGAGAACAAGTCGGATAAATGCAACTTCCATTTCGACCAGATAAGGGAAATCGTTGTTAAGACTATTTCGACATGATTACTTCATAACGAGGCGAAGCGCATCTGCTATGTATTTCCTACGCTTATGTAAATGGATAACCACCCCCCCCTCTTTTTTTATCAAAGGTTCAGTGGGCAAACAACCATGGTGAAAAGGGTTTCATTTTTCGAAAAGAATACGCGAAAGAGAAAGCAATGATAAGTGAATAACACATAAATAATAAATATGTACATCATTAAACATACATACATATATGTATCTAACAAGTGAATAGATTTAAATACCACATGTGTATTCTCCCTTCGTACTTTTTATTTTATTGCGTCAACACTACATGATTTTCTTGGTACTGCAATTCAACTACATTCAACAAGTTGCTGCATCTTCCCAGAAACCGACAATTTCCTAATACTTCGATAATAACGTACAGAGGGATTCCTTGAACGTCCTTCCCGGTTAACGAAAACTACATGTAATACTTGAGAGAGCAAGGATAGTAAAGTTTTTTTTTTTCTGCAATACAACTCCTCGAATGTTGCATATCATTTGCACCACCATTCCTGCAATCGGACGAGAGGCTCTTGAGTAACTCTGACTGGCCACCTAAAAAAAAATCATCTGACTCGTTCATCGTCTACAACTCACTAGTAAAATGCCGCTTCATGCGGTAGATGTTTAAGGAAGATCAAAGTGTGTCGGAACTACTAGCTTAGTTGGAAGTTTTTGACAAATCAACTCCAATATAATTTTCCGACAAAACTTTTGCAACTGGGATAACGTTCGAAAAACATTTGACAGCTGTAAATATATTAGAAAAAAATACCTACCTTGAAATCGCAAAAGTTGGGAAGACGTTTTTAAAGAATATTCCACATTTGGAAACTCATTTTAGACATTCTACGGCTGGGAATAAGTTTCAAACTAAACTAGCGAAGAAAAGTTCTATAATATTCCTATAGCAAGGAAGACATTTGAACAAAATCCCTAAAACAGGGATGACATCTTAATAAATCCCTACAACCATGAATACATTTTAACAAAATCCCTATGACAGTGAAGACATTTTAACAAAATTCCTTCACTAAGAAAGACATTTTAACAAAATTCCTACAACCATGAACACATTTTAATTAACAAAATCCCAACAAAAGGAAAGACATTTTAACAAAATACCCAAAGCAAGGAAGACATTTTAACGAAATTCCTACAACAGGGAAGACATTTTAACGAAATTCCTACAACGGAGAAGACATTTTAACGAAATTCCTACAACGGAGAAGACATTTTAACGAAATTCCTACAACAGGGAAGACATTTTAACGAAATCCCTAAAACCGGGAAGACATTTTAACGAAATTCCTGCAACAGGGAAGACATTTTAAAAAAAGTCCTACAACGGTGAATAATTTTAACAAAATCCCTACAAAGGGAAGACATTTTATAACGAAATTCTACAACGGGGAAGACATTTTAACGAAATTCCTACAACAGGGAAGACATTTTAACGAAATCCCTAAAACCGGGAAGACATTTTAACGAAATTCCTACAACAGGGAAGACATTTTAACAAAATCCCTAAAACCGGGAAGACATTTTAACAAAATCCCTACAACGGGGAAGACATTTTAACGAAATTCCACACCGGGGAAGACAGTTTAACGAAAAAAAATTCCTACACGGGAAGACATTTTAACGAAATTCCTACAACGGGGAAGACATTTTAACAAAATCCCTACAACGGGGAAGACATTTTAACGAAATTCCTACAACGGGGAAGACATTTTAACAAAATCCCTACAACGGGGAAGACATTTTAACGAAATTCCTACAAAAGGGAATATATTCTAACAAAATTCTTATTACAACGGGGGGGGGGGGGCGGGTGGGGGAGGGGGGGGGGGGGAGGGGGGGGGGGGGGGAAGGAGGGATGAGGGGAGGAGGGGGGGGAAAGGGGGGGGGGAACATTTTTCAAGATTTTAGAAAAAGGAACGAAAAAACGAAGAGAGAAAACAAAAAGAAAGCAAAGACCAAATTCTAAAATGGCAAAAAGTTATATTTACCAAAATTCGAGAATCATTCTACGACTGAGAAAACGTTTTGGACAGATATTCAACAAATGAAACGACGGCAGCAAACATTTGACAATTGGGAAGAGGTTTTCAATATTCTTTCGGTGTTCTCGGAGAGAAAAAAAAATCCTGTTCTATTCTCAGAGGTACCTATTGCTTAAGGCGATGTATGTATAACCTTTCCTAACACATTTTACAACAGCTGTCGTGAGTGTGTATCTACGCAAGTAATTCAAGGAAGCGATTATCTAGTTTTGGCAGCAATTCACTTGACGATTATGCAAGTGAATTCCTAATTCCTAAATCACAATGAAGCAGTGTTTTATCCTCGAGGATCGTTTGATATCCTCGAGAATAGAAACAAGACGTTTTCGTAAGAATTACACAGTATTTTTTTCCCTGTGATATCTGCCCCAAACTGGCTTGGTATTACCTTCGTATTCATGTTTGTAGTTTGTCATCATTTAATTGTTACTTTCATCAGTATTGCACCATCGCTATCTCCTCTTTGATCAGGGCTCTCTTTTTTTACACAGAGGCGTCTTAGACTGTGAAGGAGGTTCCCTTACGGATATGTGAGCGTGTTAAACAGCTAAGACTTCACATTAATAGGGATAATTGAGAAGAGAGAGAGAGAGAGAGAGAGAGAGAGAGAGAGAGAGAGAGAGAGAGAGAGAGAGAGAGAGAGAATTTCTATTATTGGATTTCCTTTCTTCCGTCGCCCCAAACGAGAGGTATGCAATTCCAATACTGTATTGTATTCGGCAGGATTTTTGTTTTTCTTTCGTACATGGATAATAAATATATGGTTCTTTAAATTGTGCCTTTCTTCGTTTGCTCTGGTGCTCTTGACTCATTTTTTTGTGTGGCACCTGGTGATCGCTGTGAAATTCGACAAGAATCCTGGAAACCCTTAGGTGGATTTCGAATGGTGGGACACGTCCTCTGTCCGCAGTCGTTTTCTTCTTCACTTTCATTACTGACTGACGAATTCTTCATTTCTTTGTCTATGAATTCTTTCCATTTTCGTCTAACAGTCTCTCTAACTATTTATTCCATTAGAGTATCGATCTTCCAATCACTTATTCATTTATCTATTTACGATGTAACTGATTTTCATGTAAACCAATAGCAACTTTACGCCCTGGTGGTTTAATTAAAATTAAGCATCATATGAAGGGGGGGATTATAAAGGGATTATATACATTATATGGATTAACATTAAGATGAATTCATTTAAAGTGTCCTAGAATTGAACTGAATATATTCACAGTAAAAGATTTGGGAGGTGTAACAGGAGGAAAACCTCGCGGTTGCACTATGAATCGACTGTTAGGAGAGGGTAGAAAGTAAGATGGAAGAAAGAGAATATGAAAGGAGGTACAGTAAAAGAAACGAGAGGGGTTGCAGCTATGGGCCGAAGCCACGCTGCAAAGAACCTTAACGTCCTTGAAACTCTCTTGCAAGTTGCAACGGCTGGAATTTCCCTGCTTGCCCAGCGACTCGCATGCCCACGAGGGCCACCTGGAGAGCAAAGTGGGTGTGTATTGCCTCTGAACAGGATCAATAAGCAATTTCCTTCAGGAATCAACCCACCATCTCACTGGACCACTGAGCAACGAGAGGCTGGATGAGGTGTTCAACTGGATACTAAAAAGACCATCTTTCTTCCTCAATTTCCCATCGCGTCCATCATTATTTAGTGACGGATGGTTCGCATTTATATAACTTGAACAGCTGTTCCACTCCAGCATTTGGTGAATTCATTCAGTATGTGACCGTGATCAACTTTCCCAAATATATCTCATTTAATGAATCTCAAGGATTTCACATTTATCAGCATTTAGTCGGTGGGATTCACAAACATTCGAAACGTCTTGTAATCATCTACATTCAAACTCCCGTTGCAGCCATCATAACGCTCTCAATTCTTAGGATATTTTCCACTTGATCAAATTTGCTCATTATTCCTTTAGGGTTTAGAGCATCTTTAACCATTATAAAATGCTATACTCTTCGACATCTGTAACCATTACAAAATGCTTTACTCTTCGACATCTTTAACCATTATAAAATGCTTTACTCTTCGACATCTTTAACCATTATAAAATGCTTTACTCTTCGACATCTTTAACCATTATAAAATGCTTTACTCTTCGACATCTTTAACCATTATAAAATGCTTTACTCTTCGACATCTTTAACCATTATAAAATGCTTTACTCTTCGACATCTTTAACTATTATAAAATGCTTTACTCTTCGACATCTTTAACTATATTAAAATGCTTTACTCTTCGACATCTTTAACTATTATAAAATGCTTTACTCTTCGATCTTTCGACCATCTTTAACTATATTAAAATGCTTTACTCTTCGACATCTTTAACTATTATAAAATGCTTTACTCTTCGACTTCTTTAACTATTATAAAATGCTTTACTCTTCGACATCTGTAACCATTATAAAATGCTTTACTCTTCGACATCTTTAACCATTATAAAATGCTCTACTCTTCGACATCTTTAACTATTATAAAATTCTTTACTCTTCGACATCTGTAACCATTATAAAATGCTTTACTCTTCGACATCTTTAACCATTATAAAATGCTTTACTCTTCGACATCTTTAACTATTATAAAATGCTTTACTCTTCGACATCTGTAACCATTACAAAATGCTTTACTCTTCGACATCTTTAACTATTATAAAATGCTTTACTCTTCGACATGTTTAACTATTATAAAATGCTTTACTCTTCGACATCTTTAACTATTATAAAATGCTTTACTCTTCGACTTCTTTAACTATTATAAAATGCTTTACTCTTCGACATCTTTAACCATTATAAAATGCTTTACTCTTCGACATCTGTAACCATTACAAAATGCATCTTACGATTCGACATCTAACCATATACAAATGCTTTACTCTTCGACATCTTTAACTATTATAAAATTCTTTACTCTTCGACATCTGTAACCATTATAAAATGCTTTACTCTTCGACATCTTTAACCATTATAAAATGCTTTACTCTTCGACATCTTTAACTATTATAAAATGCTTTACTCTTCGACATCTTTAACTATTATAAAATGCTTTACTCTTCGACTTCTTTAACTATTATAAAATGCTTTACTCTTCGACATCTTTAACTATTATAAAATGCTTTACTCTTCGACCTCTTTAAACTATTATAAACTGTAATCTTCGACATGTTTAACTATATAAAATGCTTTACTCTTCGACACGTTCTTTAACTATTATAAAATGCTTTACTCTTCGACATCTTTAACTATTATAAAATGCTTTACTCTTCGACTTCTTTAACTATTATAAAAATGTTTTAACTTTCGACAATCTTTAACTATTAGAAAATGCTTTATCTTCGACAATCTTTAACATTATAAAATGCCTTTACTTCTTGCGACATGGTTTAAACTATTATAAAATGCTTTACTCCTTGACATCAACAAACTATTCTCTATGAATTTTCCAGTTTGAAATTCTTTAAAAGACAAAACTCACTCCTACCACGTAAAATAACAGTTGAGACAACTCCTTATAATGAAATATTTTTCATATATATATATATATATATATATATATATATATATATATATATATATATATATATATATATATATAATTATCACGGAGGCCTGGCAAAGAGGCAATCTAATTTTGGGTGTTTCCCCTGATCACGTCCGCGTCCAATTTACCTGTCAGCAGTTCGGGTTGTACTGTGGCCAATGATTTTCCGTCGTCTAAGGGGAAAAAACATGCTCTGATTTCAGCGAGAGAGAGAGAGAGAGAGAGAGAGAGAGAGAGAGAGAGAGAGAGAGAGAGAGAGAGAGAGAGAGAGAGAGAGAGAGTTTGCAAGTTGGGATATCTGGCGTATAAGAGAGTATGCGGCAGCTCAATCAAAAGAGAGAACTATTTCTACTCTTGTTTGTTCCATGCTTTCATAAGGATACGCTCTCTCTCTCTCTCTCTCTCTCTCTCTCTCTCTCTCTCTCTCTCTCTCTCTCTCAGGTGTTCCTATATCCGTCCTCTTCGACACGGCTTGCGTGTAAGACTAAATCATTTTCATGCCGTCCTAAAAAAGGAACGCCCCTCCCGGCAGCCACATGAAGACAGGCACTCTCCATTAAAAAGCGCAAGGAATACGCATGAATCTCTCTCTCTCTCTCTCTCTCTCTCTCTCTCTCTCTCTCTCTCTCATAAAAGTCAAGCATTGCTAGCTCCAGAGGATTCCTGGACATAAATATATGACAGAAAAACGGTAAGAGAACAAGACAATGAAAGAACGAGAACGAGAACGATAGAGAGAGAGAGAGAGAGAGAGAGAGAGAGAGAGAGAGAGAGAGAGAGAGAGAGAGAGAGAGAGAGAGAGAGAGAGAGAGGAACACGATGCAAAATGAAAGGCCCAGATAAGGCCTTCCTTCACAAGCACAAGGTCAAGTCAAACCCGACCTCCTATACCCTGTAGGAGCTACCAAGGGGTATTTGCGAGGGACGTTTGTTGCCCAGATGCATTGTTTCCGTTCTCCCTGGTCTCTTTCTGCTGTACCTAGCTGTCCAGCTTCTCGGACTCTGTCTCGCCCTAATCTCTTCATCCTTTAAGGAGTGAGCACATCCCTTGTAGCAAAATGTAAATTTAAACTCCATTGTATGGAAATATACGTGAGGGAACGGAATCCCTTGAAAAGTGATTTGATTAGATCGCCTGACTGTAGACTGGAAGTAACTACACACACAATATATATATAATACACACACACACACATATGTATATATATATATATATATATATATATATATATATATATATATATATATATATATATATATATATATGAGTCATATCACATTACCGTGATCCATATACATACATCGAACTATAAATGTCCTTTAATATCTAATTCCCTCTACCTCGGAATTAATATATTTTCATATATGTTAACTGAAAGGGAATTTTTTAGTCGATAAGAAATTTGTCGGCTCACGGACGCGAATCATTGAACCCAACAAATTCAAGACGCACAGTGAAGCCTATTACTTTATTTTCCAAGCACTGACACTGTTGTTCATGTACGAAGCCTATAAATGTCCGCACGGAAACGTACTCTTTTTGGTTATTGCTCTGGTAAACTGTGTTACAAGGAAGTCCCAATCGATCGTCTATTGAATCCATACAGTTTGCTACAATGCTCAACGAAGACAGGAAGACCTGTCATCACAAAGCGCAATGTCAACTTAATCACACGAGGGACACTGATCATATTATGAAACGAGTGTGAGACCAAGGAAGGCCTTGTAATTTGCCACCACAAGTCAAACTGAGAAAAGAATCTTATCAAGGAGCCACTGGAAATCCGACTGCATGGACGATTTAACTCTAAACTAGTGCTTCAACAGATCCGGCCCCCGAGGGGGCAGCCCAGGGGAGAGATATCGAGGATTCCTAACCATCAAAGGGCAAGGAAGTGAATCCTGCCCGATTCGGTAGGTCACACCTGTATGTGCGACATCATATTCTAGTCACCTCCATTTTCTCTGCATTTGCTAGCGATTAGGGTCGAAAAAGTCTCTTCCTAAATGTATGTTTTTGTGTTAGTTTTGCACACTGTTTGATTACAGTAAAATACAGCCAGACACACACACACATATATAAATACATACATATACGTGTGTACATGTACACACAGTTACGATTACACTCTTAATTTAGCACATGCCGCATATTCCTCTCAAAACTCGAGTCTCCTCAAGTCTGTAAGCGTGAATATTTTCTTACTGAAACTCAACAGCGGTAGGTGATATTCGCATACGTACTGGGATAAGCAGACAAATGACAACTCAAACAACAGCAAAATAGCCGGAAAAAGCTCTTTTCGATTATACGACCGTGTTCATAATTCTATCAAGACCCTCTCCAGTGAAAGCTTGGTTCCAAGCAGAACCAATTTAGCAAAGCCTACAGTAACACTTGTGTGATTGATGTGAATTAACTCACTCACTGAGAGAGAGCCATCTGGCGTCAATTAATCAAGGCCATTAAGGCAACGTTAAAAGTATCCGTAATTCAAGTAAAATGATTTAATCATTTATTGATCGTCCTCAGGCTGTTCGTAAAGATAAGAAAATCATGTTTCAAGGTACAGAATCTACGTGACCGAATGGAGACGATATCTCAAAGGAATAATTGATAATTGACTTGATAATATCAGTCAAGAAATGAATTGAAATCTTAGGTAGTTCGACAAAATAATTCTATTACCCGTTCAAGAAACTAATAACATACATATGTATCTCTTCCTTTTCATGACTTTAAGAAACTACTTATCTGCATACATACAACTTCCTTTTTACGATATGAACATACGATACTACAGGTGTATGCGCAAAGGGCGCGATTTATTTTTAACCTTACTCAAACCTCAAAATTATTTCTCTTCGTCACAATTCCTCCACTTCAACAAAGTCAACCGTAAGAATGGACATTCTGTGAAGCTCTGGAAGAATGATCCGTTGTTTCAGTGAAACCTACAGCGACTAACTAACGGCGCCTCCAGCCGAAGGTGTTGCAGAACTTTCATAGGTTCTTCAGATCTCGTTGGGATGACGAAGACGGACAAATTCTAACGAGAATGGCAAAAATCCCAACCCCACAGTCTTTTCAATATTCTGAATAATCTGAATTATTGAAAAAATATTTTCGAAGCCATTACATGTCATTGTTTAAGTATAGAACATTTTACATGATTTTATATCATATTTCATAAAACTTTCATTATAAATTCTTAACCACATTTTCAAGATAACAACCCCTCTTGGTCATCTGCTCTATACGAAGTATTTATGGTCCTCGGCTCCATGAAAGGACTTCCTCCGAGGTTTCCCCGGGGAGTGCGGTGGGCAAAGAACATGGTTTGGCTAAGAGTCCTATCCTGAGGGTCATATTTCGGTCGAAGGGCATTCCCGACGGGATTTAGGAGGGGAGGGGGAGGGGAGGGGTTGGGGTTACCTTAAGCCATACTTCGTCCAAGCGATAATTAAAGATTAATATTCATAAATATCACAAGAAAAAGTGATGCTTAAGAACAAGTCCAAGGGGCCAACTGCTTGAGCACACAAAGGACTCGGTGGTCAGGTTAAAAGATGGTAGAACAGCGGTAAAATGGAAAGACTTCATACATTCATGCCGAGGAATTTTCTTCCTCTGTGCTCCCAGAATTTCAACGTGCCTCGTTTAAAAGACAAGAAGAAGAAGAAGACGACGACTTCATCAGTACAGTGGACGAGGTTGCAGTGGGGAACCATGCTAATCTCGACCGACGCCATGTTGGTGAGCACTGTCAAACTTAGCCACTTCACTACTTAGAAACAGAACTGGGCGTAAGTCTATCCATAACTACCTCCAAGTACCTGAGTTTCTTTTTTCTTTTTTTTAAGAAACCCTATCACACTCAGTTTTCTAAGCATAAAATAAAAGTAAAATTATTATTTATTTTATTTAAGGAAGCCCTATATCACTCAGTTTTCTAAGCATAAAATAAAATTAAAATTACTGCGCGCGCGCTTTTTTTTTTTTTTTTTCGTTTTTTTTGATACCCAACCCAAGTGTAGGGCGTCTTCAGCAGAGAAAGCATCGAGCGAGGTACTCACTTAGCACCATGCAGATGACGGTGATTAACCTGTAGTGGCCGATGCGGTCGGCCAACATGCCCACCAGCGGCGGGCCCACCAGGGACGTCAGGGGCAGGATGGAATTGATCCACGTGATCTTCTTGATGTCCAAGCCGATGGACATCATGTGCACCGTCAGGAAGGGCATGAGGCACCCGAATGCTGCCGAATAAACGGGTGGTGCGTGAGTCGGGATATAACATAATGCTCATATGTAAAGAAATATAGACGGAATTATAAGGACACTATTTAATGGGCAAATGGAAACTGCAAACGGAAAACAATGAGAGAACCAAATCGGCAAAAAAATGCAGCTAAAGAAATTATAAATACATTGATAAATCAGCAATACAAACAATGACAATATGTGTTCATAAATCAGCACATGGAAACTGCAAAATTGAAGGCAAGCATACTATTCATTAACACATGAACGTTATGAATGACAATACAAAAATGTTACTAAACTAAAGAATAAACAGTGGTTTGGCAACTGTTCACTGTAAACGGAACTGCTGTCCAAATACAAGGTGGTGTACCATAGGGAACTGTATACTGTTTATGTGCAGGCATGAAAACGGAAGCTGGTTAGTAGAATTAAGTTTCACTTTAAAAAGTAGATATACATGACGATGAAAAAAACGTACAGCTGCGCAAACTTCATTCTTTCCGTGTGTGTGTGTGTGTGTGTGTGTGTGTGTGTGTGTGTGTGTGTGTGTGTGTGTGAGTGAGAGAGAGAGAGAGAGAGAGAGATAGAGAGAGAGAGAGAGCGAGAGAGACGAGATGGGAGAGGAGAGAGAGAGAGAGAGAGAGAGATTAGATCCAGTAGCCTCATATGAACCCGACGTACATAAAAATTACATGAGCTTGCAAGCAGCCACACATAATGAATTAAATATGAGCTAACAATCTCAAAAATAAACCACTGACCAGAGATTATCAACAAACATACATAAATTCATCTGATTGATGGAAGTCCCCAAAATAAAGATGGGCAATTGAAATGTGGCGTAAAGGGACCGCAGAGTTCTCAATGCCACGACTTTTTGTTCCGCATCCGCCGTCACAGTTCCGGAATGCAAGACGTCCAGAATGTAAACAATAGTTTTGACAGTCACAGTGGTTATAACTGTCACTGACACAAACATGAAATTTAATAATGAATCTATGAAGTTAAAAATACTGAGCGGAACTTATGTATCACACTCTGAAGAAGCAGTGGCACGTCATTTTTGGGGTCGGATTTCATACGTTGGTCTTCCTTCTCATACCAAGAGATGAGGACATAAATAGATAAAAGAAAACGTATAAAAAACATTATCTGCGTGTTCAATGTGTTCAATGGTATGTTGTAAGCCAGTACAGGTTAACACCCAAAGTTTGTTAGTTGTAACAATGAAAATATGAAAGAAACTTGTCGCATAAAACCACTTATGAAGAAATAACGTAGAAAAAACGACTTACCTCCATAAAAAGTGAAGAGAAGGATCTTCAGGAGAATGAGATTCTGGTTAATGAACGCCATCTTGGAAAGAGACAGGGGCCTTCTAGGTCTGAGTTCCTTCCTCTTAAATCAGTAACTCTCTATAAAGTCTATATATATATATATGTATATTTATAATTATATATAATATCTATAATTATCGTCTGCTGGGAATGTCGAGGGAGCTCAATTGGGCTACGTCTTCAGCTACTTTTAAAATATTCAATTTATATAAAAATACTATAAAAATAGACTGTGTTAAGAAACGAAATTCAGGCTGCTGGTATGGACGCAGTATATTACCGCCTTCCGGTGGTCTAAATGCGTTCGTTCCGAGCTTTGTAAAAGAAAATATTCCCTTTCCTAGAGGCAGGGTTTTGCTGACAGATACGGCTACTTCTCAAGAGTCTAAGACTTTCCTAATCTATGAATCGCGCTCAATTTCGTTAAGGCAAACTTTCATAGGCGGATAAAGTTCGAGGTGCCAACTGATAAGTATCGCAAATTTTAATCATTCTCATAAAAGATGAGTTAACTAATACTTTGACAAAGCGTACACCTTTATTTGTCAGATGGATGAACCATTACAAAAACAAACTAACTGACATACAAAAATCATGAACAGTACACTAAAGATGCCTCAAATGCAGAATCTCTCTCGGAAGGAGACCAAAGGTAGCAGCATTTGAAGAGAGTAAAACGTCGTGGCCACAAATGCGATTGCTCTACGGACACCCAAGTCTCAATCTCTCAGTCGAAATTCCAACTTCAGAAAGGTCGAGTCAGGTCAAACTAAGTCAGGAGGGATGAGATACACAACGAAGCAGATCAGGTCAGAAGCGTGGCAGGCCGAAGATTCAAATGAAAAGGCCGCACGGGGGCCATGAGGGGTCAGACGCGGTGAAGTGGTCAAAATAAAAAAATAAAAAAAAAAGAGGCTAGGAAAGCGTTACTGCAGAGGAGACCGCGGCCCCTCTCATCTCTCTCTCCTGCTGCCGCTCAGTTGGCGCTTCTCCTTGTGGACTTCATATCTGCGAAGGGAAGAGAAAACATCAAGTTACTATAACGCAGATGCAGCAGCATTCAATACATCATTTTGAATTCCTATTTTACTGACAAGACTCCCAACTCACAACTCACGAGCAGGGCGTTTTAGGCCCAATTCCCGAGCAAGCATGAAAGGTTGAAGCGTTTTCTGCTCGATCCCACTGAGCCACTGTTGGTTGACCTAAGCAGTGATAAATGAAACTGGAACATAGCCGACTGTATTGGGTTGGAAACTTACCCTTTAAAGGCCTACACGACTCGACCCAAGCCTATAACTACATTAACAGCATGGTTCACCATCCAGCGCTCATGCTAATTAAAAACTTCTTATCCAGTTTTAACTTGAACACACAAAAAAAGGTTTGACTATAAAACCGCGAACACATTTGGTGTAGATAAATGAAAAGCGATGCGAACATTGCATAATGAGCCAATCAGCTACTTTAGTTATGGGCTAGGGGGCGTCGCTTCACTGATTAGGCCTCCAAAGGGTAAGGCGACCATAGTAACTTCATTCCAATTACTTGCACTGAACCGAAATGCTTAAATCTGGAGCCACCCGCGAGAGAAAAATGGAGTCCTATGAATAAATATGTAAACATGTTTCAAGCATATAGTTCTTGCCCTTTTTTGACATGATGGCGCCAGGTGTTAGACTACAGGTCTACGAAAATTCTGTTTTAAACGTGAGGCTGCTGGCCCTACTTGACAGTGAGGACAGTTAGTCCTAGAAAGTTCGTAACCTCTTTTTTTTTTTTTTTTTTTTTTTTTAATAAATATCTTTTTTTAATAAATATTTTTTTAATAAATATCATCCAATTTTAATGAGGGCCTGTTAGTAATTGTTTTCATGCACAGAGCAATTGTGAAAGTGATAAAAGTTGATATACACACACAATGTAGTACTGGAATCTACTGGCTTACAGGCCCCATGTACAAAAACAAAAAGTAGACTTTGCGCACAACCTGTAATATATATATATATATATATATATATATATATATATATTATATATATATATATATAGTATATATATATACAGATATAGGTTCTATGCAAAGCCTATTTCTTTTTCATGGGGCCTGTAAACCAGTAGACTCCAGTACAGCAAGGTGGTGACCCATTCTGACCAGATCAAATGCTGCTAAACTCATTCTCTCTCTCTCTCTCTCTCTCTCTCTCTCTCTCTCTCTCTCTCTCTATATATATATATATATATATATATATATATATATATATATATAGTATATATAAATCCCTGTGCCATTCTGAGCAATTAATACTTGTAATGGTACTGGGACTTTATGGACACCTTGTATATACATATACATACACATACATAACAATCCAAAATGCATACAAAATATGCATATTAATAAACGCAACATAAAATGAACGGATATTAAAATGCTTATAGTAAACTAAACGACAACCTGATGAGGCGCAAACATGATCAAGACCAAAGTAAGTGAAATGGGAGTCAAAAACACAATGTTTCCGTTTACGAAGCTCCGATTCCTCCTTCCCCCCCTTATTCTGGGCCTTCTTGTTTCCTTCTATGTTCCTCATGACTTCAAACTCCTTCAAGCCTTCAAAAGTCGTCGTCGTCTTCTTGTTCTTGTTCTTCTTCTACTACTTCTTCTTCTTCTTCTTCTGCTTTATCCATTTCTCTATGGGGTCGTTGTTTCCAAGTCAACCGTCTGCATCTTCCCCTATCCAGTGCATCGTGATTTCTTAGATCTCCTTTATCCCAAATTTATTACAATTTCCCATTCCCGCCTTTCCAACAGATTATGCACCGTTTTCCTCAGACCCCCAAACGGCCACTCACGCAAACAAACGTGCGCTTGCTTGCATGTTCATGTTTTCGCGTGTTTGACTGCTTGTGTGAACCTCTGATGGCGGAATTACCCATACCTACTGGCAGAGAGAGAGAGAGAGAGAGAGAGAGAGAGAGAGAGAGAGAGAGAGAGAGACGTTCCAACAATGCTAACCTGATTCCATCGTTTGTTTTCACTGCACGCGCGCGCACTTGTGTGTGTGTGGAGAGAGAGAGAGAGAGAGAGAGGATGGCCTACATCAACTTGGAAATCATATGATAAAACTGAACTAGTTCTTACTAAGAGAGAGAGAGAGAGAGAGAAGAGAGAGAGAGAGAGAGAGAGAGAGAGAGAGAGGCCTCAGATGTTAAGTAGCCTATTACACACACTTGAGCAGGCCAGAATCTTATACCGGATCTAAGAGATGATTTCGTAAATAGCCTCTAACGAGAGTTGCTTGCTTGCTTGAAAGCAAATGGTGTTGGGTGAGGGGGAGGGGGAGGGGGGGAGGGTGGAGGATGGAAGGAGGCTTGAAGATGGAGGGAGGAAAGGGGAGGGTTCACATGGAGACATTAACTACGTTCTAAGGTCAAGGCTAAAGGGAGGTGCCAATATACAAGGGAGCTACTACTACTACTACTACTACTACTGCTAATATAATAATATAAATAATAATAATCATCATCATCATCATCACAGCAGCAAAAAAATTAGCACAATATCAATAAAGCTTAACTGCCGAGGAAAATCATTCTTAGATTGTGTGTGTAAAAACTATGTATAAAAAGACAGAGAGAGAGAGAGAGAGAGATTCATTAATCTGACCACACATTCCATCGCGAATAAAAGGAGAGGTTGGGTAATGTCCAGTAATGCTTGTCACAACTGCGCCTAACAACAGGTACTCAATGGAAAATAAACCTTCGTGTTTCCATGGTTTTTTTTTTTTTCAGTTCATTTTCCATCTTTCTGTTACTAAAGTTTTTATTTTTTTTATTTTCATATGATTTCTTTTCAGTTCTCACAATGTTTGTCGGTTTCCATGTTCTTTATCTATTTATTTATTTATTTATTTTACTATTGTCCCACTGACCTCACCACTCCCTTAAATTTATTTTCTTATCTAAATTCTTCGGCATTATTTTCCTCTTCTTATTTGTTTTATTTTGCTCGTTTTTTCTTTCTGCCGTTTTGCCAAGTTCTTCAACATCACCCCTTTCCTCGTTTCCAAGGTCTTTACTCTGCCGAATTTTTCTCTGTTTTCGTCTAGTTGCAAAGATCTCTCTCTCTCTCTTTCTAAGTTTATGCCTCTCTCTCTCTCTCTCTCTCTCTCTCTCTCTCTCTCTCTCTCTCTCTCTCTCTCGTAGTAGCCATCTTGCTTGGTGAGACGTTCCCGCGTGAAATCAGATTAATCAACAGATATCACAAGTTTAACATACGACTGGAATTTGAGAAATATCTAGAAGTGTTCGTGAACTATCGGTGATAAGATTAGTGTGAAAATAGTAGGATAAAGCGTCTTCTAAGTTAGTTTATCAAGTGTAATACTGTAAATCAGAACAAGATGGCAGTAAGTTCCAACTGCGGGAAGAGATGGCGTAATTTAGCGTGTTTAGCAGATTCGCAATACGATGAGGTAGCAGGAAGGGAACTGGCATTTCTCATCTATGAAATCAGCAACAGTCCTAACCAAAAAGATACAAAAGCATTCATAGATATATTAGAAGGATATAATCCTTCAAACTGGAACAAATCTAATGAAAACATCTTGAAAATAATTGAAGAAGTTCCAAATAAAATCCAAGTGGTCAAGAGACTCATAAAGAAAATATACATAAACCAACATATTCCGACAAAGAAAATGAATAAGGTGAATCTTGTGAATATCCTAATTGACGCATTAGGAAAAAGAATGCCAAAAGCATGCAAAACTGTGTAAGGTTTGGTATAGCATAGTCAATCCACAAAACCTAATCAGAAAATGTGCTGCATGCAACATTCCGACCCATCCAGTGTGCTGAGGTAATACAAGATATGAGAAAAGATACAAAAATTTTTTGTTCAACATGTCTATCATGGATAGACAATGTTATTAAATCAAGATTGAATGTACAAATAGTTGAGGATGAAGAAGAAGAGGAAGAGGAAGAAGAAGAAGAAGAAGAAGAAGAGGAAAACGGAAGAGAAGAATAAACAAAAATGAAATGACAGAAAAAAAATAAGGAAAACAAAGAACAAGATAAAAGTATGGATGCAGAGATACTCATTGATACTACATATGAGGCAATAAAGCAGCATACCTACGAAGAAATAAATTACGATATGGCAACAGAAAAGCAAATCCCGAAGAGGCTCTACCCAGATCTACACAATGACGGGAAAGAGGTAAAAAATAGACAAGAAAGACAAAATCTGCAACCTTTTGAAAAGAGGGAATTGCAGATTTGGAGAAAGATGTTACTACAAACATCCTAAGGTATGTCACAACTATGAAATATATGGTAAATGTGCATACCTAGATGGATATGGGGATGATTGCAGAGATCTGCATCCAAAAATATGCAAAAACCTAAAAGAAGGAAAAGGATGTAAGTTCGACAAAAAATGCAAATATATGCACCCTGTAGCCATGAATCATAATCAAATAAATAACCAACCAAGTAATAAAATCCAAAATAAGAAAGAAACAAATAAAGAGAGAAATCAAGAATATCAGGTAAAAGAGAAAAGCAAACCACCAATGAGATATGCAGAGATGTCAGCAAAAAATTTCAATGCATCAGCTCCAAAATTCTACTCAAGGGATAATAACTGTATTTATTATGCAAGAGGATATTGCAGAAACGGAGAAAATTGCAGATTCAGACACAAAATGAATAATTATGATGAAGGAAGATCAAATATTATGGAAAAGTTGGATTTTTTAATGTCAGAATTTCTGGAAATGAAAAAAAGAACAACATACCAGAACAGGAAAGAGACATGGGAAAATCCTTATTACTACCAATATTAAATGAAGGAGAAAACACGCAAACCATCATAGTGATGAATGCGCAGGGTTTAGTTACGAGTAACTCAAAAAGAAAAATAGAGTACTTAGAAGAACTAACCCAATTGAAAAGAAAATAGATATAATGAATATAAGTGAAACCTGGTATTCCCAAGAGACTGGGAATGATGATCAAATAAAAGGGTTCCAAACTTATAGATCAGATAGAAAAAATAGGAATCAAGGGGGAACCGCAATATATGGGAAAGACAAAAAACAAGGAAAAATATATGAGAAATATAGTAACTCAGAATGTGAACTAATAGCGGTAGAATTTGAATCTGAAAAATTAATGAACATAGTAATATATAGACCTCCTAATACTAAAGAGTTTGACTTAATAATTGAAAAATTGGATGATATATGTAGAAATCACAAGGACTGGACTATTCTCCTATCTGGTGACTTCAACTTTCCTTTCGCAGAATGGAAAGAACGAATAGAAGATTGTGGATGTACTTATACATATAAAAAAGAGAGTAATAGTAGTGCAGAAGATAAGAGGCAATTCGAAAAGCTATTAGATATGCTACTAGAATACAACATTCAACAAATAAATCACCAGCCAACAAGAAAGGAAAATACTTTAGACCTAGTATTTGTGAACGAGGTGAATTATGTTAAAGAAATAATAGTTTATAATGCGAGTATTTCAGACCATAATGTCATAGAATTAACAGTTCATTCCAAAGCAAGTGAAAACAGAGATAAGCAAGAAATGAAAAAGTGGGAAGGATATGGAAAATACAACTTCTACAGTAAAAATATAAAATGGTCAGAAATAAAAAATGAAGAATTAAACAAAGATTGGGATAACATTTTCGTAAGCGATGACATAAGGGTAAATACGGGGATATTATATAAAATATTAGAGAAAATAGTGGATAAATATATACCGAAGAAGAAAAGTAAACATCATTCATGCATACCAAGAGACAGAAGGATCTTGTTCCAGAAAATCAGAAAGTGGAAAAAAGGTCTTGCAAAAGAAAAAAATGCATGGAAAGTTATAGAACTAAAAAGTAAGATAGAAAATGCAGAACAAAAGATTATACAATCAAAAGAAAATGAAAAACGGGAATTGGAAGAAAAAACCCTATTAAATATCAAGCAAAACCCCAAACTATTATACTCATATGCGAAGAAGATGAATAAAAGAAGAATAGAAATAGGCCCTCTGAGAATTGAAGGGAGATTAACGAATGAAAAAAAGGAAATTTGCAACATACTAGCAGAACGATATAAGAGAGAATTCACCCCTAGAATAGATAATGAAGATAATGATATAGAAGTAAGGGACGAAAATAGTGAATATTTAGCAAACATAGAAATTAATGAAGCTGATATTGTGCAGGCAATTAATGAAATTAAAAATGGAGCTGCTGCAGGGCCTGATGGAATCCCTGCTATTTTGTTAAAGAAAGTAGTTCATTCTATCGCAAAGCCACTTGCAATATTATTAAGACAAAGTGTAGATACAGGCAAGATTTATGATGAGCACAAATTAGCATATATCACCCCTACTTTCAAAAGTGGATCAAGACTTGAGGCAAGTAATTATAGGCCTGTGAGTCTAACATCACATATTATGAAAGTGTATGAAAGGGTAATGAAGAAAAATATTATGAAACATTTAATAAAAAATAATTTGATTAATATAGGACAACACGGTTTCGTACCCGGAAAAAGTACACAAACCCAACTGTTAGTCCACCGTGAGAACATATTCAAAAATATGAAAAGCGGAAATGAAACAGATGTGGTTTATCTAGACTTTGCAAAAGCTTTTGACAAAGTAGACCATAATATATTAGCAAAGAAAATTAGAAAACACAATATCGTAGATAAAATAGGAAGATGGTTAAAAGAATTTTTACACAACAGAAAACAGATAGTTATTGCAAACGATGAGAAATCGGATGAAACCAAGGTAATATCCGGTGTGCCACAAGGTACGGTGTTAGCTGCAATACTGTTTGTTATTATGATTGAAGACATAGACAGTAATGTTAAGGATTCGGTAGCGAGTAGTTTCGCTGATGACACAAGAATAAGTAGAGAAATTACTTGTGATGAAGATAG
>NC_061088.1:33197964-33202964 GCF_015104395.2 Macrobrachium nipponense | reverse complement strand
AGTACAGCATAAAAACCGATGGTACGTATCTCTCGTGACGTTACGTGGCGTCACGTCCCGGAATTTGCGTAACAGGATGCTCATCTGGACGGACTGACATGCACAAAGATATCCCAAGGACCAGGCTACGGATTTCTCCCGCTTCCGTTTTCCCTGACATCTACTATAGTAGATTCACATCAACCGTGCATTTGATGTCTAGGCCAGTCCTTACGACGCTCCTGATTAGCTGTTGATAAGCCAATCACAGGGCTGGAAACTCTCAGTCTCTCTCGAGATTTCACATGGGTAGGATCTATGTTCCATCTCTCTTGCAGGATACGTCTTTCAAAAGTAGACCTCAGGAGAGGTGGAACATAGAACTTGACTCTGTGAACTCTCGAGAGAGACTGAGAGTTTCCAGCCTTGTGATTGGCTTATCAACATCTAATCAGGAGCGTCGTAAGCGACTGGCCTAGACATCAAATGCACGGTTGATGTGAATCTACTATAGCACTAAACACGACAAAATAGTGATTCATCTACACCGTTACGCCGTGTTGAGTACTAGCCCCTGGGGGTTCAAATGTTCTTAAGTGCATTTAATCCCCCAGCGGTTAGTACTAAGCACGGCGAAACGCCCCCAGGGACTAGTACTGACACGGCGAAAGTTTAGATGAATCACTGTTTCGCCGTGTTTAATACTAGCCGCCTGGGATCAAATGCTCCTAAGTGAATTGGTCATTTCACAAACTCCCTAGCGATTTTGTGAAATCCCTAATTTCAGGGATGGCTCTAGGGAGGGGAGGGGAGGGGGGTTTAACATCCCCAACCCCCAATGTTCCTGACTGAGTTGAATAGATACCCTCTGGATACAGGTGCCTAGTCTGTGATTTATTTTTCTTCTTGTTAAAGACTCAAATGTCATAACATTATTCATTCATCCAGCGTAGTATACAATTTTATTTTCAATTTTGTAGTCAACATTCTTTGATCAATAAAAATTACTTCATGTTTAATATGTGTTTAATTTTAGCTTTTTACAATACAAAACAGTAGCTACTTAGCAGGCCAAACATTAATAAAAGAATTCGAGTTGGTCAAACCTCAACATTGGCCGTCTCGAGTCGGTCAAATTTGCTTTTAGCAGCCGCCCCCCCTCTTTCCTTGCATACCCTAGGAGCTATCCTTGCCTAATTTCACAATTTTTACTGTAACATAATCTATATATATATATATATATTATATATATATAGATATATATATATAATTATATATGTATATAATATATATCTATATATATGATATATATATACTATATATATATCATATAACATGTGCAGGCGACCTGATATGCTACTTATGTATAAATATGGCCAGGAGGAGTAAATTAAAACGACGGAGTGATGCCAGATCTTTCGCTCGTGCTCTATAAAGCATTTTCAAACAACCTTCAAACAATGGGAAAATATGACACAAGAGGAGCTTGTTTGATAAACAACAGCATAGATGAAAGAAGCATAGAAATCTCTGAATGCTTTGCAGAGGTCAATATATTTGGGGTCGCTCTTCCAATCAGGAAGCATCTTGGACTAACTCAGGCACTTGGATACAGTAAGGCAAAACAAAGGATATCTACTACGATTACCGAGTTTATTTATTTATCTATCTATTTTTTAAAATTTCATCCGAACATCTTTTGGAGACCGGGGTCGAGTGTATTCACACCTGGACTAGAATTAGTATTATCTGCACTTGTCAGTTGTATTCATGCAGATTCCAAGAGGTTTCTTGTACCTATATTACTACTCCTTGTAATGTTATTACTGTAGGGCCAATCAACGCCATGTGATTTTCATCTGGTTCCCAAAAGGAACATAATCCTTATGGCCTGTTCTAGCTGAATATTGATGTTGATATATTCTGACACTTAATCCATTACTTGTTGGGCCCAAATACAATGAAGTCCATATATGGGATTTTATAAATAATATCATTATACTGGTACAGTGTTACGACAGAAAACTAGAACTTACATTGAATATTTTCAGCATTGATTTGATGGACTCAAAGCAGATTCAATAAAACAAACAAAAGGCATTTTTAGATAATTCTTTCTTCCTGCCACATTTATTATGAAATGACTTTACAGCTTTATTGTACTAGTACCCAAAATATGATCTGGACAACAAGTCCCTACTTATTTCCCTAATGGTCTGTACTTTATCCAGGAATTGAGTACTGATAATACGTAACGCTCGCAGGACATCGAAGAGAATGCAAAGATTTTCATTTTAATATACCCAGAAAAATAATGAACAGAAGTTAAATAGCCCGTTGCTTTTCTACATAGAATAAATTTACACCGAAACTGTTCACCTACAATTACAACGTATTACATGGACAAGCATCAATCTCTTTCTGTAACTAGATGAATTTGGCAGACGGGACTTGGTCAGTTTATTCACTTTTTCCAAGAGGTTATTCGCACCTGTGTCCTTGGGTATCAGAGGTAAAATGTAGACATGGTCATGGGGTTGGTGACCTATCGTGACCGTTCAGATTTGCAGGAGTTATATGCCACCGGCAGTGGGTCGAAATAAGACCTGGAAACTCTACTATCTGAGTGAGCATTCTGCCATCTTGAGAGACTTGGTAAGGACACAAACTTTCCAACTTTTTCGCATTATTAACTTGATAAATGTTACTGATGCCGACAAATATCGAAAATGATTAATTTGTTGACACACTTGATATAAAACATACCCCTTTGGGCAATTTTAAACTTCCACACCTAAAAATGTAAAAAATAATGAATCTAAATTGTTCTTCATTCTCAACTGTAACTATTATGTAAACATTATATATCTTCGTTTTCAGCCTCCAGAATCATCAATTTTCGAAAATCTCCCTTAAAACATTTTACAAGATGAGATTTCGTAACACCAATGAAATCGAATGAAGCCGAGTCATTCATCCCTTTAGGGCCCGATAAAACCAATCAATAACGCTCATAAATCTGAATGATTCTACATCGCTAACTTCCCAAAAGGTCGACCCAGCGACATGACGTTTCTAAATGTTGGTGGCGATAGAGAGGCGAATATCTAGAGCCAATTTTCTGCGTCCCGTGGAGGGAGCGACCTCTGTCTGATCAGCTTGTTTACACAGCTGGGGCAGCAGCGTCACAAAATTCAAGATAAACTGTTTTCATTTTCCTCCTATCTTTTTTTTTTCTTTATAGAGTTCGTTGAAATATCTGTGTGGATATTAATATTCATTGCATGCGCTTGTACACATGTTTGTTTATTCATGCAAGTATAATTACATCAATATGGGCCGGTGCGTGTTACTGTGCGATAACTCTGACAGCTAGTATATGTTTGGAAAGTGTGCAAGCTCTACTTTAGATGAAACTATATACACTATATAGTCATACATTATATAAGAGCGAAATGGTGGCTTTTAACCAAGAAGTGGTGCAGTTAAACCTGGAATAAGGTGTGATGCAATTCATATTACTACCACACTTGTGGTAATGGGGGCTTACTTACTCGTACGCAAAAGAACCAAAATTATGGCAAAACAAAAAAAGTTTTAAATACACGTGAAAATCCGTACGTGTTTATATCTGTATACAGTTTCTCGTTGGACGTGTGGGTTACGTGCTCACCTACCAAGTCGGTGGTCCCCAGTTCGATTCCCCGCTCTGCCAACGTGGAATCAGAGGAATTTGTTTCTCGATATAATGTGGTTCGGATCCCACAATAAGCTGTAGGTCCCGTTGCAAGGTAACCAATTGGTTCCTAGTCGACGTCAAAATATCTCATCCTTCGGGCCATTCCTAGGAGAGCTGTTACTCAGCTAATTGGTCTGGTTAAACTAAGATATACTTAACTTAACTTTATATATGCATACCTGCAAAGAAGCGGCTTTGAAGGGCGAAACATATGACACAGCAGGAATAGAAATAGAGGAAATGACCGCAAATCAACCACATCAACATCACAGCTGAGATTCTGTCCTTCAAAAGACGCAACATTAATTTCAATAACTGCCCTTAGCACCTTAGCGGCAAGTGTTAATGTTTACAACCTAACGTAAACGATGAGGTAAACGTAACTATTACAGCTTTAAAGTTGTTTTAATTGAATTGAATATGGATTTAGGCCAAAGACCAAGCATGGGACCTATGAGGCCATTCAGCGCTGAAACGGATACGACAGAAAAAGGGTTGAGAGGTGTAACAGGAAGAAAACCTCAAAGCAGTTGCACTATGAAGCAATTGTTAGGAGAGGGTGGAACGTAAGATGGAGGAAAGAGAATATGAACGGAGGTACAGTAAAAGGAACGAAAGGGGGAGAGGCACGCTGCAAAGAACCTCAAGTCATGCTTACAGTGCATCGCATGAGGTGCACTGACGGCACTACCCCACTACATGGTTAAAGTTATTTGAGAAACGCAAGATTATTTTTCATAAAACAATGCCATATACGATTCATATCTAGGTAGTGTCCTTGGAAAGCTTAGCCTGAGGAGCAGACGAATTCTGTAGTTCAGATTACTACCCGTATGGGTTCGTTCACCTTTACTTTTGTTGCTTGCCCAACACTTTCCAACACTCTTGTTCTGCTTTATTTTTGCGCGCCTTTTCACACACAAACATGCAACACACACACTCACTCACGACACACAATCGACGGAAATTGACGTCCAGTGCATATGAATCACCTAACTCGGATTTTACGGAGCACCGCTTTGTCTCAAGTGTATCACTGTACGCAAAGAATAATTTCCTTTCCGGGAAATTGAAACAATGACAAACCTTCGGTCCTCTCTCGTCCTGTCTCTGACTTTGCGTTCTTTTCTTTACGGCTTCTTATTCCAACACTAGTTTTCTCCAGCTATGTCGTTCGATTACTTTCTTCCCCGCGGTTATTCTTGCAATCACGTTCTATCACCTCTTCGCCTCTTCCTCTTTCTTTCACTCTTTAAATAAATGCTGACTGTCTTCTTCTCTC
>NC_061088.1:33182964-33192964 GCF_015104395.2 Macrobrachium nipponense | reverse complement strand
GGGGGGTGGTGTTAAGAGAGAGGAAAACTGGTAGTGGGAAGGAATATACTAGTATCCTTCGTCTTATCTCCGTTCCTCTACCCTGATCATCATCATCATCATCATCATCTTCTTCTTCGTCCCCCTCCCCCTTCTATCCCTTCACGGTTCCATACAGCGCACGCGCAGATGCAACGTCGCTTTCGACACACTCGTAAGCACAGGCAGACCCCCCCCCCCACACCCCCCACCCCCGAATGCATTCATGTCGCATAGTGTATGCGGCGGAAAGCTGACGCCTTTGCATACAAACGTCCAAACGTCCAAGACCAGACAATGGTTGTGTGTGCGACGACAAGGCCTCGATTGCACGACGATAAAATAAATGGCGAAACGACGGCTCGAGGGGAAACCAAATACGAAAGGAAAAATAAAAATGAGAAGTTACAAGGAGTTACAAGGATTAGGGTGTCTCAAAGACTTGTTAGTCCATCCGAGGAGACTTCGCGTGCTCACTTATCTGTAGGAGCAGGTTCCACTGTGCATTCACAGTGTCCCAATGATTTTGTCTAGCTTTCTTTTAAACTCTTCCACACTGTTGCTGTTAACAACTTCTGGTGGCAGTTTATTCCACGTGTCACACATCTTGCATGTAAAGAAGTTCCCACAATGGGATGTGTTGTATCTCTTCAGTTCTAGTTTCCAGCCATTATTTCTTGTCTGGTTTTCGTTTAATGTAAATAGGTTACTGTCTACTTTTGTTATGCCTTACAGCAGTAAAAGAAGACGGGATGAGGAGAGCAAAACAGACTTGCAAATGGGGAGAGATGCATGTCAGTGAGAGAGAGAGAGAGACCTTACCTTACAGACCTTGAACATCTTGGTTCCCCCCCCCGGCGGGTTTTTTTTTTTTTTTTTGGGTTGGGCTCCCCCCCCATGTCCCTCATTGGTGAGGCACCTTCTAATGTCCTAACCAGAGAGTTGCTAGTACAGCTTCGGTATATTTTGCATCTTCCAATCTTGGATGGTCTGGGATGCAGTTTAGATATTTGTCGAGCTTATTCTAAAACACATCTACGCTTCACTCCTGATATATTCCTCAGATGAGCTGGCAACGCATTGAATAGACGCTGCATTATCGAGCTGTGCGTAGTGGATTATGTCCTGTGGTGCTTTCCTTATTTTTTTCCTGGTATAGTTTTGGGCACTATTAATCTACCTCTGCTTGCTCTTTCTGATATTTTTAGTTCCATGATATTTTCTGCTATTCCTTCTATCTGTTTCCATGCCTGAATTATCATGTAGCGTTTCTCTTCTCCTTTCTAGACTATATAATTTTAAGAACTGTAGTCTTTCCCAGTAGTCTAGGTCCTTAACTTCTTCTATTCTAGCTGTAAAGGACCTTTGTACACTCTCTATTTGTGCAATATCCATTTGATAGTGTGGGTACCATATCATATTGCAATATTCAAGTGGACTACGAACATATGTTTTATAAAGCATAATCATGTGTTCAGCTTTTCTTGTTTTGAAGTGCCGTAACAACATTCCCATTTTTGCTTTACATTTTGCCAACAGAGTTGCTATTTGATCATTGCATAACATGTTCCTATTCATCATCACACCAAGGTCTTTAACTGCTTCCTTATTTGTGATGGTCTCATTATTATGGTCCCTTATATGCATATAGCTTTCTTTCTCTGTCTCCATAATTTATTGATTCAAATTTATCAGAGTTAAATACCATCCTATTTACCTCTGCCCAATCATATACTTTGTTAAGGTCTCTTTGTAGAGCGTTCCTATCTTCATCACAAGTAAATTTCTCTACTTATTCTTGTGTCATCTGCGAAACTACTCACTACCGAATCCTTAACATTATTGTCTATGTCTTCAATCATAATAACAAACAGTATTGCAGCTAACACCGTACCTTGCGGCACACGGATATTACCTTGGGCTTCATCCGATTTCTCGTCGTTTGCAATAACTATCTGTTTTCTGTTGTGTAAAAATTCTTTTAACCATCTTCCTACTTTATCCACGATATTGTGTTTTCTAATTTTCTTCGCTAATAATATTATGGTCTACTTTATCAAAAGCTTTTGCAAAGTCTAAATAAACCACATCTGTTTCATTTCCGCTTTTCATATTTTTGAATATGTTCTCACGGTGGACTAACAGTTGGGTTTGTGTACTTTTTCCCGGGGACGAAACCATGTTGTCCTTTATTAAACAAATTATTTTTTATTAAATGTTTCATAATATTTTTCTTCATTACCCTTTCATACACTTTCATAATATGTGATGTTAGACTCACAGGGCCTATAATTACTTGCCTCTAGTCTTGATCCACTTTTGAAAGTAGGGTAATATATGCTAATTTGTGCTCATCATAAATCTTGCCTGTATCTACACTTAGTCTTAATAATATTGCAAGTGGCTTTGCGATAGAATGAACTACTTTCTTTAACAAAATAGCAGGAATTCCATCAGGCCCTGCAGCAGCTCCATTTTTAATTTCATTAATAAGACCTGCACAATATCCGCTTCATTAATATCTATGTCAGCTAAATATTTCACTATTTTCATCCCATCCCTTACTTCTTATATCATTATCTTCATTATCTATTCTAGGGGTGAATTCTCTCTTATATCGTTCTGCCAGTATGTTGCAAATTTCCTTTTTTTCATTCGTTAATCTCCCTTCAATTCTCAGAGGGCCTATTTCTATTCTTCTTTTATTCATCTTCTTCGCATAGAGTATAATAGTTTGGGTTTTGTTGATATTTAATAGGGTTTTTTCTTCCAAGTCCCGTTTTCATTTTCTTTTGATTGTATAATCTTTTGTTCTGCATTTTCTATCTTACTTTTTAGTTTCTATAACTTTCCATGCATTTTTTTCTTTTGCAAGACCTTTTTTCCACTTTCTGATTTTCTGGAACAAGATCCTTCTGTCTCTTGGTATGCATGAATGATGTTTACTTTTCTTCTTCGGTATATATTTTTCCACTATTTTCTCCAATATTTTTATATAATATCTCCGTATTTACCCTTATGTCATCACTTACGAAAATGTTATCCCTAATCTTTGTTTAATTCTTCATTAATTTCTGACACATTTTATATTTTTACTGTAGAAGTATTTTCCATATCCTTTCCCACTTTTTCATTTCTTGCTTATCTCTATTCACTTGCTTTGGAATGAACTGTTCAAAATTTCTATGACATTATGGTCTGAAATACTCGCATTATAAACTATTAGTTCTTTAACATAATTCATCTCGTTCACAATACTAGGTCTAAAGTATTTTCCTTTCTTGTTGGCTGGTGATTTTTATTTGTTGAATGTTGTATTCTAGTAGCATATCTAATAGCTTTTCAAATTGCCTCTTATCTTCTGCACTACTATTACTCTCTTTTTTATATGTATAAGTACAACCACAATCTCCTATTCGTTCTTTCCATTCTACGAAAGGAAAGTTGAAGTCACCAGATAGGAGAATAGTCCAGTCCTTGTGATTTCTACATATATCATCCAATTTTTCAATTATTAAGTCAAACTCTTTAGTATTAGGAGGTCCATATATTACTATGTTCATCAATTTTTCAGATTCAAATTCTACCGCTATTAGTTCACATTCTGAGTTACTATATTTCTCATATATTTTTCCTTGTTTTTTGTCTTTCCCATATATTGCGGTTCCCCCTTGATTCCTATTTTTTCTATCTGATCTATAAGTTTGGAACCCTTTTATTTGATCATCATTCCCAGTCTCTTGGGAATACCAGTTTTCACTTATATTCATTATATCTATTTTCTTTTCATTTTGGGTTAGTTCTTCTAAGTACTCTATTTTTCTTTTTGAGTTACTCGTAACTAAACCCTGCGCATTCATCACTATGATGGTTTGCGTGTTTTCTCCTTCATTTAATACTGGTAGTAATAAGGATTTTCCCATGTCTCTTTCCTGTTCTGGTATGTTGTTCTTTTTTTCATTTCCAGAAATTCTGACATTAAAAAATCCAACTTTTCCATATATTTGATCTTCCTTCATCATAATTATTCATTTTGTGTCTGAATCTGCAATTTTCTCCGTTTCTGCAATATCCTCTTGCATAATAAATAACAGTTATTATCTCTTTGAGTAGAATTTCGGAGCTGATGCTTTGAAATTTTTGCTGACACCCCCTCTGCATATCTCATTGGTGGTTTGCTTTTCTCTTTTACCTGATATTCTTGATTTCTCTCTTTATTTGTTTCTTTCTTATTTTGGATTTTATTACTTGGTTGGTTATTTATTTGATTATGATTCATGGCTACAGGGTGCATATTTGCATTTTTTGTCGCTTACATCCTTTTCCTTCTTTTAGGTTTTTACATATTTTTGGATGCAGATCTCTGCAATCATCCCCATATCCATCTAAGTATGCACATTACCATATATTTCATAGTTTTGGACATATCTTAGGATGTTTTGTAGTAACATCTTTCTCCAAATCTGCAATTCCCTCTTTTCAAAAGGTTGCAGATTTTGTCTTTCTTGTCTATTTTTTCCTCTTTCCCGTCATTGTATAGATCTGGGTAGAGCCTCTTCGGATTTGCTTTCTGTTGTCATATCGTAATTTATTGTTTCTTCGTAGGTATGCTGCTTTATTGCCTCATATGTAGTATCAATGAGTATCTCTGCATCCATACTTTTATCTTGTTCTTTGTTTTCCTTATTTTTTTCTGTCATTTCATTTTTGTTTACTTCTCTTCCGTTTTCCTCTTCTTCTTTTTCTTTTTCTTCTTCTTCTTCCTCTTCCTCTTTCTTCTTCATCCTCAACTATTTGTACATTCAATCTTGATTTAATAACATTGCCTATCCATGATAGACATGTTGAACAAAAATTCTTGTATCTTTTCTCAAATCTTGTATTACCTCAGCACACTGTGGATGGGTCGGAATGTTGCATGCAGCACATTTTCTGATTAGGTTTTGTGGATTGACTATGCTATACCAAACCTTACACAGTTTGCATGCTTTTGGCATTCTTTTTCCTAATGCATCAATTAGGATATTCACAAGATTCACCTTATTCATTTTCTTTGTCGGAATATGTTGGTTTATGTATATGTTTCTTTATGAGTCTCTTGACCACTTGGATTTTTATTTGGAACTTCTTCAATTATTTTCAAGATGTTTTCATTAGATTTGTTCCAGTTTGAAGGATTATATCCTTCTAATATATCTATATGAATGCTTTTGTATCTTTTTGGTTAGGACTGTTGCTGATTTCATAGATGAGAAATGCCAGTTCCCTTCCTGCTACCTCATCGTATTGCGAATCTGCTAAACACGCCAAATTACGCCACCTCTTCCCGCAGTTGGAACTTACTGCCATCTTGTTCTGATTTATAGTATTACACTTGATAAACTAACTTAGAAGACGCTTTATCCTACTATTTTCACACTAATCTTATCACCGATAGTTCACGAACACTTCTAGATATTTCTCAAATTCTAGTCGTATGTTAAACTTGTGATATCTGTTGATTAATCTGACTTCACGCGGGTACGTCTCACCAAGCAAGTGAGAGAGAGAGAGAGAGAGAGAGAGAGAGAGAGAGAGAGAGAACCGCACACGCAAGCGCGGCAAAACATGAATTAGGACAACAACAATAATAAGAATTAAAAAAAAAAAAACAGAAAACAAAGAGCTCACTTATTTACAAAAAAAAAAAATATTTTTACTTTTCATTTTTGCATAATTACTGTATATTTTGTTGTCTGAAATCACGATTATGCTAACAAGACGATGATGAAGAAATAGGACACCATTCTTCAAGAAGAAAAAGAAGAAGAAGAAGAAGAGAAGTAGCAGGAGTTCTGATCAAGGTCACTTTGTTGCTGGGCAAAACCAAACGCCGCTGATTTATCCAGCCGCGTCTAAATAAGTTCCTATAAAACAATCAGAATATTAATGCTATTGAGAATGACAAGCCGCAGTAGTGTTAAAAATATATTTATTTAGTGCTAAAAATATATAAATAGGATATAAAAAAATGTTCTGCACTCCTGTGGCTCTTAATTCTCAATACTATAGCCTCGTTGTTACAGGGGTTACAGAGGTTCCTTGGTTAAATACAGCTTTCATAACAATAACTGTAAAAGAGTATAATCTATATTCGTCTTGATGATGCAAATACAACAATGACGAGAGAAACAGGAAGAACAGCAAGACCTGTATTTAGAGTAGTATCAATAACAGATATTAACAGCAATAAATTACAACGATAACAACAACAAAATCACTAACACCACCAGATGCAGTTATTATCATCGCCTCCATCATTACTTGACGCAAATGGGACCCAGAGCCATAATAATAATAAATAATAATAATAATAATAATAATAATAATAATAATAATAATAATAATAATATAATAATAATAATTGTAGCAGAACTGATGGGATTCGAACACCAACACCACCGTCACAACCAACCCAACAGAAACCAAAACAGCAACAACCTCCTTGGAAAGGCGCCTGGAAAAGCAAATCATGGTGATGAGATCTGACTTGAGTAAACACTGAAACGAGATGTGCAGAAAAAAACGGCTAAGAAGCAAGAACAAAACAACGGGAGGAAACTCAACGAAGAAATACCAAAGTACTAAGAGAGGGGACTAAACAAACAAACAATAGAAAGATGTAAAACAGAGGCTTAAAGGCCAAAGCACAACAAGATCCAACGGTACATGGAAAACAGGAATAAAGGGATACCAACAGAACAAACTATTCGGAACCAACCAGTAAAAGACTATACAGCCAACTAAAGGGGAAGGGGGAACACAAACCACCAGAAATTCCTTGAAGAGAACCAAGTAAGAGGACTCTGGGAACAAACATATGGTAAGCAATACCGGTATCACACAACAAACATGCAACAAAAAATGGCTCCCAGGTAGGAAGTCCAAGGAAGGAAGAAAAACAGGGAGAATAAAACAAAAGATTCCACAGACAAAATCCCACGACAGAACACAGGTCAGGACACCAACTAAAAGACAAAATGCCAAACTGGAAAGCCCCAGGTCCCAGATGAAGTCCACGGATACTGGATCAAAAAACTTCGAAGGCCCTACACCCACCCCCGAATAGCCAGAACAACTCCAAGCATTGTTTAGCTCAAATCACCAAGCACCCAAATGGATGACCACAGGAAGAACCAAATCCTTAGTACAAAAAGACAAGAGTAAGGGGAAATATAGCCAGTAACTACAGGGCCCTATCACCTGCCTTACCAATAATGTGGAACGTTAATGAACAGGGTATCATGCAAGTTGAAAGGCTAGAACAACTACTAGAGAGGAACAAACACCAGCCCCCACCCCAACCAAAGAAAAGGCTGCCAGAAGGCAAGTGTAGGGGCACAAAAGGACCAGCTCCTGATAGACAAAATGGTAATGAAGAAGCAAGTAGGAGAAGGAAAAAACCAAACCTAAGCATGGGCCAGGCTAGACTATAAGAAAAGGCCCTTCGGACATGATACCACCACACATGGCCTAAATAGAATGACCTGAAAATAAAAATATTTTGGGGCAGAGGGAAAATACCATCAGCTTCCTCAAAAATAAAAAACAATAGCGCAATGGAAATACAATACGTTACAAGCTCAGGAATAAGACTAGCAGAGGTTTAATATCAGGAGGAAGGGATCTTCCAGGGGCCCCGGGAAACCTCACCTGTCCCCCACTACTCTTCGTAGTAGCCATGATTCCCATGGACAAAAGTACTAACAAGAAGGATGAGCCGGTAGCCAATCCAAGAACAAAAGAGGCACAAAATCAACCATCCTGTATGTTCATGGGGACGGACATCAAGCTGTATGGGTTAAGAGCATCAAGGAAATAGATACCCTAATCCCAGACTGTAAGGATTGTATCTGGGGACATCAGGATGGAGTTTCGGAATAGAAAAATGCGCCTTATGGTCAACTTACAAAAAGGTCACAAAGTAACGAAGAACCTGCAAGGGAATTAAAAGCTACCAGATGGGCAGCAACATCAAAACACATAGATGAGACAAGGATACAAAATACCATGGGAATAATGGAAGGAGGAGATATTAAACAAACCCCCAAGAGATGAAGGGACAACGATCAGAAAAGAATATATGCAAGAGACTTCAAGGGCGATAACTCAAGTCAAAACTCAACAGCCGGAAATATGATAAAAGCCATAAACAACACTGAGGGCAGTGCCAGTAAATCAGATACAGAGCAGGGAATAGTGAATGGGAACCGAAGGCATGAACTCCGACAAGCCATAGATCAGAAAACCAGGAAACAAATGACAATACACAAAAGCAACTACACCCAAGAAGCAAATACGGACAGACTATACATAAACACGAAAAAGGAAGGAGGGAGAGGACTACTAAGTATAGAGGACTGCGTCAACAAAGCGAAAATCAGAGCGCTGGGGCAATATCTGAAAACCAGTGAAGACGAGTTTGGCTTAAAGAGTGCCAGGGAGGGAAAAGGACTAATAAAAAGTAGAACGAAGACCCAGAAAATATACAGAGACAGGAGGGGAAAAGACAGTAAAGAACAGAGGACCTGGCACAAACAAAAAACCAATGCACGGACAATAATACATGAGACAGGGACTAAAGAACTAGCCAAGCGATGACAATTGGCAATCGTGGCTTACAGAGGGAGGAGCTAAGAAGGAAACTGAAAGGAAATGAAATAACAGCGGCACAAGATCAGGCCCTAAGAACCAGAATATGTTCAAAAGTACGATAGACGGACAAATAACACTCTCCCATATGTAGGAAGTGCAATAACGGAAAAATGAAAACCCAGAAACCACATAGGCAAGTGAATGCCCGGCACTTGCACATGAACCAGTTACAAACAAAAAGAGGCATGATTCAGTGGGCGAAAAAAAGCCCTCCACTGGAGGCCTGTGTGCAAGAAACATCAGATACCTCGTGGTTCAGTAAATAAGTGGTACGAGCACCAACCTGAAAGGAGTGATAGAAACGATCAGGCAAAGATCCTCTGGGACTATGGTATCAGGAACGGGTGATACGTGCAAACCAGAACCCAGAACGTGACGTTGATTGACAAAGTCAAGAAGAAAGTATCACTCCATTGATGTCGCAATACCATGGACAAACCAGAGTTGAAGAGAAAGAGATGGGAAAAAAGGATAAAGTATCACAGAAATCTGAAAATAGAAAATAAGAAGGATATTGGGATATGCCAGTGGAAACTCGTACCCATAATCATATGGAGCACTCAGGCCGATCCGATTCCAAAGATCCCTGAAAAGGAATCTAGAAAAAACTAGGAGGTCTGAAGTACCTCGCCCAGGGACTGATGCAGAAGGAGGTGTGATCCTAGAAACTGGCACACAATAGTTAAGAACGAAAAGTTGATGGACTTCCTAAGGATGGCAGGATGCAACCCGGAAACCAACCCCACACTAATACAAATAACCACCCCAGTCGAATTGGAGGACTGTGGAATAGAGCAAAAAAAAAAAAAAAAAAAAAAAAAAAAAAAATAATAATAATAAAAAATAATTAATGGGAATTTGAAAGTGAAAAACAAAATCACACAAGCGTATCACTACGGATTTACTTTACCATTTTTATTGACTCGTGTGGATATGCGTTTTCTTAAAATAATTAAAACAACAACCACCTTGTGGAAGTAGACCCTTTTGTTTTTTAAACTAATCCTGATTTGAAATAAAATGACTGAATTCAGCGAGTTTAATCTTTATATAATTATATTTCCTATTTTTTCTTATTACTTCGCTTTCTATGGCTCAGCGATACTTCATTAATAATTGGACCTACAGCCATATTGGGAGGAGAAATTTAAATAATGCCTGAATGTGGATATTTTATTTAGAAATTAAGCAAGTATCGCTGGAGCCAGAGAAGCGGAGTAATAAGAAAAAACCAGAAAAAGATAATATATAAGAATCAATTCGCTGAACTTCTGTCAGTTGTTTTATT
>NC_061088.1:33147964-33170464 GCF_015104395.2 Macrobrachium nipponense | reverse complement strand
TTGTACTAGAGAGTACAGATCAACAGTCAAGCTTCTTCTGTTGATACAGCAGGTTTTTAAGCCTTAGAATTATAATAAGGACTAAATATATAAAAAACTGAGGGACACCCACCTTGAAAGCTGTGAAGTGCAAGTAACTCAGCATCATGAGCTAAAACTATTAACATTTAGTATGAAGTCGAAATATTCATTACCGAAGACATTCCCTCATCAACAGTTTGGAAATGGCTACTTAAACAGCCTTTCTTTAAATACATATACATATATATAAACACAGACGCACACACACACACACACATATATATATATATATATATATATATATATATATATATATATATATTATATATATACACAACTACAACAAAAAACTTGAAACATGAAATTTTAACATAGTATATCATCAATAACAATCAAGGGGGAGCAGCACAGCATTAAAGAAACCTCGGCAAAACGTATCAATAACTCCCCCCCCCCCCACCCCCCCGTGAAAAAAAAAAGAAACATGCGAAGAAAAGCAAACAACAGCCAAAACAACAAACAACAAATAAATGCAGCGGAAAGCCACCCTTTTGACAAGTGTCCTCCGTGGCAGTGCCGTGCCAAAACTCCCCCGAACGCCAAGGGGCCAGACAGATGGCAGCGAGGCTGGGGCTTTAATTCATCCCTGTCAAGAGGTTCTTCGTAATAATAGCAGCCAATTTAAATGAACTCATAATAATCGTAACTAAGAACAATAATAACAGGCCCAATAATTGAGCAATAATAATCAAGCTGATGACAGCTAAAACTCTGAGGAAGACATCAGTGATGACAGCGATAACAACCAGAGTTACGACAGCCATAGTACTAAAAGTGACAAGAAAACACAAGTGTTCTATAAGCGTCGTTTGCTTGACAGGCCAAATAATTGTACCATGCTGGCGAGCCATCACTCGCCCTCTTCCCCAAAACACAATCCCCCACCCCCAAACCCACACAAAAATTAAGGCGATCTCTTCTTTAACTGGAGGGAGATATGAGGGTACTAATCTACTAATCGGAGAGAGAGAGAAAGAGTACTCTCAGTGACGTCACCTATGGTCTCAACGCACTCGGGAATTCTTTGGGACTTCGACTTCCGTGTCTAGTGGGCAATTTCGGATAATAAGTAAACAAACAAACAAACAAACAAATAATTAAATAAATAACTACTACAAACTTGTGAGTAACAAGAATCGAATGGGAGAATCGAGCAGATTCAAAGCAAAAGTTCGGATGAAACAGTTTTCATGAAAAGACCGTATGGGAAGGGTAGCCTAGCCTAATACCTTATAATGGACCATGTAAGAAGGAAGGGCACATTGGGTTTTCACAGATGACAAATTATGGCCACAACTATCATTAGTAGTAGCAGCAGTAGTATTAGTGGTGATGAAAACCTGGGAGAATAGCAATGAAGAACTAAAGAAAACACGCCACAGTCTCCACTCTTGAAAAAGTGTCAATCATCAAGAGACACTTCCACCAAAGTACCTCAATTATAGTTTGTGAAACATTTAATCATCTCATGGAGACTTTCTCCATATTACTACTTAAAATGAGCACACAGTCATATCAGAAACAATTAAGGTTTTTGCCGTTTCTTATCGGTTAGCAAGATTACCGTTCCAAACACGATAAAATTTCGACAGACGTCCTACGAAGCTGGTAACCCGGCGTCTCGACCCTATTCGACCCAGAGAATCAAGAAGAGGAAGATACGCATCTCGAAAGGAAGTGATTTGAAGAGTAACAGTCCGACTTTCAGTTAATCTGAAATTTAACGGTTTGATCCCATACTACAACCTGACCTTACACCTGACACGAAGCGCTTCTGAAACTTAGAACAACCCAGGCTTTATCTATTCATGCGGGTAGCAGGCCAGGAAAAAAATAAGGGCTGAAAATGCGGATAACTCAGAGAATGAAATCAATGTTAAAATTGTTACCGACACTTACTATAAACCTCAGCATTCTTAGAGACACTCGAAATAGGGTTGGCATCTGTTAGTCCAGCAACTTCAGCCTTGAGCTGACTTTATACTGTAATCTCGAAGGGCTCAATTACCTTCATCACTTGTTTCACTGACTTACGCTTCCTCTGCACCTGTAGCTGTGATCTGATGGCGTCACCATGCATACCTCTCTCTCTCTCTCTCTCTCTCTCTCTCTCTCTCTCTCTCTCTCTCTCTCTCCATTGCAAAGTTTTCTTGGGCTGTCTTCTTATTAAAGAGAAAGGTTGTTCAGACACACGACTGAGGAACTACGGTCGTCTCAACTAGACTCCGAAAATTGTCACAGAAATATGGATGTTTGGCAACAAGCTTCCACAAGCAATACTTCTACGGTGAAATAAAAAAAAAATAAAAAAAACTGAAGGAAATTTATGATTTGCCTTAATCCAGTAGAACAAAGGATGTCACACACACACACAGAATATTTCATCTTTGAAATCTAACCTCATCATTAGCATGAACCTATTAGCTATTGAAAAATAATTCTCACAAGACATGATTCTCTCTCTCTCTCTCTCTCTCTCTCTCTCTCTCTCTCTCTCTCTCTATCTCTCTCTCTGAGTTAATTGATTGCATGCGCTCCCATAACCGGCGAAAGGTCAAGGATAACATGACAATGCAGTAGTGAACACTGAGAGAGAGAGAGAGAGAGAGAGAGAGAGAGAGAGAGAGACTGGCATGTAACAGGATAATAAAGTAATAATGATGCAATGATCTTCTGATATATCATCACCCTTATTCGTAAGGAAGACGACTATAAGGTCATTATCAAGCTAAAAAGTTTTCTAGAAGAAAAGAGAAGTGAAGAATAAATAACACCTCCCCCGCAAAAAAAAAACTGGAGTTTCTTCGGCGCAATCGAGTTATCTGTACAACGTATAATCAAGGTCACCGAAACTAAATCTATCTTTCGTTGGTCTCGGTATAATGCTGCATGAGCCGCGGCCCATGAAACTTTCAGCCACAGCCCGGTGGTGGCCTGTCTTACAGCGTTGTCAGACGTACGACCATGGGCAACCTTAACCTTAAATAAAATAAAAACTACTGAGCCCAGAAGGCTGCCTCATGGTGTGTTTGAATACTGGAGGGTGGATGATCAGCATACCAATTTGCAGCCCTCTAGCCTCAGTAGTTTCCAAGATCTGAGGGCGGACCGAAAAGCGCGGACAGAAAAAGTGCGGACGGACAGACAATACCATCTCAATAGCTTTCTTTGACAGAAAACTAATAAGAAAGACATACAATTATAAATGTTTGGCAACAATCGGAGTCTGCAGCTGCAAAAGCAATTGTTTTCCTTCTTACATAATAAAAATATATAATCGTCTGTCAACTTGAAAACAAAACCGGCGTATTCACTTTGTATGATTGTTCTATTTTGTACATGTATACCTTTCACGGGAAATTAGTTTACAGGTTCCAGAGCAACTAATTGTAATTCACAAAAAAAAATATATATACAAATTACAACAAACAATATTCATACAATATCATTAAAGATATTACTGTATCACCATATGATCATGCACAAAGTATTACACCTTTTGTAGATTTCTATTTTATTTTAGTTGGAGATAGACAATGCACGTTCTACAAATATTACCGTCAATAACCGTCGTTTAAACTAAAATAATTGATCGAAAGATTTTTTTTTTTTTTTTTTTTACAAAACCTCAAGTTGAATCCCCTTCAACACGAGGCATCAAACGCGAAAAGTTCTTGAAGACATCCCAGAAGTTTCTTGCAAAAGACAGCGGAAGAAGAAGAAGAAGAAGAAGAAGAAGAAGAAGAGGAGGAAAAGAAGAAGAAGAAGAAGAAGGAGGAAGAAGGAGACGAAGAAGGAGAAGAGGAGGAGGAGGAGAAAGAACGGCAGTTCAACATAAGACAGCAGCGACAGAACCGAACCGAACAATGAAGCAGCATACGCGGCAGCAGATTCTCAACACCCAAACAGTCAAGTCTGTCCGCACAGCTGTGCGCGAAGACCAGACTGGAGCAGACATTGCTAGTAAAAAAAGAAAAAATCTTCCGAAAAGACGACAATCCCTCACAAGAACATTACAGCTCAGGCTTCAATAACAATCAAAACACACGAAGACTAAAATGCCACATGAACGACAACCAGATCTGCAGCTAAACAAAAAGAAAGAGAGCAAAAAAGAACTCGGTGTCGTTACAAGTCATCCACGAGGAAGGGGTATCAGTATCACACCTCCGCCCGAGGTAGTAATGCATTCTCGCTTCGTTAAGGCAATTGGATGGTGGTGTAACGTTCTGTAACGATCTCTCAATCATGGTACCTTATCCTGGGTTTAAGTTTGTGCATGAGAGAGTGAGAAGAAACTAAATATCTTACGACTGCTTCTCGATTATTATTATTGTTTTAATATATATATATAATATATAATATATATTATATATTATATATAAGATTTATTATGTTATATAATATATATAATATATATATATATATATATATATATATATATATATATATGTATATTATGACTATATATATATATTATATATATAAATATATATAAATATATATATATATATATATATATAATATATATATATATATTATTAATATATATACGTATATATGTATATATACTTTTTACTATACGCTCTTTTCATCTTTAAGAAGGCGGCTCCGATGGTATTACGTACTTCTAAAGTTTTCTAGTAAAACTTGGTTAAATACCCTGAGCTTAACTTTGTATTTCTGCCTGACTGTCATATATATATATGTGTGTGTGTGTGTGTGTGTGTGTGTGTACACGCTGTTTATATAGCCTATAAAACCTGGGAGCGAGTACCCGAGATAATGAGTTGGCCTCTCTCTCTCTCTCTCTCTCTCTCTCTCTCCGGTAGCAGTCCTCAGATGGCAATCAGTCGTTGACACTCAAACCCTGAGGATGGTCGTATCACCCAATAAACACAAACAACACATCATTAGGGCATCTCCCGACAGGAACATGGGAGACGTTAGTAGCTTTTATCTCTCTTCTACACACTAACATACTATAGTATATGTATATATATTTATAGACTATAGTATATTTATGCATATATGATTATAATCACTTTAAAGTATATGTATATATATTTATACATTTATACACATATAGTATATGTATGCATATATGATTATAATCACTTTAACAAGTGATTCGTTCATTCATCCAAACCTTTCGTCAATGGATTGAAAATAAAGCCGAAACCGGCCAGGATCCACACCCCGTCTCTTACTTTTTCACCTATGACGATGTCTGATCTATATAAATGAATGAAATAAATTAATTCATTAACTAATATATAATCATATACATATGTATATGTTTGCGCGTGTATATATTATATATATATATATATATATATATACATTTGTTTATAATACATACATATATATATATATATATATATATATATATATATATATATATATATGACTGGTAAAAATGTTGTTACAACAGCAATTCTATCTAATAAAAGGAGCCCATAAAAACGCCAAAATATAGAGAGACTGAAATCAATTACGCCCAATGTTTATAAGCATATGAATAATAATAATAATAATAATAATAATAAAATAATAATAATAATAATAAAGGGCACGATATTACACTCACTCACAAAGATCACCTCAAGCAAATCGCAGCGTCTTGACACAAACCTGAAAAGAAATATAAAATGTGATTAACAATCAATGTAGACTTCTAAAAACCCTAAAATTAAAACATTTCCAGAACCTGACAAACAGCAGATTAGTCATGTAAGTGATCGACTTTTTAAATGTCCCGATATTTGAAGCCGCATCTCTTCCATGTGTTTTATAGCCTATTTTTTCTTATCTGATTACTGACTGTGATTTAGAATTTCATTCTTGTATATGTGATGCTTCAGTGTATACGACCAAAAAGCCATCAAAACACTTTATATATATATATATATATATATATATATATATATATATATATATATATATATATGTGTGTATGTGTGTGTGTATATATACACATACAATGTGTGTGTGTGTGTGTGTAATTGTAATAGCATCAATGGCCTCTTAATGTCTCCAATTCTTCGCACTTTTTTGGATACGCTTGTCACCACAAAGCCTTAAGATCCAAGAAATGATGGTGTCCGGTAGCGGGAAACGAACTCGCGATACCATATCCGCGAAGACGTCACCTCAGGTCGGCAATGTGACCTCGTCGTGATCAAGGTATATATATACCTTGGTCGTGATTACGGTAATACGAGTTCGTTTCCCGCTACCGGGCATCATCATTTCTTCATATTTCTTGCACTTGGATCTCAAGGCTTTGTGGTGACAAACTTATCGAAAAAAGTGACGAAGAATTGAAGATACTAAGAGGCTATTGTGGCTATTACAGTTACATATGTATCTGGTAAAAATGACCACTAGATTCTGCATTAGATATATATATATATATATATAATATATATATATATATATATATATATATATATATATATATATATACATATACATGTATATATATATACGCATTAAGCTACAAATGTCCTTTAATATCTAATTCGCTCTACCTCAGAATTAATATATTTTCATATTTGTTAACTGAAGGGGAATTTTTAGTTGATAATAGTTTCGTCGGCCCCCGGGCGCGAACCTAGGAAACCAGGAATCAGGACGTCCAGTGAAGCGAATCGTGTCAAGTTAACAAATATGAAAATATATTAATTCTGAGGAAGAGCGAATGAGATATGAAAGGACATTTGTACCTTAATGCGTATGCATGAATCACGGTGAAGTAGTCAGACTCAATATAATGTAATGTATGTGCGTTTTAGAGTAACAACCACGGACACGCACACGTACCACCTCTCGGCCTCTCTTCCTCAAGAGAGGGCCAATGAACTACCGAAATTATTATCTTCTGCAAAACACCTCCCGCTTCGATTGACGACGAGACATCGAAAATGAGCATAAAAAGGCGATCGAGGTGAGCGCTCTGTGAGTGACCTTTTCTTTTCAATGGTAAGTCCGTACGAAAAAAAAAAAAAAAAAAAAAAAAACAAAAAAAAAAAAAAAAAAAAAAAAAAAAAAAAAAAAAAAGTCGGCACAGAGAAAAGGAAAAATTGGCCATTGACGTCAGCTCTGCAAAATGTGACTGGTGGGAAAATGTTCCCGTAAATTTCGAAAAACTGGGGGAGGTCGGATCTCACAAATGGATGGAATACGCAAAGGCAAAAGGGGGCGCGGAAAATGTCGTGGAAATGAGAGAACTTTGGAAATGCGTCCGGGAAAATCATGCAGCAGACAGGCGACGCCTCAGCCATGTTTGCTTTCGCGGCTGACTTGGCTTCCTCATTTCCTTTCATACACATTTCGTGTCTGTCTGAATCTCTAATAATAATAATAATACAATAATAACTAATTAATAATAATAATAATAAATAATAAAATAAATAATAATAAAGGTAAGGAAATGCATTGCAAAGGTATCTATCGATAAAAATAATAATGATAATAATAATAATGAATTAATAATAATAATAATAATAACAATAATAATAATAATAATAATAATAATAATACACGTTTTATTGAAAATAATGGCTATTTTAACCGCGTTTATTTTGTAAAAGATGTTTCTCTATGTTTCTTATTTACTGGACTTTTTCTTCTGTACAGAATAAAAGTAAATAATAAGAAGGATAGAGAAACTTATATACAAAATAAGCGCGGCTAAAATAGCCATTATTTTCAGCAAAACATGCATTAATGAAGGTCTTCTTCCAGCATATATAAAATAATAATTAATAATAATAAAAATAATAATAATAATAAGAATAATAAAATAGATAATAATAATAATACTAAATGAAACCATATAATAGTTATGGTATCAACAGGAATGTTTAAAGTGAGTAATAATAATCAGTAATAATAATATAAACTGCAAACGGAGTAGACCCAATAATATTACATCTACTAACAGGTTTTAAAAGCCGACATCCAAGCAAGAACAATTAGATTATTATGTTTTCTAAAAAAAAAAAAAAATAAATAAAAATAAAAAAGCAGAAAAAAAGGAAAAAACTAAACCATCCACGGTAATGTATTTATGCGCGCGCGCGAGAACTCACATAACACACAACAAAAGCCTCCATAAATCGCCAACCAAATGAAGATAAACTACAAAATTGACGGGGTTACAAACCCGTGGAATTTACATCCATTAGTTTCAATTTCTGTCTATTCGGCTTCTTCATTTCTCTCAATTTTTGTTTAACACTTTTTTTCATCCCCGTCGCTGTTTACCTCCATTACAATTTTACATGTTCTGACTTTCCCCGTATTTAATTTCTCCAATTCTAATTGACGTTCTTACTTATATATATATATATATATATACATAAGATATATATATATACACATATATATATATATTATATATTTTATTTACGTTACGTCATACCCTTGAACTCGTTTAGCTTCTTTAGTTACCAAATCTATTTTTCTTCCCCCCCCTCCAATTCCAAATTTTCCGTAATCATCTTTCTATAAAATAAAAACCTATATATATATATATAATGTATATAGATCTACAAAAAACACACACACACACACACACACACACACACACACACACATATATATATATATATATATAATATATATATATATATATATATATATATATATATATATATAATTTGGTAACTTTTTCCCTTTCACCAGTGGATCCTTCACAAAGGCGAACACAAATGTCAGTGGTTTATGACCGGGGACGAACAAAACTCGCCCACGATTTTTCCCTCGTCTTTTTTTTCTCATTTTTTTATTCTATTTTTAATCCTTTCATTCTTTACAAAGGGAAATTCCACTAAGGTTAACGATCTCTCCTTACAAAGATGTCCTTAATGATGTTCTTTGTACTGGGGATTACGCTGCATTTATGAAGAAGACACACGACATTTCTTCACTTCTCTGGTGCAATGCTCGTGTTGCGGCTATATTTGTTTAAGTATATAACCTTCTTTCCAAGGGGGATTCTGACGTTCCCCCGGGAGCTAGGACCCCCAGTTCATTCCTTCCCTTCTTTTCAGAGGGCGTGGACTAAATAATGTTTCCGGGGGCAAAAGCAGTTTTGAAAAATGGTTGGTATAATCCTCCTTCTTATGCAGTTTTAAAAAAATGATTGGTATAATCTTCCTTCTTTTGCAGTTAAAAAAAAATGGTTGGTATAATCTTCCTTCTTCTAAAAGGCGGTACGTCTCTAATTTCTTTCTCTTTCGTTTATCAGTTTCCATCAGGCCTGGGGTAAACTAGGGTGCCAGCTCCGTTGTCCTCTCTGTTACGTAAAATCTTGTGTTTACAGGTAAAACCAACATACGAATACATGGATACCCAAGCGATAAAAAAAAAAAAAAAAAAAAAAAAAACAATCTGAAACCTAAATTTCTTGGAGTAGACATGTGAATTCTATTCCCTAAGTCTAGACGTTTATCCCCTGCTCACTGACACAGAGCTTTACGTTATTTGGTTGATTAGTTATCTTTTAGGGAGTCTCAATTTGTTTCGCTTCAGGCCTGGCACCGATAAGGTCATCAAGCCTCCCACCCTACTGAATAAAAACGAAAAACCAAAACCGCTTTCCATATATGTGGTCTTTTAATCTTCAAAAATCGGGTCCGTCACTTCCCAAGCGGTTACACCCAGCAATTTTTTCAACACCCTTCCATTTCTTTGGCCCTCCGGCCTGGCCACGTAAGGGCATCGAGTCTGTGTATCAGGGTAATTCTGGTCTAATGAGGCGTAGGACAAAAGGGTTCAGCAGAGAGCCTATACCTTCGACAAGGTCCAGTAACGGTGAATAAATATGAATAAATAAACGATTTACCAAATTCCAATTCCTATGATGACATTTATAAACATTCCTACCTGTTTTGCAGTTGATATATGTATCCAAGTGTGAAGCATATTAAAAAAATCTGTGACTTTATCCATATAAACTGAATGGTAACGTTAGCAACAAAAGTTCTTCAGGAATTAACGTGTTGACTTGTTAACTTACCAACATGAGAACTCTTTCACTCACGCGTAGCATGCCATCAGGAATTCAAACCGAAGAGAATTCGTCCGATTTGGGAAGGCCAAAAGTCGTAGCTCCTACAAAACAGAATCAAAATAGGAATGCAACTGATGGATATTGCCAAACCGCTCCCGCCAAACCAACTTTCAAAAAGCGACGATTTGTGAAATTCAGACAGACGAACAACCGAGAAGAGCAACACCACCCCAGACACAATAAAACCAACCGAGACAACAACAGCCGCAGCTACACCAACAAACGAACAACTCGAACTTCAACACTATTACACAGAATCGCCAAGTAGTAAAGATGCTCGTTTAGAAAAAAAAAGAAAAGAAAAAACACACACAAATTCCTGGCAAGAGCAAAATCGACTTCCGTTTTTGTTTGTTGGTTGAATAGTGGATACGGCCCACTACTACGACGTGCTAAGGAAGAACAGTGTCCCTTCTTCTTTGAGTGTGAGTGTGTTTTGTGGTTGTTATTGTTATACAGAAGATATACTTAGATACACATTGCTACGAGATACAAAGGAATTGTGTCCTTCCGGTAAACACACCTTACAAGGTAGCGAGAGCAGCGATGTTGGAATTAATTAGTCTATGTCTCGTATAACCGACGAGAGAGAGAGAGAGAGAGAGAGAGAGAGAGAGAGAGAGAGAGAGAGAGAGAGTGGGGAGGGGGCTTAGCTTCCTAAATGGAGCTAAAAAAATAAAAGTGTTTACAGGCTTTCGTTTTAGTTGAACCATTCAGGAACAACATAGGCTCGTCATCATGCTTTAAATACAAGCTTGTGGATACTTCCCACTACTACGACGTGCTAGGGAAGAACTATGTACCACCTTCCTCGAGCGAATGTTTTTGTGGTTGTTGATATCGCTGTATAGTAGATACACTTAGATACACACTGCTACAAAATACAGAGGAATTGTGTCCTTCCGGTAAACACACCTTACAAGGTAGCGAGAGCAACGATGTTGGAATTAATTAGTCTATGTCTCGTATAACCAACGAGAGAGAAAGAGAGAGAGAGAGAGATTCCTTCTTTATGAGTGCAGGAACAAAGGACAGAGGTCTTTGTACCCATTTCAAAATACTCACGGCCAATCGCTTCAGACTCTGCGAGATGTCAATGACACCACCTGTTTATTCTTCTTTCGATGAAATAATAAAATTAATAATGACCAATTACTTTATATTTGCTGGGCCAGTTTATGTGCTTATGATAGTTCCAGGGACAATCCTGAGGTCCGGAATTCAAAAGTGCCAACTCAAGCGCCTGGCTAAACCAAGGAGGTCCGTCGGCAATTTGACAAAACTAAGTTTTCTGCAAAGGTCTGAATGCAATTCGATTCCGAAGAGGTTTCCCTGTAGGGTCAATAGCCAGAGAAAACGGCACGCTGGGGAGACGCCTGTTCGTACCCACGTGAATGAGGTTATCAATCGCCATCTGTGTGTGTTGCGTGTGTTAGGAGAGGGAGACAGAGAGAGAAGAGAATTCAAGCAAACAAGTATTACGTCACGATGGGAAAGGTGCCAAAACGCCAACAAATGCCAAACGGACGCAAGGTGACGCACGCCCTGCGCAATACTAAAAATATAAGTCTTCTCTCTCTCTCTCTCTCTCTCTCTCTCTCTCTCTCTCTCTCTCTCTCTCTCTCTCTCTCTCTCTCTCTCTCTCTCTCTCTCTCTTTTAAGAGCACTTAAGCCCGGAAGACGAAGCGCCTAAAATTCGTCAAAAAAAATAATGCATCAATTTTCTTAATAAATGCTCCTAAGCATGTAATATTATATATTACATACACACACACCACACACACACACACACACATATATATATATATATATATATATATATATATATATATATATATATATATATATATATATGTGTGTGTGTGTGTGTGTGTGGTGTGTGTGTGTGTGTGAGTGAGTGAGTAGTGTATATAGGTGTATATACTGTGAGTATGTATGTATGTATGTATGTGAAGCGACACCGTTTGGGACATGCATGACTGAGATGAAGGCGGAGTCGGAAGAAACGTGCCTACCCCAAGAAAAGGGCACGATGCCCAGATGAGTGAGGAGGAGGCCTTCTTGTTATCTAGAGATTGGAAAAGAATGCCCGCAGTAGTAAGGGGCAGTCGAATTGAAAAAATAAGAGACAATTCTATTTCCTGACATCCAACTGGAGTATTGATCAAGCTTCTCTATACACAAAACTGCTAGATAAAATGAAATGAAATATAAAATATTGACAGGTCATCTGGATAACAAAGTACCTATATCAGTTCGGGAAATACAGTGAAATATATTTCTGGGAATTGGAATATTCAATTTAGGAAGAAGACCAAGAGATGGGACACATGAGGTTATTTTGCGCGGAAATTGGGAGTAAAAAAAGAGGGTTAGTAAGATGGAAGACGGTAATATGAACAGACGTACAGTAAACGAAATGAAAGGGGTTTTAGCTAGTGGCCTAAGAACGCACGCCTACAGTACACCGCGTGACGCGCACTGATAGCATTACCACCCTACGGGAAATATATTTCTTAAGTCAGGAATCAATTAACACTGACATATAACAACTGAGCAACACAAATGGGAAATCAAGGCAGAAACCTTCACAAAAAGAAGGTACTTCCTCGTTGGACGAGTGGTTTTCGCGCTCGGCTGCCAATCCGGTGGCCCGAAGTTCGATTCTCGGTTCGGTCAACGTGGAATCAGAATACATTTCTCGAAATCGGATCCCAGAATAAGCTGTAGGTCTCTTTGCCAAGTGACCAATTGGTTCTTAGCTACGTAAAAATATCTAATCCTTCAGGCCAGTCCCAGGAGAGCTGTTCATCAGCTCAGTGGTCTGGTAAAACTAGATATACTTATACTTCACAATGAGAAGGTTCAAGATGTTTTCCCTCTCGACAAAGCCTGACGACCCGAAGACGACCCACAAGCACACAAAGACATTCGTGATGGAATAATCAATCTCAGAGGAACAATAAAATCTGCAATTCATGATGAGTGGGCGACGTAAGATGGCAGGATGTGACAGTCATAATTCAATTTTCATAACTGGCTATTATGGCCAGGTCATTTCCATTAAGAAGCTCGAGGAACTGTTTAGTAAAGAAGTCATGAATACAGTCCAAAATCTACAAGTTGAAAAAACCTTCCAAAGGCATTGCTTGTCAAAATGAACGAGTAAACGGTGGGGAAAACTAAGACTCCCAAATCTTTCTTTAGTGAATGAAAATGTAGGATCGCCAAAGTCATTCCCATGAAAACCAACGAAATATTTCGAAGCAAAAGAAACCCATATCAGGGGCCATCTCTCACGCTATATTCAAGAGAGGACAGCGCAGGTGAAGAATGATTCATCTGTTTACAAATTTGTATTCGTTGCCAAGCGAAACTGGCATCCTGTATGATGTACAGCAGTAAGCCATATGAAAGCAAAGTAGACAAGAAAGATAGACGAGAAGATATCATACCATATGAAAGCCAAGTAGACAAGGAAGATATCATACTAACCGATAACAACTCCTAACTCCTAAGACGGTTAAGAAGGTGAAGGCAGAAAACGCCGGATCCCCCCAAATTGCACAAACATCCAATTAAAGCGAGGTTTACTTCCATTCCATTTCGTTAATAGGGCGTTTGTATTCCAGACATTGTTCCTTTTAGCCACCTTCGCTGGAATATCAGAGTTCAGCTTCTAAATGAAGTACCGGATGAATAAAATTTGTAAAAACAAGAATACAAGAGGAATACTATCAAAACTTGCAGTGTCAAACTATTCAAAAATTTTCTAAGGACTAAGCAACAAAGCCAATCAAGGAACTGGGTCTACTTGATAAGTGGAACCGAATGCATTTGATCATTTAATTGCAGCTTGGTGCTTTTGTAATACTACTCATAAGACAGATAAGATTTTTTTTATCAGATTTGAATACTATATCACTAGAGTACAATGAACTAATCCAATTGAGGTCATCATCCTGATATGGATAACTAGCTATTTCTGCATTTTTCTATATGATGAATGATCCTGCAATAAACTAATCCTCTTGAAATTTTAACAGATTAGTAATACAAAATACAAATTCAGCTCAATGCTGAGTAGCTTCCCACTGAGACTCGTAGTAGTCGAAGATTTCCTCGAGATGTTTTGATTTTGGGTTTTACTTCTATTTTAACATTTATTTAAAATTTCGGTATTTTTATTTAATTCTTACGCTCAGGAGAACGTCCCCCGAAAAAAAAAAAAAAAAAAAAAAATAAAGGGAAAAAAAAAAAAAACAATAGGAGAGAGAGAAGAGAGAGAGAGAGAAGAGAGAGAGAGAGAGAGAGAGAGAGAGGCCTTATCTAATCAAATATAATATGGAAGGTGCCAGAAATTGATGATAATGTTTAATCTGAGAGAGAGAGAGAGAGAGAGAGAGAGAGAGAGAGAGAGAGAGAGAGAGAGAGAGAGACTTATTAAATGATAACTGATAACCAACATACGAATATAAAAGAAAAATAGGCAACGGGTCCAAGAGACAGAGGAATCATGAGTGAGAAATCTATCTGAAGTAAAAAAATTCGGGAATTAAAATACTGAAGAAATAGACAGACACAGAGAGACAGCAGGATGGAGGAAGCAAAGAACGAATAAAAAAAAATGTAATAAATAAAAAAAAAAAGAAAAAAAAAAAAGGAGAGGAATCCATTAGAGGTAAAAAAAAAAAAAAAGTTCTTTATCAATAATGAATATTAACCGACACTACAGTGAAAATGCTTTGTAAGTACACGTCGGTAACTTATCGCGCACACATCACAAACATGGTGAACACAAGTTGACGACTCACTTGTAGTCGACACAAGCGCCTCGTATGATGATCCAAAGCTGGGCACAGATGAATTCTCCACTCAATTAAGGTCGCTGACTTGTTTTCAACCAGTTTGCGATGTGGATGAGATATTTTACAGTAGTGGGACGCACCTTGCGATTACACATTGAAGCCTTAACGCCTTACGCCCCCACCCCCTCCCCAACCCCCCAACCCACACCGCCTCTCTCTCTCTCTCTCTCCTCTCTCTTATCTAAACCTAATCTGTAATTCTGTTACTTTAGTAAGATTTGATTACTTAAGGCCTCCTGAACTCTTCCTTCTCCTCTTCTTCCTTCTTTATAAAACATAAATCATCCAATTTCTGTTTACTTATTAGATTTGATTACTTAAGGCATCCTGAACTCTCTCTCTCTCTCTCTCTCTCTCTTATATTAAACATAAATCATCCATTTCTGTTACTTTATTAGATTTGATTACTTGAGGCATTCTGAATCTCTCTCTCTCTCTCTCTCTCTCTCTCTCTCTCTCTCTCTCTCTCTCTCTCTCTCTCTATATTAAACAATCATCAATTTATGTCACTTTTTCTATTAGATTTGATTACTTAAGGCCTTCTCTCTCTCTCTCTTATATTAAACAATCATCAATGTCTGCCACTTTCTCTATTAGATTTGATTGCTCAAGGCTCTCTCTCTCTCTCTCTCTCTCTCTCTCTCTCTCTCTCTCTCTCTCTCTCTCTAACCCGACAACAGCCAACGTCTGCTCTTCAAATTCCCTCTTACCCTTCATCCAAATTCTCTCTCTCTCTCTTTGTCTGTCTGTCGTCTGTCTGTCTGTCAGTGGCAACTGGCATGACTTGCGAAACCTGACATTCCTCTGTGCATAATGAGAATGAATGAGGCAACACTTAACAAGAAGGAAAAGGTTTTTCAGACGAGGAGAGTAGGTCACTCCACTGTGAAGGATCACTCAAATGCACAGAGAGAGAGAGAGAGAGAGAGAGAGAGAGAGAGAGAGAGAGAGAGAGAGAGAGATACTGACTTTCATGTTGAGCTAATTGAATGGCAAGGAGGGTTGTTCCTGACCTTTTGGGGCCCCTGTGCTTTTGGAGCGTTTCCTCTCGCAGGACGGGAGGGGCTGCCCCCAAGGTCTACATTACCCTCGCACGCAGAACATTTTCGATTTCAATTTCTCAAAGGGGAGCCAAGGGAAAAATTCCTTGATGGAAGGATGGCCTATAAAATTGAGGCCTAGGGCCAAGCACTGGGACCTATGAGGTCATTCAGCTCTGAAACAGAGACAGACAGTAGAAAGGTTTGAAAGGTGTCACAGGAGGAAAACCTCGAAGCAGTTGCGCTATGAAACAATTGTTTGGAGAAGGTGGATGGCAAGATGGAAGAAGAAGAATATGAGTGAAGGTACAGTAAAAAGAATGAAAGGGGTTGCAGCTAGGGGCCGAAAGGACGTTATATAGAACCTTAAGTAATGCATACAGTGCACCGCGTGAGGAGTCGCGAGGATCTACGTCATCTCCCCACCTGCCTGCTTCGGTAAAGCCCCAGTCTTCTGCATCTGCACTTCTTGGAAAAACTGTCTCTATTCCTGGTCATGTTTCCTTCTTGTCTTCAGACTCTTCGCCATTTTTTTCTTCCTCTTCCTTGCTCCTCTCGATCACTGCTTCTACTCGCTTATCGTTTTTTGTATGGTGCTTTAACGTTGCATGGAACCAGTGGTTATTCAGCAACGGGACCAACGGCTTTACGTGACTTCCGAACCACGTCGAGAGTGAACTTTTATCACCAGAAACACACATCTCTCACTCCTCAATGGCCGAGAATCGAACCAGCGACCGCCGATGTGGGACGCTAATACCATACCAACCACGCCGCTGAGACGCTTGCTCTACTCGCTTATCGGTGAGAACTTACTCATTATCTTTACGAGATTATTTTCTGTCTTTTCTTGGCGTCCTTTTCTCTACGCGGGAAAATTCCTTCGAACCTTTTCTACAAGTTTCATTTACTTTTCTCGATATTTTCCCCCTCAGAAAAGTCTCCTTTTCTTGGAGAACGAGTTCCTCAGTGGACGAGTGGGTTGCGTACTCGCCTATCACTCTGGTAGCCGAGTTCGCTTCCCGCTGCTGACAGCGAGGAACCAGAGGAATTTATTTCTGCTGATTGGAAATTCATTGATGTGGTTCGGACCCCACAATAAGCTGTAGGTCCCGTCGCTAAGTAGCCAACTGGTTCTTAGCCACGTAAATAAGTCTAATCATTCGAGCCAGCCCTAGGAGAGCTGTTAATCAGCTCAGTGGTCTGGTTAAACTAAGATATACTTGACTTGGAGAACGATCATCATTCTTTCTCTCTCTAGATATGTTCACTGGTGCAAAACTAATGAAGACCTCATTACTTTAATATTATCATTTTCGACTGTACTTTATATATATTATATTTATAATACTTAAAATCACACCAGGTGATGTACGTATGCAAGTGAAACACTGTGAATAAATACTAACCGGTATCGTCTCTTCAAGGCGAATATGGTAATTATTACTAACACCCCCTCATTTTTTCGTATGTCAGTTGTCGAAATTTGGAGTCCAAACGTTTGCATGTTCCCCTGTAGATATACACGCACGCGCGCGCGCACAAACACACACACACACATATATATATATATATGTGTGTGTGTGTGTGTGTGTGTGGATTCTCCATCTGAAAGGCATTTGTTTGAAAACGGACACTGAATCTAAAAATAAATAAATAAATAAATAAAAATTAAAAATCAAGATGTCCAAATCATACCAGACGAGAACCAGCAATCACATTTGCCTTAATCCGTCTGTAAGAAATAACATTACTATAAATCTCTTCATTTTCCTACCTCTTGGCAAAATAAAGTTCATGTGATCGGCAATGATATACTCAAACACTCCAACGGAATGTGGCGGCGATAGAGAGCCCGAGTGGACACTAGCAAACTGAAACTGACGCAGGCATGGAATATAACAGAGGTTAATGCAAAACTCGAGTTTTATCAACTCTTTTTCTTAATGTCAAATTTAGGACAAAGGACAAGCACTGGGACCTACGAGGTTATTCAGCAACGAAGCAAATGTTGAAACCATTGCTAGGAGAGGATGGAAAGGAAGACGGAAAAGAACATGAAATGGAGGCAGAGAAAAACGAATGAAAGCGGTGTCAGCTATGGGCCGAAGGGACGCCGCAAAGAACCTTCAGTAATGCCTACAGTGCACCACACAAGATACACTGAAGGCACTCACGCCCTACGGGATAGTTTAATGAACTGGATATTTGGTCGCTAACAACTTCACATCATTGCAACCAACTTAACAATCGTTAATCACATCACTGCAACCAACTCAACAATCTTTAAATGAAAAGGACGGGGATATCTTTCCAAGATTTTGGCCCCAAGGGTCATAAGGGGTCGTTAGCTAGAACTCATATTTCTTGGGGTCATTATCTTTAGGATAATTAGTCTTTTGTTTAGGGTGAAAAACCCTTGCGGGGGGGGGTCGGGGGGGGGGGGGGGGGGGGGGGGCTCACTATCTAGGAAAGATCCGGACAAGGTTATGAGAGTATCCAGGATTCAGATGATCATTCCGTTGAATAGACGACACCTTAGCAAATTTAGACTAACACGGAATGCACGACCGTTCCTGATACACAAGCATGCTCAAGGAATCACTGCATAAACCGGCATAGGAACATGGAAGGGAAAATGTAAAATCTGTTTATTTATATATATATATAAAACATTTGGGAGTCCCAGGGAGACAGCAGTCTATGAAGCATGCTTTATTTATGTGAAACGTTTCATGTTGCTTCAACAATATAATATAAATAAAGCATGCTTCTTAGATTGCTGTCTTCCTGTGACTACCCAATGTTTTATCAACGATATTCCTATATATATATATATATATATCATAATATATATATATATATATATAATATATATAATATACATATATACATATATAGATATAAATATATATATGATATATATATATATACACATATATATAAATATATATATAGATACATATATATATATATATAATATATATATATATATATATATATATATTACACCCACTAATTAATCGTTGAGCTCGTTCCCACGCCGAGGAACATAACTAAATAGAGCAACACCGAGAGAGAGAGAGAGAGAGAGAGAGAGAGAGAGAGAGAGAGAGAGAGAGAGAGGTCCCTTGCAACAAAAGCCAAAGCGTGTTTACGGGTCCACCCGTAGGAGTCCCCCAACAAAAGTAAACCATCAGGAATCGCCAAAAACCAGTCTCCCACGTCCCTCCTCGATCTTGGGAGGAGTGCCCCCCCCCCCATACCCCAACCCCTGGCAGGCAGGGAGAGGGATGCCGGTGGTGGGGTGGGGGGTGATAGGAGGGATGCAGGACAGTAACTAGGGAGGGGTTGACAGGGGGCCTGCATGAAGATTGGGGTACAGACATGGGAGGGGTCAGGCAGACGTTGTTAGAATCCTTTTGGCAAGGGGAAGTCATAGCTACTTCTACTTGTCCGTCTGTTCCTTATTTTCCCAGTTCGCCACGAACGCCATCTATCTGCAGTCCCATATTTATATATTGCTTGCTTGCTTGCTTGCTTGCCTGATTCAGTATTTAGGCATAAGAAGCAGCATCTCTGCATTAAGTCGGAGTCAGCTCAGTAAAGAGGAATTTCACTTTTTATTCGGGACCGGCATCAACATTATTTTTTTTTTTCTTTTATGTTCATGAACTCAAATTGCCTCCATGTCCTCGCTTGTTTTGCTCGCTTAACTGATCGTATATATCGGATCTTGTTGGCAAATGGATTCGCGGCTACTTTCAGGAACCTGGTTTTTATTTTTCTTTATTTTTTTTACTTACCTTCGTCTTCCTACTTGATAGTCCACTCATAATCACTGGCTTTCCTTCGCCTATTTTACCAGTTTGATTAACTTTCTGTTTGGATGCGTCGCTTCAAAACGGCGTCACAACTACAAAGGTCATCGACACACGAGGACTTTCACTCGGAGATTGCGATGACCTAATCTCCCGACCCCTCCCAGCCTCCTTTCTGCTCCTGCCCCTGACTGCTGGGGACCGCCAGCATATTCCGAAGTCTGCTTAGCCAAAAGCAGAGCTATGATGATAGCAGCAGGCAGCAGCAGCAGCAGCGAGCAAAAGCAAGCAACTGGTCTCACCCAACCAGTTAAGCAAGGACTTTTCTTAGGAGCGAATAAAAAGTAGCATGACACCATACCGACAACGCTTATATACCCCAGCAAAAATATATAACTAATGTAGGTCTTCGGCCTATTCGTATTACTGTTACGGTTTATATATATTACATAATATTCAGAAATATATAGATTATATATACATGAATATATATTATATATTTTATATATATGAATGAGTTCCTGGTTTTCGCGCTCAGTTACCAATCCGATGGTCCGAATTTCAATTCTCGGCTCGTCCACAGCAGAGGAATTGATTTCTGGTGATAGAAATTCATTTCTCGATATAATGTGGTTCGGATCCCACAATAAGCTATAGGTCCCGTTGCTAGGCGACCAATGGGTTCCTAGCCCCGTAAAAATATCTAATCCTTCGGGCCAGCCCTAGGAGAGCTATTAATCACGCTCAGTGTTCTGGTAAAACTAAGATGTTACTTAACTGTACATAAATAAAATATGAGACTTTTGACATTTCTCTATTTGGGGTGGCTCTAATGAACAAAAAGACACAAATCACCGTCCGCTGCCAAATTCAACCTTTTACTTCTGAATCAGCTGCAGGACGAAGTGATGAAATATCTTAACAAATAAGGATAATTCAGTAACTTAGCACCGCTGGGTCAAGTCAATACGTGGACGGGTGACCATATAAAAATGTCCTCCGTGGTGGGCGCACTAACCCTCCACGACCAGCTGAAGGGGGTGGGGTGGGGTGGGGGTGGGGGGGGGGGGAGCAACTGGCTGACAGCCTCACCTTATCCTTTGTTAAAATTCATGTCCAGAAAATGAAGGTTAACAGCTTCTGGGACTCCGGCCTTTTAGGGCAACACATCTGGAAGCTGGAAATGAGTGGATCCTAATTCTGTTTTACATATGACGCTCTCTCTACCCGAAGACAAGAAGCAAGAACAGATCAAGAGACGAATATATTGACAAGCGAGTAATTATATAATTATGGCTTTAAAAAACCAAATAGTCTTTCACGTCCCCCAAAAAAACTGAATGAAAAGACATTAACCAAAAAATATTTGCAACGAAACACAGACAAAAATAAACAAATAAATAAAAAATATAAAAAAAAAACAAGTTTAAAATATAACCAAATAAAATCGACTTATGTCGAGTAGGAAGAACATTTCGGAACTGGAGCGATTCATGGAAAAAAAGGCGAGACCTTGGAATGCAAACTTTCTTCACCCAGGCACGTTGAACGTACAACGGTGCATGAGTTCAAGTGTGTGTATAGTGTGTGGGTGTGTGTTTTAACATGAAGCCATTGTCCCCACAGCAGATGGCTTCCAATAAAAGAAATGGGCAACTATCATTGCCACATTCATATTTAAAACTGGTAAATCGTGGATGAACATCCCGCGTTGCAAACACATTAGCCACTTCGTCCAACCGATCAGAAGGCTTACCTTATGTGTATGCTAACACTTCTCTTACGTATTCCCATCTGTTTTACCGTTTTAATCCTCCTTATACTATAAACACTACGTAAACAATTCATTTCTACAACTTTCGCTTACATTCAACATCTACACTTTATTTCCATAGAGGAGAGTTAGTTCAACAGAATCTTCATATATTCAAACCCTACTTCCATAGGCACTTTAGGTTTCCTCCCAATCTTACCATCACCGGAAATCACTTCAAAATGTTTATAAGAATCTACTGCCTCTATATTCTGCCCGACCAAAGTAACATTCAAGGGTTTCATCTTTCTGGTTCGAAAGTACCCTCAAAACCTCTCGCTCGCGTTTCCTTCTAACTGCCTTCTCTTCGACGCGCTTTCAAACTGTCACCAATCTTTGCAGTTTCTCTTCACTGTCATAAGTCAATACAGTATCGTCTGCAAGTATCAGAAATTGCACGTTCTTTTTACCACACAAATGCGCACTTTCATCCACTGTTCTTTCTACAGCCTCTTGTATTTCTCCATCCACACATTAATTATCAGCCAAATGGACAAAACACAACGTCGTTTCAGCTCCTTTTTTGCTCACAGTCTCCCCCATCAACAAATCCTAACACTAGCTTCATTCATTTCCACCATAAAACTATTCATCGCTATCTGAAATCTGCCCTTTATACCACACTTATGAACACCACCCATAATTGCCTCTTTGCCAATTCTTTCCTATGCATGCTAAGTTCATGCTTGCCACACACTGCGTTCCCAAAGGGACCCCCACCCCCAACCCCCCTTTGGCTTTGAAACTTTAACATTAATGTTTCGTAAGAAACACCCGGTCGGCGCGATCGCACACA
>NC_061088.1:33142964-33145464 GCF_015104395.2 Macrobrachium nipponense | reverse complement strand
TGCGGTAAATTTCCTAACCACAAATTCACAAACTCGTCTCCAATCGTCAGATGTAGCATGACAAACAAAAACATTTCAACATCACTCATTCACAAAACAGCATCATTCCAGCGACACGCGAATTGCATCTCTTGACGTAAAAGTCCTGCAAACGCCTCGATAAAAAGCACACTGACAGCACAGTACATTTTGCTATTTGCATATCAAATACAACTTACCGATAGCAGAGCTTCTCAGGGACAGGTACCGGGATGCAAGAGAAAACGTCAACAGGTTTCGCGCCCAACACGCCAGGCCCGGAGGACGGGGCTGGACACACCCGATATGCATTATTATCCCTCTGTGATTCCGCTCCTACGATAATGCTGCGTGTGAGTGTTCGCACGTACGAAATGTTACCTTTTCCAGTTTTCCATTCCCTCGGGGTAACTTGTTACGGCGTTTCACGAGAGAGAGAGAGAGAGAGAGAGAGAGAGAGAGAGAGAGAGAGAGAGAGAGAGAGAGTTACAAGGATTAGGATGTCTCAAAGACTTATTAGTCCATCCGAGGAGACATCGTGTGCTTACTTATCTCTAGGAATAGGTTCTACTGTTCATTCATAGGGTACTGACGATCTTGTCTAGCTATCTTTTAAACTGCCACTGTTGCTGTTCACAACTTCTAGTGGCAGTTTATTCCACGTGTCACACATCTTGTATGTAAAGAAGTTCCCACAATGGGATGTGTTGTATCGCTTCAGTTCTAGTTTTCATCCATTATTTCTTGTCTGGTTTTCATTTAACGTAAATAGTTTACTGTCTACTTTTGTTATGCTTTTCAGTATATATTTTTAATGTTTCTATTAATTGTCCTCGCAATCGACGTGTTTCTAAGCCATACATGTTCAGGCTCTCTATTCGTCTTCGGTAACCTATTTGCCTGATGGATGGAAATAATTTTGTGGTTCTTGCTTGTACCCTTTCTAATCTAATTATGTCCCTTCTTAGTGTTGGTGACCAAAACTGTACTGCATATTTAAGATGAGGTCAAACTATTGATGTGTAGAGCTGCAGCACCGCTTCCTTATTTCTGTATCTGAGCTGCCAGAGAGAATGACGATGACGGATTACGGAGTTCGAGAGAGAGAGAGAGAGAGAGAGAGAGAGAGAGAGAGAGAGAGAGAGAGAGAGAGAGTAACTGAAAAGAAAGAGAGAAGCTAAAATGGAAGATAATTTTGCTGATATTTTCTCGTTGAAGCATTACATCTGTAAATCAAAATTCAAATGGGCTGTCCATAATTAACAGATGGGGGAAAGGGGGTTGGGGTTGGTGTGGGGGAGGGTGTAAGACTGCGAATCTAATTGGAAAACGTCAAACCACAGTGAATAAGTAAAGAAAGTTAAACGGATGCCGCTGATCAACAGATTATACAATTAACAAGTGAAGTCATTCCCAGAATTCCTATCACAGGAGGACCCACAACCTCCTCAATACATTTCCACTCCATCCAAACATTCGGATCTTTCCTAGATAGTGACCCCCAAACGAAGATCGAGGTCGTTGTCTAGGACGAATATTTTTGGGGGGTCATAATCTCTAAGGTACTGACAGTGTTGAAGTTATGAGGAATTTCGTCTACTATAGTGTGGCTTTCTAGTGACATCTGGCAACCCTCCATGGATATTCTGACCACAGCCACGGCGCTGAGGAATAAAATTCTTCACCTTGCCTTTTTATGTTTTATTATGAATTATGTTTCATAATGAAAAAAAGGTTATAAAACATATCCTGCTTATCTATACAAATGAATTTGATTGAAATCCTTTATTTTTCTTCGTCAAAAATACTTTATGCTAAGGTAGTGACGTCTAGTTTTTACGTCACGGAAAATAATTTTACATCGGATAATATACATTCTAACCATTACAGCACAAGTAACGTAAAAAAAAATCAGAAGAGCTGCGTATGGTAACACTGCTAAAAGCCAATGTTGTGAAGAAAAAACGGCATCGCTGGGTACTGACAGTTTTTTTTTTTTTTTTTTTTTTTTTTTTTTGAACGACCACAGATTATCATTTTAGTTTCATATGTAAATTATGGATTAAAAATATATATAAAAAAAAAAACACACACACAACTAACTCTCATGATTCCTATCCCCGAAGGCACCAATCACGTCCTCAATACATTTTTACTCCTTTCAAGCATTTTTCCCTTGTTTATCATTCTTGGGAGCTACTTTGGTTTGCTATCAACGCGTCAACACCGAGGTGCTATAGTAGATTCACATCAACCGTGCATTTGACGTCTAGGCTAGTGCCTTACGACGCTCCTGATTGGCTGTTGATAAGCCAATCACAGGGCTGGAAACTTTCAGTCTCTCGAGAGAGTTCACATAGGCAGGATGTATGTACCACCTCTCCTCCTGAGTCTTTCAGGAGAGGTGGAACATACATCCTACCTATGTGAACTCTCGAGAGAGACTGAGAGTTTCCAGCCCTGTGATTGGCTTATCAATAGC
>NC_061088.1:33132964-33137964 GCF_015104395.2 Macrobrachium nipponense | reverse complement strand
TTTTTCATTTTATTGATAGCGCCACCCGTCCGAATGTCATAATTTGACAGCTGGAGAACAATTCACTGAACAGGACTCAAAATCCACATTCCACATATCATTTGTGTCTAAGCCTAAGGCTTATGTATACAAATACTCGAGGACTTCAGTAAGGCTTCAAGAAACAAATCCGCGCAGAAAGCTATGCAAGTATGTATGTATGTACATCAATAAAACTACAAATAAATTTTCCATTGAAAAATTCTTTAAACAACGAAGAAATGGATCACTCCATAAATGTTTCAGATGAAACCAACTGCCAACCCCGAAAGAAACGAGAAACATGGGTAGTATCAGCTAAGTAGAAGCCTTCATTCTATATCGGTTGAGTTAGTTTTGGTTACGTTAGGCTGGGCAATTAGAGAACTGATGGCAGCACATCAGAATCGAAAAGAAAACTCAATATCATAATCAAATACGAAAGCAGGCTACTATTACACCTTTAAGAATCATACGCGAGTAATAATCTTAGAAATAAAATAGAAATCAGGCATATATGGATGAAATAAAATAAGAGAACGAGACAAGTGGGATAAAAAGCACAAAAGAAAAATTCTGAAAATAAATATTCGAAAGCATTAAGTGAATAAATTAAAACGCAAAAGACATAAGGATATGAACGATTATCCAACGGTTACATCAACCAAATAAAAACTCCGATTATAAAGTAATAATTGACATGTATCAAGTTAATAGCAGGTTCCTTCTTCGAGTAACGATAAACCAACTCATTCAATGTAATTATTATAAAACTCCACCAAAAACTCAAAAGGCGGAAGTGCGTTCTGGACTTTCAAATAAAAAGGTACCTGAAAGTCAAACCAAGGTGGTCCACTCTCGAAATCCCAATCTCCACGAAGTGTGAGAAGGAATGCGAGGCATGACAAGTGCGTCGTAGCAGTTATTTTCTTCGAGAGAGAGAGAGAGAGAGAGAGAGAGAGAGAGAGAGAGAGAGAGAGAATTAAATGCTAACAAAACAGATAAATGTAAAAATCGAATGACAATTGCTGTTAACTCTCAACATTCATCGAAAAGACCCGTCCAAAACGCTGATTGTGAGAGACAAGAGGCAAAATGATAGTGAGAGACATATTTATTGTGAGAGACAAGAGATAAAGTTATTGTGAGAGACAAGAGGCAAAATGATAGTGAGAGACAAGAGACAAATAATAGCGAGAGACAAGAGACAAAATGATAGTCAGAGATAAGAGAGAAAATAATAGCGAGAGACAAGAGACAAAATGATAGTCAGAGATAAGGGAGAAAATAATAGCGAGAGACAAGAGACAAATCTATTGTGAGAGCCAAGAGACAAAATGATAGCGAAGACAAGTGACAAAGTGATTGCGAGAGACAAAGAATAAACAGTCCAAAACAAGTGCCAGACTGTAAAGAGCCTAAGGGCATCTAAATGACGAAGGAAGCGCCATATATAGCTAAAAGAAAGTGGGGGAAAAACGCACAGACAATCTGCCGAAGGCCACAGATGCTGACGCCCATTTGGTCGTTATTAAAAGCTCAGTAAATTAAGCGCCACAATTCTTTTGATATAATAGTAATACTACGAGTAAAATTATGACCTATTCTAATGTGCTAGTTAGTCCTGGGGTTACCTATCTTAGTTTTAATCTAGCCTCAAATCACACATCCTACGTTAGCTTAGGTGGGTTAGGCTAAATATGACTGAAATTAGCTGCAATGGTGCGAGTTGAGCAACCGTGAGTCTGGTCAGTTCTTGGATGGATGCCCACCATAGACGGTCAGATGCCTAGGACCAATCTGAGTAAAAATGCAGCTCAATCGACACATTTTGAGTTTCTTGTAAAAAAAAAAAAAAAAAAAAAAAAAAAAAATTAGTTTTTAGTCTCTTGTAAAAGAAAACTTATTGAGATGGCTTTGTCTATCCGTCCGCACTTTTACTGTCCGCCCTCAGATCTTAAAAACTACCGAGGCTAGAGGGCTGCAAATTGGTATGTTGATCACCCACCCTCCAATCATCAAACATACTAAATTGCAGCCCTCTAGCATTAGTAGTTTGTATTTTATTTAAGGTTAAAGTTAACCAAAATCGTGCGTCTGGCAACGATATAAGCCAAGCCACCTCAGGGCCGTGGCTGAAAGTTTCACGGGCCGCCCGACTCATGCAGCATTATACGCCCTACAGAAAACTCAAATGCGCCGAAGAAACTTCGGCACATTTAGTACTAGGTATAAATGATCGTGAAATCCGCGCAAAACAAAGAAACAAAGCGACTTGGGTCACCCGAGGTGGCATTTTGCCCTCTGCTGACAACCGCATCAATACCGTCTACCCTGCACCTTTCGAAAACCGGATGTGTGAAGATGATGTGAATGGAGGACACGTGATGATGTGATGCTGATGATGTGAGCATTTCCCGCCAGCCTGAAGTTGTGGATGCACATATTCACGTAGGCATAAAATGTGTCCGCCTATCTTCATGCATACAAATAGACTCCTATAACGTTCTTTTGTTCGTTCCCCCCTCACCCCCCCCCTCACCCCCCCTCTCTCTCTCTCTCTCTGCAGTGTATTACACTTCAAATGTAATTTTTCATTCATTCTCACTTTCCAATATCCTACTGGATTGACCTAATCTACTACCTCTCTCTCTCTCTCATTCTGTGTGTGTGTGTATGCGTGTGTGTGTTTGTATAGCGATGAACGAAAATTTCCGTGTTAACCATTAACCCGGAGTTGACCAAACTGGAAAAAAGCAGTTCTAGAGGCCCAAACAACTGAGTAAAAGACGGTTTGTAGCAAGGAAGGCAAAACTTGCGTCCAAAGGATAACAAAAATTCTTCCCTTGGTGACAGTTGGTAGTCGGAAAGGTTAAATACCAAGGAATTGTTACATCAACATTTAAGAACAGTAACACAAAGATTTGCTAGCTTTTGGACTCGAGTTATGCCTTCCTTGCTGCAAACCATCCTTTGCTCAGTTGTTTTGGCCTCTCGAACTTCTTCTCTACTCCAGATTGGTCACCTCCGGGTTCATGGTCAACGCTGAACGTTTTCGTTCATCGCTCGATTCTTTATCACATGAAACTTTTCATCACCTTTCTAACTGCTGGACACCATTTGTTCAGAAACAGGATTTGGAAGTTTGAAAGAACCTTTTGGTAACCGTGATAATATCATAATCACTAACCTGGATGAAGGAAAAGGTGAAATACTTTTAAACAAAGACAATTACATAAAAAAAGCGGGAGATAATTCTAAAGATATTCTGGATGACCCGGATTTTACTGCCATTTTGAGAGTGAAGGACAAAATAAACAGGAATTAAAATCTCTTTGTGACCAAAAAGTCATTTCCACTGATATTTACCAATCATTAATGAGTACAGGTGGATCTTAAAGGATTTTATATGGACTGCCGAAGGTACATAAAGAAGGTATTCCTATAAGACCTGTCTTATCTTCTTACGAAACGCAAAACTATACTCTAGCTCAATTCTTAGTATCTCTGCTAAGTGAATTTTCTGTTAATAATTACTCGATGAGAAACTCTGAACATTTTAAAGAAAGGGTTTTAGCTCAGGATTCAGAACTATTTATGGTAAGTCTAGATATCGAGTCACTTTTTAAAACGCACCTCTAGAGGAAAATATTTAAATAATTCTAAATAAGATTTTCATTAGCGAGGGTTTTTTTATTTAATGGTTTTAATCGTGGTGATTTTAAGAAGTCGTCGTGTTTGGCAGTGCAGGACACAGCCTTTGTTTTTAACAATAAGCCTTATTTTCAGATTGACGGGATGGCAATGGGTAGCCCATTGGGACCCGTTTTTGCTATTATTCTTAGATCATCTAGAGAAGCAATTGCTGGACAACTGCCCTCTCGCTTACCACCCTTTGTTTTACAGTCTGTATGTAGATGACACCTTTGTCTTGGTAGGGACAAGGAACAGGCCGATTCGTTCGTGGAAGTTGCTGACTCGGCCCACCCCAATATTAGATTTACAATCGCGTACGAGAATGACCAGCAACTCTCCTTCCTAGACACTATGTTTTTGTTTTGTTTGTATGGTGTTTTTACGTTGCATGAAACCAGTGGTTATTCAGCAACGGGATCAACGGCTTTCCGTGACTTCCGAACCACGTCGAGAGTGAACTTCTATCACCAGAAATAGTATACATCCCTCATACCTCAATGGAATGCCAGAGAATCGAACTCGCAACCACCGAGGCGGCAGGTCAAGACCATACCAATCACGCCTCTGAGGCGCTTTCCTAGATACTATGGGATCACGAATGGTATTACTTTCATACCTCTATTTTTTAGGAAAAAGACCTTTACCAACTTAGGTATGAATTTTTCCAGTTTCTGTTGTTTCAATTTCAAGCTATACTTTCCTGCTGGCTGGGCTTTCTGTTCAACTTCGAACTGGTCTGAATTTGACAAAGAAATTTCATTCTTAAACTCTTATTTCTCGGAGAATTATTTCCCCTCCAGCCTGTTTTACAAACAGCTAAATAAGTTTCTAAATAACAAAATCACGCCGCAAATGAGGTCTCCAGGAGTCCCAAAAATGCCATTTTATTCGAGTCTTCCATTTATTGATGATGTGTCTTTTATTACCGGAATTAAGTTCCCCGTTGGACGAGTGGTTATCGCGCTCGGCTGCCAATCTGGTGGTCCGAAGTTCGATGCTCGGCTCGGCCAACGCGGAATCAGAGGACTTAATTTCTGGAGATGGAAATTCATTTCTCGATATATGTGGTTCGGATCCCACAATAAGTTGTAAGTCCCGTTGCTAGGTGACTCATTGGTTCCTAGCCACGTAAATATATCTAATCCTTCGGGCCAGCCCTAGGAGACCTGTTAATCAGTTCAGTGGTCTGGTTAAACTAAGATATACTTAACTTGTTACCGGAATTAGTTCATTCATGCGGCAGTATTGCCCTGCCATAAGAAGTAGCCTCATTCCCACTAATCCTC
>NC_061088.1:33115464-33127964 GCF_015104395.2 Macrobrachium nipponense | reverse complement strand
ACGTACCCTATATCTAAGAAAAAAGCAGAGAGAGAGAGAGAGAGAGAGAGAGAGAGAGTAAGGTTGTAAAAATCTTGAAAAATTAATGCAGGAAAAATTCCAATGCCTGATGGCAGGTGGACATAATAATAATAATAATAATAATAATAATAATAATAATAATAATAATAATAATAATAACACATACACACACATATAAATATATATATATATATATATATATATATATATATATTATAATATATAATATATATATATAATGCATTATTACGCTACAAACGTCGTTTAACACCTAATTCGCTCTACCTCGGAATTAATACATTTCCATATACAGCATTGTGATTTAAAGCGCTTCACTGTACGTCCTGATTTCTTGGTTTGGTTCCGTGGTTCGCGCCCATGAGCCGACGAATTTCTTATTTACTGAAAAATATTCCCCTTCGGTCGACGTATATGAAAATATATTAATTCCGAGGTAGAGCGAATTAGATAATAAAGGACATTTGCAGCTTAATGCAGATAATATGAATCACGGTGATGTGATAAGACTCGTGTGTGGTGTGTGTGTGGTGTGTGTGTGTGTGTGTGTGTATATATTATATATATATATATATATATATATATATATATATATATATATATATATATCCATCCTCTCCCCCCGTATGGAAATGATGGCGCATCTGGTTTCCAACCGAGTTTTACAGGTGAGACCGCTAGCCCCATGCCCTTTTATCCTAACCTCCCAGCGAACGTGGGCTGAATGTCGCAACAAAGCCCCGTTTTGTTGATTCCACCTTATTCATAGTGGGCGTTGGAACAGCTACCTCCCTATGTTTGTTTGTATGGTGTTTTGACGTTGCATGGAACCAGCGGTTATTCAGCAAGGGACCAACGGCTTTACGTGACTTCCGAACCACGTCGAGGGTGAACTTCTATCACCAGAAATACACATCTCTCACACCTCAATGGAATGCCAGAGAATCGAGCTAGCTCCCTGTGTACACCTATAATAAGAGAGAGAGAGAGAGAGAGAGAGAGAGAGAGAGAGAGAGAGAGTTTATCTTATATTTCCTTCGAGTACTTGACAATGGCCCATTTATAAAAAGTGAAAAACAATGAGGAAACGAAGACAGGTAGAAGCCGATGGATGAAAGGAGAGAGTGAATCAGTATAATACAAAACAGGTTGAACGAATACCTAAAGAGGAGATGGAGGGGGGGAAGGGGGTTAGAAAGACATTGGGCAGGAGGAGGGGGAGGTGGGAGAAGATATTGGAGGTGGTTCGAGTGGACTAGAGGTGGAAGAGGAGGTGGTGATGGTGGGAGGGAGGGAAGGAGGGAGGGAAGACAAGATCAAGAATCTGGATATGACAGGATTACCAAGGGATAGGGAAGGAGGGTAGGAGGTGGACCATGTCAAGGGGTGGGGGAGGGGGGGAGAGGGGGAGACAGACATCCATGTGTAGTGGCATGCGTGGGCATGGCTCTGCTGCCCTCTCAAGTCCGGCTGCATAAAGGCCCGCCAGTTGTATTGTCCGCAGGAAGACTCCACCGAAAGTTCTACCGTAAAAATGTTACATTGTGCCTTACACAGCCCGACAATGAGGATGCCAGCCACTGCAATGGATGCAAGAAAAGAGATGAGGACTGCGGGCCTGCTGCTCAGCCTGAAACCTGCAACAGACCTTAGGTCTATTGCAAGAGGCTGCGGGCCACAACGAGGAACCAAAAATCCCACAAAGACTAAAAGACAAAGAATGGCAGAAGTGCGGCGTTTCCCGGAGCTATAGACATTCTTGTCCACCGATACATCGACGGCGGCGACAGAAGCTGAGGTAGGAGGAGGTAGTGAGGTAGGAGGAAGTAGACAAGTGTGCAGCAGACCCAGGAGGCGACAGAGACAAGCGCCTGGCCAGGGTCTACTACTTGCACTGGATGGATGTTCTTCAGAGACGCACAAGATGCCCGGGATGGAGATGGCTCACGAAACCAGAGTAGTGGAAGTTTCTGTGATGAATGGAAATAAGTCGTAATAACTCCCAACTGCCAACAAGGCAAGCGGCGTGGTCACATTACGCAGTAAAAACAATAAATGAAGAGGTCACATTACGCAGTAAAAACAATAAATGAAGAGGTCACATTACGCAGTAAAAACAATAAATGAAGAGGTCAAATTACGCAGTCAAAACAATAAATGAAGAGGTCACATTACGCAGCAAAAACAATAAATGAAGAAGATATAAGGGTACACTCCATTAGGCCTTGATATACATTAAAAAACAAGGCTTTTCTTTTGATTTTTTACTTTTGGTCGTGAAAGCTGACAAAAAAAAAAAAAAACATACATAACAAACCGAGGTCTACCGAAACTAAATAAATAAATAAATAAATGAATAAATAAAATAAAAAACTGAGATCTGTTGGACTTGAAAGAATGAAAATTCCTCGAATTTTATAGAATGAAAACTCTTTGAATTTCGAATTTCCAAGACTAAAAGAGCCACAAACTTTTTCAAGCCCAGCCGTTGGCGTGGGCGACTGAATAGCGGCGTCTATTCCAACACTGAAAGAAAATGGGAAAGAAAAAGTGAGTTCAAAATGGGAACGCCTCTTGGACAGAGGGGGATTTGGCTGATGGAAAACAAAGTGTGAGACAGACCCTTACGGCCCCCATTCATTGAACGGTTGTCTGAACGACTGTCTGTATCGTTCGCAAAAACACTGTGTATGGGCTTGTCTAAACGGAGCTTCGGGTCTGAACGACCTCAGCGGGAATCTGTCACGATATAACGCTATTGCGCGCGTCTCTTCTAGAGAGGATGCCATGTCTTCTGGAGACAAAATCTTTGTTCAGACTGAAATTGATGCGGAGATCGTTCATAATGTCTGAATAGTGTATGTGCGGGTCGATAACGACAAACGTTCAGTGTACGGGGGCCTTTAGTCTCCTAATAAGACCCCCCCCCCCCCCCCCACTGAAAGAACATCTATATACTTTAGGGAAAACCATTTCGGGAATAATTACATAGACTGGCAATATAGGAACATTCCGGGGCAACAACTGGAATTCGACTCCGAACATGGAGCCTGGTAAGAACACCTCGAGGGGGTCCTCTTGTTGCAAAATGCGGATGGCATAATAATAATAATAATATTAATATGCAGGGAGCAGACCTCTTCTTTGATACATGCTTTGTTGAAAATCATAGCAATTCGTTTTTCTGACTCAGCTAGGTTGCTGAGTACAACTCCAATCTTCACTTTTGTCATAATTATGACAAAGAAGAAGATTGGAATTCTACTTGACAACCGAGCTGAGTCAAGAAAACAAATTATCAGAAGAATAGAAAAGATCCTGTGTAAGATTAATTCGTTTAAAACTGCCATTATTATAAAAATAATAATAATAATAATAATAATAATAATAATAATAATAATAATAATAAATGCATCACTATCTATTCGTTAATATCTAATAATAACGACATCCTCAAAATGAAACTATAGTCCCCATAGAATTCCATCCGTACATAAAACGGGCGCGGAAAAAAAAAAAACTAATTCACACCAACAAAACCAAACAAGCCAAACAAACGCAAAACCCACACACACAAAACCAACAAACAGAACCGAAGAAACGAGGCGAAATGAACCAGCCAGACTTGGCGTCCTCAACAGACTCCCCTCCCCAAAATCGCAGGATACATTTGGGGGATGAAAGTCTCAACTTAGGAAGCCTTTCTTTTCCCGTTGACGCAAAATACGCAATTTCCTGGAAGATGCGCCGTTCCCCCATACGCCATCATATCGGAGATGAGAAGCCGAGGTGGACCCTGGTTGGACAGCAAACCGGTTATTAGCAGAGTTCTATAGAATAGGCTGTTATTATACGGGCTGCATGCAACAGGATGTCTGGCTCTCTCTCTCTCTCTCTCTCTCTCTCTCTCTCTCTCTCTCTCTCTCTCGGGCGGGCTACGAAGTATTCGCTTTCAACTCATCTCTCACTGATATATAAGTACACACACACACACCACACCACCCACCACACACCCACACACACACACACACAACACCATATTTAATTACACACATATTATAAGGACATTTTATATTACATCTTAACCATTCGATATATATATATCCATAGATTTAATCACCCACTATTACCTAATAAGGAAATTTTCTATTCACCCGTTATCTTTGACCCGATTGCCCTCTCTCTCTCTCTCCCTCCCCTCTCTCCTCGCCTCTCTCTCTCTCCCCCCGTCTCTCTCTCTCTCCTTAGATTTCCATTAGTTGCCTAGAGTGGCTACTCGATCAGGCACACTTCTTGGCAAGCACACTGAACAAAACGTCACAGGCCTCGATAGGGTAGAATTACACATCCTGACAGACTGGTGGCTAAACAAGAGCTAGATAAAGACAGAGAGAGAGAAGAGAGAGAGAGAGAGAGAGAGTTAGAGAAGAGCAGAGAGAATTGAATACATATATCTGTATACATCCATGTGTATGTGTATATATAAGATATATATAGCATTTGTATATGTATACATACATAGGTACTGTATATAGTGTATGATATGTATATATATATATATATAATATATATATATATACATGTGTATATGTTATATATACATAGGTACTGTATAGTAGTATATATATATATATATATATATATATATATATATATATATAATATATATAGATACACACACACACACACATATATATATAATATATATATATATATAATATATATATATATATATATTAATATATAGAGAGAGAGAGAGAGAGAGAGAGAGAGAGAGAGAGAGGAGAGAGAGAGAGAGAGAGAGAGAGAGATATGATTCCTATATTATTCCTATTATTATAAGAGAACTGACTAATCATTTCTTCACATATATATTATAGTAATAATATTATCCCCAATATCATCCCTATTACCAGAAGTGTGTCTTCAGAGATGGCCGTCCTATATTCCTTGCATATACATCCTACGGGTGGGCGGCGGACCTACAGTAGGCAGGGTAGGATGGGGGGATCCTGAAGTAGCTCAGCCGCCCATCCTATCATCTGCGGGCCAGGTCATGGCTTAGACACGAGCTGTGTGTGCCAACTTTCTCTTAACCCAATTAAGGAATGGACTATCGTGAATGACACCCTCTTGTTTTTTTTTATTATTTTTTTTTGTTTTGCTTTTTTTTAGCGAGGAACTGAGTGGATGTTGTTGTTTTCTTTAGCAATGTATATATATATATAATATATATATATATATATATATATATATAATATTATATATATATATTATATATATATATATATATAATATATATATATATATATATTATATATATATATATATATATATATAATACATGCATGTACATATATATATACAAATATATAAACTATATATACATATATATAATATATATATATATATACTATATATATATATATAATATATATATAATATTCATTATATATATAATATGTGCCGATCACTCTCCGCTATTTATCTTTTCGTCCTCATTTCACCCAGCTGATGATGACACTGTATGATTCCCCATCTTTTCCTTTTACTCGCCTCTATACCTCACCATCACTCTTGTCACAGTCATCGTTAGGAGCGCCTGTATATTTATACTGTCGTCCCCATCGACTCCAGCTCGTCTGGAGAGATGGGTATGGCGGGGGATACGGAGGGGGTAGGGCTGGGTGGGGGTCATGTCTTACTGCTGCTCTGGAATGAGAAGCCGAGAGGTGGAGGGGGTAGAGGTGGTTATGGCCGTTCAGATAGCCGGTAGATTCTGGTGGACAAAAGGCTCTGTCGCAACACTTTTTCCACAGGTAAGGATAAGATATTCATATCTCCTTCTCCCTCCTCCTCCTCCCCCTCTTCGTCTGTTTCTACTTCTACTTCCCAGCCTCACCTTAGCCGTGGTGACAGAAGGCAAATCTTCCATTGTTCTGCGATCTTGGCCATCTCTCAGACCTGGGCAGCCTGTCTCATTCCATAACTGATAACGAATTGAGGGAACAGACGTCAATGACGTCCTCCACTCTCTCTCTCTCTCACCAGGCCTCGGTGTTACTGGGTACGACTTAGGCCTACTTATGGCTGAACCGGGGATGCTTCTGCAATGACGTCTTCTGGCTATTAATACCCTCTCTCAGTAGGACTCGGTGACCTTACGCCGTCCGGTATAGGCCTACTTTCATTATTGTTCGACTATATTGGTGCTTGAAGTGACTTCCACTGGTCTCTCTCTCTCTCTCTCTCTCTCTCTCTCTCTCTCTCTCTCTCTCTCTCAAATTCTCGGGTGAATGTGGAAGTGAAAAAAACAAAAAAACACGAAAACTAAACCCATTTGGAATATTTCCCTCCAACTTCGCTACCCAGCGCAAAAATAAAGCGAATATCTCCTAACTTTCATAAGGTTAAAACACCAGAGACTGGATTCTAACGAAAACTCACTGGATGACATCATTATCCTACTATTTACTCTCAAGCATCCAAGCTGTCCAATTGCTTTACTTAAAATATTTCCCTAATTGTTCGCACATAAGAACTTCTATAGTAGATTCACATCAACCATGCATTTGATGTCTAGGCCAGTCCCTTACGACTCCCCTGATTGGCTGTTGTAAGGGACTGGCCTTACAGACATCAAATGCACGGTTGATGTGAATCTGCTATAGCACTTATCCTTTTGGAGTATGTAACAGAAAGCGTTATAACTTTAAGAGGAGAAAGCCAGAAATTCAATAAAACTCGCAATCGCAGAATCAGTGAGCGAAATAATCCCTATTATTACTCTTATCCTTGTTTTTTACGATTACCCTTCAAGTTCAAAAGTGCTGACAAGTGTGATAACAGATAAACTAAAAACATTACTTTCGACTCAATTTCCGCTATCTGTTGGCTGAAAGAAATGGTCCCTTTATATTCATTACCTTGGTAACTATAGTAATTATCCACAACTTTCCAGATACAGCTGTTTTGTTGTTGTATAAAGAAACGTAATTAACCGACATATTTACCTATCCTTAATTGCACATACTCGTGGTAGCTGTGCGGTTAAGAGCGCTTCACTGTACATCCTGATTTCTGGGTTCCTAAGTTCGCGCCCGGGAGCCGACGAAATTATTATCAACTAAGAATTCCCCTTCAGTTAACATATATGAAAATATATTAGATATTAAAGGACATTTGTAGCTTAATGCGCATATATGAATCACAGTGATGTGATCAGACTCACATTTTATGCATACATATACATTACACTTCATACAATAACACACACAATATATACACACACACATATATATATATATAGTGTGTGAGTGTGTGTGTCAGCGAATACCACAGGGATATGATAGGCAGAAATCCGTACTGAGCACTTTCGCCTTTATTGAGCTACTGTCGTGGCACATTTGTTATTTTATTTTATTTTTCTTTTTATGCCTCGACAATCCCTCAATAAAGGCGAAAGCACTGGGTACGGATTTCTGCCTTATCATTTTCCTGTGGCATTCGCTTATATAATGAATTGACGTGCATCTACTGTGATTTTTTAAGCATATATATATATATATTATATGTATATATATATACAGTATATACAGTATATATATATATATATATATATATATACATATCGTAATTATATTGCGTATGTATATAAAAACTGTCTCTTTGCCTTTCCCTCCGAAGCATAAACAACTGCCACTTAAATGAATATTATCTATCATAAATTAATTCAGAGATAGTTTTTCCAAACCAACACTAATTACATTAACAAGTTTGTTTCTGACTGAAACCGTCCTTCACCTGCTGATACCCGGAACCAAACAATAATTTTCGCAAGATGTAAGAATAAAAACTGTACTACTTTCATTATGAGAGAGAGAGAGAGAGAGAGAGAGAGAGAGAGAGAGAGAGAGAGAGAGGAGAGAGAGAGAGAGAGAGAGAGAGAGAGAGAGAGAGAGAGAGTTGCAAATTAACACAACCCACACCAATGTTGCCCAAGTAAAGATGATAACTTTTGAAAAGTGTCACCAAACTTCAGTCCGTGACAAAGGCTTATCAAAATTTTCCAACTTTCAATACTCGAAACCTTAGCTGGAAAACGAACTGTTTTCCTAATACACTCGAAAAGTAAATGGAAATGGTAACATACGTATTGACCTCTTGAATGTGTATCCATAGCCCCCCCAACTCCGCCCCCTCTTGGGGAAGACAGATACATCATACAACACTTCTTTTTAATGCTGTATATACAGTTAGTTACGACACCTTAAGAGTTCAGGCGTAAGATGCAGTGCATTACTATCCTCAAGCATTCTATTTTATAATTTACTTACATTTTTATCACATTTTTATCGATTTATTTATTGATGTTTTATTTTTCTTTTCTTTTAACAGATTTCTTCTTTCTGTATTTCCTATTACCTTCTATTACCTACCTCAAATCGATACCATATTCTTTGCAAGTTTGAATCTGAAGTCAATGATCTCTTTGGTACAAGGCTTGTTCCATATGAAGGGCTCATTCTTTGAAGATTAATCAATAATAATAATAGTAATAACAATTCCATTTTTCCAGTACTAAATGTAATTATCATTTAACTTTCCATAAATGTATTCCACAGTTCATAGTCAATGTGTGTATAAATACGCATACAAAAATCCTAATTGCCCCACAAATCGATAATACATAACCTCACCTGTTTCATCTTTTTCAACGGAATCACCCTTGAACCAAATAACCCATGCCCCCTCCCCCCCCCCCTCTCATTAGCGCCAATACCCCGACATTGCAATCATCCCCCCACCCACCCAACCGCCTTCAACCTAAGAGGAAATCACGCTGAAAACCAACACGCTGCTGTTACCGTAATTGCAACCATGGAAGGTCCTTGATTATTGCAACCGCAGACCGCAGTGTGTAAGAGAAGATGCCCTGATGTGTGATGAAGGTCGCCGAATTTCACGTCCAGAGAAAGTGATGCTTACTGCTCTCTGTGATACACTCCGTTATGACGCTGGAGTTCGTTCTGCGGTTGGTGAGGCGCCCGAGGAAGCTGGAATATGACGTTGGGCGTCATGGAAAGAGGGCGCTATTGGGATCTGGGGAACTGGGACAGTCATGACTACCGGTTGAGAATATTGCTGAAGTTCATTATTATTATTTTTATTTTATCACAGTCCTCCAATTCGACTGGGTGGTATTTAAAGTGTGGGGTTCCGGGTTGCATCCTGCCTCCTTAGGAGTCCATCACTTTTCTTACTATGTGCGCCACTTCTAGGAGCACACTCTTCTGCATGAGTCCTGGAGCTACTCCAGCCTCTAGTTTTTCCAGATTCCTTATTATTATTATCATTATTGTTTGGGAAAAACTCTCTATCGCGAGAGTATATATAATGTTCTAAGAGGTCCACAATAATAATAATAAAAAAAAAAAGTTGCAAGTTCGTGTATAATTTAAAAACCCTTTACAAAGCTTTCAAACCCTTCCCTGCGTTCATCTCCAGTCCAAGATGAACCCAGGGAAGGGTTCGGATGTTTTGTAAAGGGTTTTTAAATTATACACGAACTTGCAACATTTTTTTTCTTTAATATTGTGGGCCTCTTAGAACATTATTATTATTATTATTGAACCAAACAATAAGTACTTTCAGTTTTCTTCTGAAGATTGAAAAAAAAAAAAAAATCACTGTGTAACTTGTTTACTTTTAAGTATTTACATTTGATTTTAAATACTTAGAAGTAAACACGTTACACAGTGATTTTGTGTAGGTTTCTTTTTCAATTATTATTATTATTATTTTTTTTTTTTTTTTTTGCTCTATCACAGTCCTCCAATTCGACTGGGTGGTATTTATAGTGTGGGGTTCTGGGTTGCATCCTGCCTCCTTAGGAGTCCATCACTTTTCTTACTATGTGCGCGTTTCTAGGATCCACACTTCTGCATGAGTCCTGGAGCTACTTCAGCCTCTAGTTTTTCTAGGTTCCTTTTCAGGGATCTTGGGATCGTGCCTAGTGCTCCTATGATTATGGGTACAATTTCCACTGGCATATCCCATATCCTTCTTATTTCTATTTTCAGATCTTGATACTTATCCATTTTTTCCCTCTCTTTCTCTTCAACTCTGATGTCCAATGGTATTGCGACATCAATGAGTGATACTTTCTTCTTGACTTTGACAATCAACGTCACGTCTGGTCTATTTGCAAGTATCACCCTATCCGTTCTGATACCATAGTCCCAGAGGATCTTTGCCTGATCGTTTTCTATCACTCCCTCAGGTTGGTGCTCGTACCACTTATTACTGCAAGGTAGCTGATGTTTTCAAGGATCCACAATAATATAATTGTTAAAAGCTCGAGTAAAACTTGATAAGGGGTTTCGCACCCTTCTCTGGGTTCATCTTCAGTCCACAATCATACAACTAAGACATTGTTTTTGGACTGAAGATGAACCCAGAAAAGGGTTCGAAAGCGTTCAGAGAGAGTTACGCGAACTCTTAACACTGATTTTATTGTGGACCCCCTTAGAACATTTTATGAACTCTCGTGATAGAGAGTTTTAACCAATTATTATTATTATTATTATTATTATTATTATTATTATTATTATTATATATATATTTGAAGATAAATCTCTACAGAAATTTTTAAGGAATTTAACTGTTTCTCGAAAGCTTTCTTTACAGATTCGTCCTTGAATATTATGTACAAGTAGGTATTATTATTATTATTATATGAGGAATTTTTATTTTTCCATTAATACTATCATCAGTAGTTGTGAAAAATAAATTCAGTATTATAAGCGGAATCTTTATCATAATTAATATCCCTTTTCATAAAGATATATGATTAATATCATGACTATCTTCATTTTCCCCTTATTATTCATTTCAGTCTATACAAACAGACCATGATATGGGTGACAAGGGAAAGCTGCTATTATTAGACAATACAGCTCGTTACAAAATTACACGAAGAAAAAATTAACTTTATTCCGAAACACTGAAATATTAAGGCATCGCTCCAAAGACTTTGATAACCAAACATGTGTTTGGATGTATCCGAACACATGTTTCAATTTGTGTGTGTGTGTGTGTGTTGTGTGTGTGTGTGTGTGTGTATTTATGTATGTATCCATTCCTATACACATTAAAAAAAAAAAAAAAAAAAAAAAAAAAAAAAAAGGAGCCGAAGTTTCTACTGCACAATCGAGTTTTCGGTACAGCATATAATAAAGCAACCAAAAACAAGTCAATCATTCGGTGGTCAACATATAATGCTGTATGAGCCGCCGCCCAAGAAACGTCCAGCCACGACCCGGTGATGGCCTGTCCTACAGCGTTGTCAGACGCACGATCATGGCTAACTTTAACCTTAAATAAAATAAAATCTTTACGCAGGCTAGACGGCTGCAATTTGGTAAGTTTGATGATTGGAGGATGGATGATAAACATACCAATTTGAAGCCCTCTAGCCTCAGTAGTTTGCAAAATCAGCGGGAGGACATGAAAAAGCTGACGGGCAGAGGCAGAGTCATTTTCGCGACTTTTCTTGTACAGGTAACTGAAATGAATGACTGGCAAATGAGGAATAATGCTACAACATTAAATGTGTAAGAGAAACGAGACGACTACTACTGTCTACTCTCGCCGTACTGGAACTGACGCTAATAAAAACGTGTTATGGTTAAAATGTTGCAATACTTTCCGTCGTGCACAGACAACATAGGGCTGCATGGAATCTAGTTAAGGGGATTTTAATAAATCCTTCCTTTTATGGAGGATTCAATCAAGCTCTAGACCGACTTGACCGCAACTTCTTTCATACTCAAACGTCTGGTTAACTCCATTTTTGTCTGTCTGCACTATTTATCCCTCTTCAATACGCACATACACGAGAAAAACAAGGGGGCAAATCATAAAAGGACGACATAGTTGGCTGACCAATTCTCGTATCGAATGTGAAGTCACAGAAAAGAATGAATGGATAAAGAGGACGAAATGACCAAACTGCGCCGAAGCGAGGTCGCCTTGTCTCAGAGAGCAGTCGCTAAAGCCAGACTAAAACAATGAGAGAGAGAGAGAGAGAGAGAGAGAGAGAGAGAGAGAGAGAGAGAGAATATGACTAAAACTCCTTGTGTGTGCCCGAGATCACGCATTTAAACCCGCTTGATCTAGATCTTGGAAGACCACCATATTCCCCTGGGGAAACTCGGCGACTTGCGAGCTTCAGGGGCGCTTGAAGAAAGAACCCAGGGAGTGCAAAGCAGACGAGGAGGAGGAGGAGGAGGAGGAGGAGGATGTTCCCAAAGGCCCCCCGAAAGGAACCCTGATCGCCAGGAAGCGTCGGCGGAAAACAGATAGACGTATAAACGGAGATATCATGGGGAACGTTCACTGCCCTCCGTCCAGGGGACGAATGGAGATTCGAAAATCAATTTCGTACCGTAGGTTTCTTC
>NC_061088.1:33107964-33110464 GCF_015104395.2 Macrobrachium nipponense | reverse complement strand
TCATTGAATGTCCAAGGTCAAGATGGAAGAGGCAGAAATTCAGAAATTTAAATTATACGAACATCGACGCAATGTTTGGAGAGGAAAATAACTTCATTGACCTGTGTCAGTATATATTTGAAGCGTTAAAGATTTATGATGAATAAATGACCGATAAGTAAAAAAATAAAATAAACAAACAGATAAATAAAATAAGGGTTTTCCTTTATTTTGGTGTTGGTGTTTGAGGGCTTGTAACCCGCTTGTTGTGGTGTTCGATTAGTAGCTAGATATTATGAACGAGAATATTTTTCTTTTTGTGGACAAAATATTTTATAATGTATTGGTGAACTGAGTTACTGCTACAGATTAAAAACCACTGTTTTGTGAAACTAAATGTAAATATGGTATCACAACATATGTCATGTTTGTCAATAGAATGAGAATAGTACTTTATTCAAGATATCATTCTCCGTTCCTTTTAGTGGAGCAGAGACTCACTGAGAGTTGCTTCAGTGGTGTGATTGGTATGGTCTTGGCCTGCCACCTAGGTGGCCGCAAGTTCGATTCTCGGACATTCCACTGAGGGGCTAGAGATGTGTATTTCTGCTGATAGAAATTCACTCTCGACGTGGTTCGGAAGTCACGTCAAGCCGTTGGTCCCGTTGCTGAATAACCACTGGTTCCATGTAACGTCAAAACACCACATAAACAAACAAACAAACAAACTCTGCGAGTCTACAATGGTCCCCGCTGACTGAGACCGAAGTTAAGAGCTAAATGACAATCGCTACTGCCTCCGACGAACTGCTTTATCTAGTGCTTTTGCTGATGTTCCGGTGCTTCTTGAAGCTGCCGCTATGAGTTGTGGTAAAGCATCGCCAATTGCTGATCATGACGTTGCTGCTACTGCAGATATTGCTATGGTAGATTCACATCAGCCGTGCATATAAATTCTAGGCCCGTCCCTTACGACGCTCCTGATTGGCTGTTGATAAGCCAATCACAGGACTGGAAACACCCAGTCTCTCTCGAGAGTTCACATGGGCAGGATGCATGTTCCACCTCTTCTGAGGGATACATTTGAAAGACGTATCCTTCTGGAGCGGTGGAGCATACATCCTGCCTATGTGAACTCTCTCGAGAGACTGAGTGTTTCCAGCCCTGTGATTGGCTTATCAATAGCCAATTAGGAGCGTCGTAAGGGGCTGGCCTAGACATCAAATGCACGGTTGATGTGAATCTACTATAGAAGCTATTGTCACTGTAAGTGCCGCTGTTATTTCTACGCCATTATCAAGGCATTACTACAACCATTATCATTAACAGCGACATTAAAATCAGCAACAGTGCCATAAACAATAGCAGTATATTAACAATTCTGCCGTCTGACTGAATCAAGAAAAATTGAGAAGAGGAATGCAGACTTTTTTTCCATAACCTTTTTTTTTTTTGTCTCCAGTTGCTTGCGGTCAAACCGGGACGCAGTTCTGATAGACAAGAGTTCATACGTAGCCTTTGGCAGATCCAGTCAAATGGTGCAAGTATATTCATACATTATTGTATTACGAACAAGGAATCACTTTGTCAATATATATATATATATATATATATATATATATATATATACTATATATATATATATATGTGTGTGTGTGTGTGTGTGTGTGTGTGTGTGTGTGTGTGTGTGTGTACTATATTATATAATAATATAATACATATATACATTTATGTGTGTATTATGTCTATACCATACACTCAGACTATATATATATATATATATATACTATATATATATATATATATATGTATATATATAGTATATGCCGACAGGGTTTAACGGATCAAGACCCCGCCCCCAACCCCCCACCCCAATCACCATAAATCTCCTTCACACGTGCTTTCAATCACCCTCAATGAAGAAATTCCCCCCAATCAAAACGATCACACTCGAGAGGGATCGAACAGCACTTATCCAGGGTCCAGTGCAAAGGATCCCTCGAGATGCCATGGAAGCACATCCTTCAAGGGTCATCTTATCCTCGAGTGACGAAGGACGTTACCCTCGAGGGGCTATATTTACGAAGGGCCTCGTCCTCCAAGGGTATACTTTCTTCATTCAAATCGCGGTCCGTTCTTCTTCTCTCGAAAAAGGTCTTTAACATCTTAAGTATTGGTTGGTCTGGCTCGCTGTCTGTCTCCCTCTCTGCCTCTCTGCCTTTTCACCTCCTCTCTCGACACTATGCTTGCAGACGCCTCAAGTGGGCAGCTACGCAACAGAACAAGAGAGAGAGAGAGAGAGAGAGAGAGAGAACGTCATATCCCCAAAAGTGAGAGAGAGAGAGAGAGAGAGAGTTACAAGGATTAGGATATCTCAAAGACTCGTCAGTCCATCCGAGGAGACGTCATGTGTTCAGTTATCTCTAGGAGCAGGTTTTAATGTTCATTCACAGTGTTCTAATTATTTTGTCTAGCTTTGTTTTGAACTCTTAACACACTGTTGCTGTTTACAACTTCTGGT
>NC_061088.1:33102964-33105464 GCF_015104395.2 Macrobrachium nipponense | reverse complement strand
TAACGCAGCTGAGGCTGCAATTACTTTCAATAATAATAATAATAATAATAATAATAATAATAATAATAATAATAATAATAATATATATAATTATAATATTACTCACCACGAGCAACGCTCCAACTAAAATCAAATGAAAGAGTGAAACCGAAAATGCTGCCAAAGAGACAACCAGGGAAGGACGAGACCAGAACGAGGAAGTACTGGTCGTGAGGCCTCAGCGAGTGTTCTTCCCAAAGCAGGTTCTTGAAACCCTCAGGGTTTTCACACGTCGGTCTCATACCAAGCGACTGAAGAGGAAGATGGGATATGAAGGGATAAGTCGCGATCTCTCTTCGAAGTGCTCACTGCACATGGAAATGTCTATTAGCATCAAAGGTCCTATCTCTCTCTCTCTCTCTCTCTCTTTGAGAGTTTGTACAAAACTTACCTGTATATGAAAGTACAGGCAATACATAGGGTCTCTCTCTCTCTCTCTCTCTCTCTCTCTCTCTCTCTCATACACATACACACGCACAGCACAGCATGCTTATAGAAGTCCACCTAAGACGCAGTAGTCCCTCCCTGCATCACAAACAGAACCCATGTGTTCCCAAAACCGGTTGTAAATGATCAGACATTCTCCCCCCCACCCCTAATCCCACGTCCAGTACTCTGCCACTCCCTACTCAATCCCCCCTCCATAAAAAATACACCCTTTACTTCCCCCTACCCCTTTCATCCCATTGCATCGGCCCCATTACCTTGTTCACGTGAATATCACCCCAGACGATGATTCCCCATTAGTTCATGGGAGCGCGTAGCCTTGGTTTTTGGTTCTCACGGCAGAACGGCAGAGACGGCGTAAGTGAGAGAGAGAGAGAGAGAGAGAGAGAGAGAGAGAGAGAGAGAGAGAGAGATTCTGGCACAAGACCAAAACGCTCGATTCTTCTAGCTATCAGACATTGCCTAACAAGCATCAACGGAAGGTTCCACATGGAAAAAAAAAAAAGTTGAGTATATCTTAGTTTGACCAGACCACTGAGCTGATAAACAGCTCTCCTAGGGCTGGCCCGAAGGATTAGATATTTTTACGTGGCTACGAACCAATTGGTCACCTAGCAACGGGACCTACAGCTTATTGTGGGATCCAAACCACATTCTATCGAGAAATGAATTTCTATCACCAGAAATAATTCCTCTGATTCCGCGTTGGCCGAGCCGAGAATCGAACTTAGGACTACCGGGATGGTAGCCGAGTGCGAAAACCACCCCTCCAACGTGGAACTTACACATGGAAAAATGGTCAACATCGAATCTTCGGGGTCGCTAAATAGGACTAATATTTCTTGGGAGTCATTATCGTTGTGATATTTAAGAATCTTTTCCTCACGTTTGCACAGTCGACCCCCAGCGGCCTTGTACTCGACACCCTTGCGGGTCACTGTCTAGGAAAGATCCCAAAAATTGCAAAGCAAATCGCCGTCACTCGCAGCACAGACACAGACCGAATCTGGAGGAGCTCAAAGAAAACGTGACACCTCATGACATAATTCTTTCGAACCATCAAGGAAGCCGAGAATTCACGCGGTCAAGCAATTGCACACGTGAGGGAGGATGTACCAGTCTTATGTAAGGGCCCCTGAGAAGATGCTTTAAAGAATGTTAACTTACATATGTAAGCACATGCATACATAGTACATCTGCTTCTTAACTAAGACTGAGATGCTATGAAATTTTATATGTATATATATATATATATATATATATATACGTATATATGTATAATATATATATATATATATATAAATAAATATTGACATGAAGGACCCCTCAACAGCATAGGTACCTAACGCTAGAATATATATATATATATATATATATATATATATATATATATATATATATATATATATATATACTGACATGAAGGATCCCTCGCTAGAAAAATTACAATATTTACTCAAATACACAAAGTTTGAAAAACTTAAGTACATAGGTATGCATAAATATGTATCCACGTATATCCAAATCCATACACACATGCAATTTAACAGAAGACCAGGTCAGTGACAGATTAAGATATCTACTTAAAAGCATACGAATAAATAAATTGATAAATTAAGATACATAGATATATAAATACAATACTAATAAGAAAAGCAATATATACATACATACATTCATAAACTGATATCTAAACTGATATCTAAATACACACAAACATCTCCTAGTAAAAAGGGTTAAGTTCACAAACTCATACACAACTGCTACGAGAAATACCACGCATACAAACACAGACAACAGACAATAAAAAGCAAAACAAAATACCCACAGACACGTGTTCATAACTCAAAGGGGAGGCCCCACCGATGACCACCCCGGTGTGATGTACTACTATGTGGGCACCAACGAGTTATCCAACAGAAGCGAGACCCCATCTCGCTGTTCTGAATACTGATACTGATACAGGAGATGATGACGATAATAATGATACGATGCGGGTAGATGTCTATTTAAC
>NC_061088.1:33090464-33097964 GCF_015104395.2 Macrobrachium nipponense | reverse complement strand
CAGAAAATGAAACGACACACTATACTCAAACTAGACTTCTTTTTTTTTTGGGGGGGGGGGGATAAGGAATAAATACACACAGGCTAATGATTGGGAATTGGAAGCCAATGCTAAGGTTCCAAAGGAAGGTGACCTTGCGTAGTGTGGTCACCTAAGAGATATTGCATTTGCATAGGTTGTCATGAAAATATTCAGTGTGCTTATTCTGAATTGCTTGGAGAGAGAAATTTGATAAAATGCTGAGATGAAGAAGCTGGTTTGACAAAAGGCAGGAGTGGCACCGATAAGCTATACGTGCTGAGACAGATGCAGCAGTGTATGAAATACTATTAGAAATCTCCTCCTGGCGTCTTTTATTAATTCCAAGAAGCCTACAACAGCCTCCACATACTAATATTATGGAAGGTCTTGCGTCATCATGGAATTCCCATTCAATATGCAGACCAAATTGATTCTATTCCTGAACGAACCAGAGCCGAAGCCAACGTTAATGCAGCCTTATCAAGTGAATTTACATTTCTCAAGGATTCGGCAATGAGAAAATAACATGTAAAAATTGCCCCGAAGTTTCTCCGGCGCAATCGAGTTTTCTGTACACCGTATAATGTTGCATGAAACTCTCAGCCACGGCCCGATGGTGGCCTGTGCTGTTGGCCCCTATAACGTCGCCAGACGCACGATCATGGCTAAAGTTAACCTTAAATAATAATAAGAACTACTGAGGCTAGAGGGCTGCAGATTGGTATGTGATGACTGGAGGGGGGATGATCAACATACCAATTTGCAGCCCTGTAGCCCAGTAGTCTGCACTATATCTGAGGGCGGACGGACAGGCAAAAAGCCATCTCAATAGTTTTCCTTTACTGGTTTAATCGGCGAAACAATATTTACAAAGCTTTCTTGAGTACCAGGCCAGACGGGACTTCAGACACCTCGAAGAGAAACAAAAGGAATGAAACGCCAAGAGATGGAGCTCGGATTAATGAGTTGTCCTTCAAATATCTGGGAACAATGGCATCCGTCCACCACGACTTCTGAGATGGAATTGAGTGGAAGACTGAAAAAGGCAAATCAAACAATGGGCAGACTGAATATGATTAGGAAATCAAGCAGACGGAATTGCAGATGACAATAAGGTTATACGTAAGCCTAGTATGATTTGTATTGGTATGTGGACGCGAACAATGGCGCGACAATGAAACAATAGCGAGAGGGTCTTTGCCGATTTGAGAGGAAATCTTCAAGATGAACATTAGGAGTCAGATGATAGGCCAGACTTACAAATACCACGAGGGCAACTAAGGAGGCTGAGAGGGCACTGAAACGGAGATGGAGATGACTTTGACACGACCTTCGCTCCTTTTTCGGGAGAATTGTACGTGTTACTGTCACCTCGGCTCCTGTGGGCACCAGGAGATTTAGAAGAATCAGACCTGCTTGAAGATGAGTGGAGATATGTGGAAGTGAAAACCCGAGAAGGGCATAAATGGCGGAATTTCTCCAGAGCCTTTTGAACCTCTTGAAGTCACACTTCTTAGGAACGGATAATGAATAAATAAATAAATATATATATATATATATATATATATATATATATATATATATATACATATATATATATATATATATATATATATATATATATATATATATATATTATACATACATATCCTAAAATGCATCTTCATATATGATCTAGACTAGCGGTCGTTAACCTTTTGAACTTCAAGGACCACTAATGTATAATATTAAATTTGGCGCACCACTAATATAAATTTTCAAAAAGGTAAATACGTTTATAAAATAATAATCAGGAAAATTGTATTTTATTAATATACAATGCACTAACAAAGTTATCGTTTAATTATAAGAAAAAAAATGGAAGTTTATCTAAGTATTACACATTTTAGTGTGATGTTTATTCCTGCTTGACTGAAATACGTTTGTTGAATTTGTCTCCAATGACGTTATTGCAAGACGGAGAGCTGTTCTTATTTGAAGCCGAGATCCAACTTTGTAACGCAAAATCTTCCTAAAATGCTAAGTCTAGCATTAAAAATGCTAAATTAGCAACACTGGGCTCTCTGTCTTCTGTGCAGTTTGTATCAGGATTGCCAGAAGAGAATTAAGAAAACAAAAAAAATTTAATTCATGTCCCAATTTTCCTGCGAGCCTTCAACATTTTTTTCACGGACCACCGGTTGGCGACGGCTGATCTACGTAGACCAGACTAGACTTCAAAACGGACCAAGAGGAAGTGAACGCGAATAAAAAAGGAGAGCGACACAAGAAAGAGGAACAGAGGGAAAACCGGAGAAACAGAAAACAAACAACCAACAAGAACCTTCCTTATTCGACAGCCAACAACTTTGGGATCTCCCGGCCGCACGCAACCCAACATCAAAGGGTCTATACTATATACGAAGTTATCGTCCGCAAACGCATGTGCGCGCGCGTAAGGGGGCACAGTTACTCTGTTCTTATCGAACTTGGGGGAACCGTGACAGATATGGAATGTGCTTCGCCCGTCAACGTTTTCCTGAAGGGACAGACAGACAGAGATTGGAATATTAATTTCCTGTAATGACGAGATAGTTACCGGCGGGTGGGGAGAGAGAGAGAGAGAGAGAGTGTGTGTGTGTTTAAGACAATTAAAATACATATGCGTGTACATGCGTGGTCCATACACACCTCAGTATACACAAACGAGAGAGAGAGAGAGAGAGAGAGAGAGAGAGAGAGGTTGCGATATCTGAGAAGAAATACTTTAAGGTTTCTCCAAGTCAAGTGACTAAAACCAGATCACAATCAGCAAACACATACACACGCACACATACACAGAAGAGAAAAAAAGTTGAAAAACTTTTACACCTCAATCATAAACAAGGAAAAATACGACCACTTTTATACGCAATGGACTGACGTTCGGGGTTAACACCCTTCCCTCGTAATTGAACTAAGCGTTAGGTAAACTTCCTACAATGAACCCCGAAAGCCATCGTCGTAAGATGACTTATTGATTAAACACATGAAAGAGAAAAAGACTCAACCTGATGACGGAAATGTTTTCCCAACGAAAAACAAGCTTTTTTATTCCACAACATAACAAGACTCGTATATAATCTCCCGAGTATTAAACAGCTGTTCAACTTGTCCACAGAGTTTTTCGTCTGGTGTTTTCCAGGTCGATTTCGTGTCCAGTTCCTCCTGGCTTCCGGTGGATACAGGAAAATCTCTTTTCAATGCCTCAAAAAAAAAAAAGAAGAGGGGTTTTGGTCAGACATGCCATAACAAAATTTTACAATGCTTACAAAAAGACTTCTAAAGTAAAACCTAACTCATATTACAACCCGTTTGGAATTTCACTAAAATTCTATTCTACACAAACGCTTCTACACAAACAAATATACATACATTCACATACAATATATATATATATATATATATATATATATTATATATATATATAATATATATATAGATATATCATATAATATATATATATATATATATATAGTATAAATATATATATATATAATATATATACATATATATATATATCTAATTTATATATATATATATATATATATATATATATATATATATATAATATATATATATATATATATATATATATATATTATATATGTATATGATAATAATTAATATATATAATATAAATATATATATATATATATATAGATAGAATAGATAGATAAAATATGTATGCATATATATAATATATATAAATATATATATATATATATATATATATATATATATATGAGTGTACTATGTATGCAGTCATGTATGTATCTGTGCAAGTATATTACCTATATACTCCCCCGTCAAAACGAAGCATAGTACGTCATAGAGGGTAGCTTTATACAGCGCTCACTGCAATTAATATTTTGACTACCAAAAAGAAAATGAACACTGCAGAAAACCCCACCAGCAGCATCCATTGTTCCATGAATATACACTCACGTAGATGGCTTACCAGCAGACACCGAGCCCCAATGAAATCCACAACACTTCTCACCCCTATATCGTACGCAATCAAACACACTCTGATTCGCATTACCCCCACATACCAAACCACCTAAAAACTCTTCCATCACTCCTTATAAAATATTTAAATTTCTCTCACCATTTAAAGTTCCTCGTTGGACGAGTGGTCTTCGCGCTCAGCTACCAATCCGGTGGCCCGAAGTTCGATTCTCCGCTCGGCCAACGCTGAATCAGAGGAATTTATTTCTGGTGATAGAAATTTATTTCTCGATATAAAGTGGTTCGGATCTCACAATAAGCTGTAGGTCCCGTTGCTAGGTGACCAGTTGGTTTCTAGCCACGTAAAAATATCTAATCCTTCGGGCCAGCCTTAGGAGAGCTGTTTATCAGCTCAGTGGTCTAGTAAAACTAAGCTATACTGAACTCTCACCATTTCAACTACGCAAATAATCAATCTCATCTCGACAACGTGATTATTTTCCCCTTTACTGGCAGTTGGGACCCACATTCCACGTCCATAAAGGAGAAAAGGCTTAACAACTCCTTCATAATTCAGGCCATCGCCTGTCAACACGAATACTCCATCATCGTCAAAAGACAGCGATCGCCTCCGCGTATACGAAGATAACGACGTTTATGACCTCTGGAGAGGTCAATCTCTCAAAGTCCTCATGAATCCCAAATGGAATCCGGATTTAGCTGGAACAGCGCCCGGTTCCCAATCCCTGTGCAATCCAAGTACGGTCGGCACTGGTTGTCCCCAAGGTCCTTTAAATATACTCTGAGTCTTTTATGAGGACCTTGGTTGTACCTGAATTCGTATTACGCTCTCATGGATGGAGATTTGTTACGGGTTATTTATTTACTTGATAATCTTTATTGGTTGTAAGTTTATAATAAGCGGAGAGGCCCAAGGAACCGAACAACCGGGATCTATCAAAGGCCACTGACATGGAAAGACATAAAACACGACAAATTAAAACTGAATAAAACGCAAGGTGGTCAACCAGTACTTGCCCAGAACTGATGGAAGAAAGAAAAAGGAAAAGAAACGAGAATTAGATAAGCAAATTACAATACTCTTTCGAAACAAGAGACGTGGTTGAAAGGCCAACAACCTGAATCCAAACTACCAAACCACAGAAACTTTCCAAACGGTTATCAAGACCCCTAGCTGCAACCACTCAATTTCCTTTTACTGTACTTCCTTTCATATTCTCTTTCTTAATCTTACTTTCCACCCTCTCCTGATATTTGATTCATAGTGCAACTGTTTAGAGGTTTTCCTCCTGTTACACCTTTCAAACCTTTTACTGTCAATTTCCATTTCGGCGCTGAATGACCGCATAGGTCCCAGTGCTTGGCCTTTGGCTTAAATTCTATAATCAACTCAACTCAGCGACCAAGCGTCACAACGAGGCATAGGACACAAACACAGAGGACGACTAGACTATGGGATTGCAGTGACCTAAGAGACAATTGAAACAAACTCCAGCAGATATCTTGGTATGTTAATGGTGTCATGGCCTGAGCTCGTACTTGCGTTGTGGACGGACGCCCATCGACGACTGGACCTGGTACTGAACAGAACTGCAGGTGGGAGGGATCGCTTGATTGATTGAGTCAGTCACATAAAATGGCGTCATTGCTGGAGCTCAACGCGAGGCAACGCCGCTACGCCTTCTATTTTTTTTTTTTTTATGTACTATACATGTAAAAATATTAGCATCCATGCGTCATTATCAACTCATTACAATGTATTGTGCTAAAAGTTTATAGAAACATATGAACACATGCTTCTCTTAATATCTGTGCGTATTTATGTACGTACGTACGATAGTGTGCATATATATATATATATATATATATATAATATATTATATATATATATATATATATAGATATATATATATATAACATTATATATATATATATATATATATGTATATATACTATATATATATATATATATATATAATATATATATATGTATATAATATATAATATAACGTCAAACACAAAAAGTCACAATCGTGAATCGATCCTTGAAAACAAAAACTACGAATATAAATATTATATATATATATATATATATATATATATATATATATATATATATATTAACTTATTATCAGCATGAAGTCCCCAACTCGAGTAAGCAAGCAATTGAGCACAGTCTTAAAACTGGCGCTCGAACAACGGCGGCAATATGAATCAAGGTCTATATTCTCCAGATCTAGATACGAATGAGTAGTACCAATATGTGAGAGTGAGCGCCTGGCCTGGTATATATTTGAAATAAGACAGCCCCTGCCTCACACCGAGACGAGATCCGTTTCGGAAAAATCGGCAACCGTAGGGCTTCTTCTTCTCAGGCTCAAGAAGGGGGCGGCTACATTCGCCCTCTTGGTCACGCCTCTGGGAAGCCGAGGAACCGGAAAGAGAAGCCGGTTGAGGATATCGTCTCGTGTCGGATTTATTTATTTATTTATCTTTTTTTTAAGAGCATACTCGAGGTGACTTTTATTATGGAGGTATTTTGATTATATTTGCTTATTTTTCTGGTTATTTATTAGTTTCGACTTTTAATTAATTAATTTATTTATTTATTGTTTGAGAGCATATTCGAGGTGATTTTCATTATAAAGGTATTTTTACTATATATATTTGTTTATATTTCTGGTTATTTATTAGTTTCGACTTTTTTTAAGCGCATACTCGGAGGTGATTTACATTATGAAGATATTTTTATATTTGTTTATCTTTCTGGTTATTTATCAGTTTCGACTTTTTTTTTTTTTTGAGAGCATATTCGAGGTGATTTTCATTTTTTCATTATGAAGGTATTTTTACTCTATTTTTTTATCTTTCTCGTCATCATTATGAAGGTATTTAAATTTTTTGCTATATTTGCTTATCTTTCTGGCCATTTATTAGTTACTGCTTTTAAATTCCATTAGTACTGACTTGTCCTTTCTTTAGACATAAGGGCATTCTGTTCAATGAAGGATTGCTACACGAGTCAAAGCCATGCGAGTCTGTGTATATATACATATACATTACTTTCACACATATACATGTATATGGCTTTGACTCGTGTAGCAGTCCTTAATTGAACAGAATGCCCTCATGGTTAAGGAAAGAGTCAAGTCAGTACTAATGGAATTTAAAAGTCGAAACTAGGCCAGAAAGTTGAGCAATTATAAAAAAAATAACAATATCTTCATAATAAAAATCACCTCGAGTATGCTCTTTAAAAAAAAAAAAAAAAAAAAAAAAAAAGAAAAAAAAAAAAAAAAAAAAAGGTCGAAACTATATACATATATAAACAATTATATATAAAATAAATCTATAAACACATATGTGTATGTTTGTGTATCTCGGACAACGAATTTCTTACCCACTCTAGATGAAATTTCCAGTCATTCGAAACCGACAAAGTCCACAGCAACCGAATCACTCTGACCGAATCTTTGCCTCCGTCTGTAC
>NC_061088.1:33055464-33085464 GCF_015104395.2 Macrobrachium nipponense | reverse complement strand
GAGACACTTTGGAATAAAAATGGTTGTTCAACAGTTTTATTTTTTCTTCTTCATTACCTCTCTCTTTCAAATGCAATTTTCGAAAGAAAGTGTGTGCAACTATTACTTTAGGACTGAAATTGTCTTTGGACAGTTTTAGATTATTTTTCAATTCTGAACAGTTCAAAATAAAGTTTTACTCAGATCGAATTAGTTCTACAGAATAAGCCCATCCATCAACATGGCTACCTGTAAGATTATAACTTCAGAGAAAGGAAAAAACAAAGCGGACGATCAAGAGAATTATATATACACAAAAAATAAGGAGAATGCTGATGGACTGAAGATATAATGGAGGTGTGAAAATCGTGCGTAAAAAGCGAAACTCCATACAGATGAAAACTATATAGAGCTTAAGAAGATTGGGATTCATAATCACGCTTCAACTGCTGCAGAGGTCAATGCAAGGATCACGGTCTCAAACATTAAAGAAAAGTCGATTTCATCTCGAAATGCACCTCGCTCAATTATCGCAAGTGAAGTTGAAAATTTAAAAAACGACTGCACATTGTCGCAAATACCTCGGTTAGAACAGCTGAATAGGAATATCAGACGTCGGAGAAAAGCTGATTCCAATTATCCTGCTACCCCCCTTACAAATACTAGGTTCTCCATTCCAAGTGAATACTCTTACCTTGACACTGATGGAAAATTTCTACACTATGTCAGCGGAATAGAAGATGTAAGACGAATGCTAATATTTGCAAATGACGAAGCACTTAAGACATTTAAAGCAGTACAAGAATTGGGCAGCAGATGGGATATTTAAATGCTCTAGTATATTTTTTTTAGTTACATATAATGCACATTCAGATTGAGGAAAGGTTTGCAAGTACCAAATTACAAAAATTTATCCAAGGAGAAAAGCCAAGCCAAAAGAAAAAATACAGACATGAACCTACGTATAAAAAAAAGTCATGGAAAAATAAGATCCAAACCAAAATATTACTTTACTTAAAGCAATTGCACACAATATTAATTTTTAAAAATTAAACACTTAATACAACAAACCTTGTTTTTTAGTATTTTTATTGTAACTTGTCTATTGATTTGATTTTTTAGTATATTTAGTAAGTTGATTATCAATTTGGTTGAAAAAAAAAATTAAATTCAAATATCTGTTGTAAGGTAAAAATAAATATTATTTTGAATTGTTTTTTAGTATGTTTATTGTAACCCTCTCTCTCTCTCTCTCTCTCTCTCCCTCTCTCTCTCTCTCTCCCTAAAATGCAATAATCGAAACAAAGTTTTGAACAGTTAGGATGCTGAGACAATAATAAGTCTATACGTCTATGAAATCTTAAAATATACCTGAATAAGTCAAACAAGCTACCAAATTTATTTGTAGTAACATTAACTTAACTTTAATGCCGTAGAATACAGGTATTTATTAACATGTTTGACAAACAGACCAACGGTGCATCAATATATACACCGCTAAAAAAATTTCAGAAAACTTTAAACTCACTTGAGTTTTCTATGTATTTATAAGCTTGAAAAGACTAAATAATTCAAATAGTTCAATGAACAAACTTTTTTACCGACCCATTACAGTTAACAAACAAAATATCTTAAAAAAGAAGAAGAAATCAGGATAACAACTCTAAGATCCTTAAATAAGCATTTCCTTTTAAGTAACCATCAACAAGGAACGGTTCAAGCATATTTTCAATATTTACTTTTCCTACTTAAAGCTGTCACTCTAGGCGAAATAGGCATGTGAGTATGAAGATGCGACGAATTAACCAACGACGAATTGACTTGGGGACGAATTGCCCAACGACAAATTGACTTGGGGACGAATTGCCCAACGACGAATTGACTTGGGGACGAATTGCCCAACGACGAAATGACTTGGGGACGAATTGCCCAACGACGAATTGAGCGGTGACAAATTAACTGACGACGAACTGCCGGCGACGAATTCTCCAGACGCCATCAAACTAACATAGGAAAAACCAATAAAATAAAAGGATAAAAGGCTCATTTTCTAGATGCTAATACTTGCAAAATGACGTCACGCTGACGTCACCAAGCAGCGTTAAGTGGCTGGTGCTTTCAAAGAATCTAAAGCAGCTTCATGACTTTCCAAGAGGATACTTGAAAGGAATCTCGGGAGAGGCAGAAGTCTAGACGCTTGTCTGAAGGAAATGGAAATGAACAGTAGATAATACATCTAAGCTCTGTTCCCCTCGAGGAAACTGTTGTAATGAAAAGAGATTTGAAAATGACATTAGCAGAAAAGGAAACTGAAATAGGAGAAATGAAGAGGATTTGGAAAAAAAAAATAAAAAAAAAAATAAAAACAAAAGCTAAATCGCATTTTTTGCAGCCTGCACGATTAGACCGCAACAGTAAATACATATATAAATAAATAAGAACAAGGGAATTAAAAAGCACCATTCTAATCTTGAACAACGATTCCTCTAAAAACTTCAGATACCAATAATTCTAACAATTAAAATATTAAACGAGAGAGAGAGAGAGAGAGAGAGAGAGAGAGAGAGAGAGAGAGAGAGAGAGAGAGAGAGAGAGAGAGAGAGGAGGGGCTAAGGTTAATGTCTCTCTCAAGCAATTTCCTCGTCGTCTTGTACTACTTTTTTTTTTCAAATTACTGACTACTCCTCCTCCTCCTCCTCCTCCCCCTCCCTCGAGAAGGAGAAAGCAGAAGAGAAGCAAAACTAAAAAACTAAAGTGTCTTCTGGTTCCCAGTTATTTCCCACCCAATACAGAATGATTTACTGCCACGCGAGGGCATTTTTGGCAGGTACGCGCGACCACATAATGCCCAAATTTACGTTCGGGGCAACTCCAGGCACGAAACGAATGAGGAGCTGAGGCCTCGCATTCAGTGGACGAAAATACAAGCATGCCTCAGCAAAAAACATAAACAATATTAAATAAAAATAAAAACTGAACATAGAGTTGATACTGGAGTAAACGATTGTTACAGGGACTCCAGGGAATGGAGCACAATGTAAACAACACACACACATAAATATAAACACACACAAGGTTTGGAAGATAGTTATACATAAATTGCTGCTAGGCTGCAAACGGTAAAACAAAGATTTCATTTAAAAAGTTCGCTCAGCAATAAATGTGAAAATTTTCAGAGTGCTGTGTGTAATGGCTGGATACTGCCGCCTTGCATTACGGAAAAGGTCGTCATTGCACATTTTGTGGCGGATGATGTGGCATATTGGGTTTATTTTTTTCTAAACAAGGACACCAATTCATGGAAAATCTTGTCTTTACTGGGTTCACCAGTGAAGTGAGAACCAGACTTTTAAGGTGTCCTCCACTCTCTCTGGTTCATTGCCTGTTTTGAAGGTGAAGAAGATATCCAGCAAAGGTTTGTTGGCTTCTGGTAGATAGTGAAGGTCTTGTTTTTTCCCAGCTGCCTACGAGGGGTGATTGATCCCACTGCTACTAAAACCACTTGCCAAAAATGTTCTCTGGAAGGGAGGAGAGGAAAGAGGCCTTCACTGTGCGTGACATCAGCATCTCCTTTGGCAGTTATTCAGGAACTGAGAAGGTGTTAGGGGTCCCTTCCAGATATGTAGACGTTACGAAAGATCATCTTTGAGCAGGTAACATGGATACGTTAGTTACCTAGATTATAATAGTTTTAGTATAGTTGTCACGTTTAGTATAATTGTCACAAGGTTTTAAAAAACCGTTTTTAAAAAAACGTGTTTTACGTTAAATATAAAATAAATATATATATATATATATATAATATATATATATATATATATATATATATACTTAATATATATATATATATATATATATAATATATATATATATATATATATATAGGTGATGCCACGTTTTATATACTTCGTGATCAAGTTAATTCATATATATATATATATATATATATATAGATATATATATATATATATATATATAAATGAAAAACCTGTATAAAAAACAGACTATTGAACTGTCGGTGCTTGATCATTCAAGGCGGCCTTGAGTAGGGGAGCTTCAATGGAGGTGTAACGTCTGTAACAGAGGTGAGATTTATCTTTATTCACCTCCATAAAAGAGTTATCATTGGTCTTCTGTACTGGAACATAGTAAATGCACTACCTTGGGATACTGTCTCTTCATCAGGTTGGATGGTTTTCATGATGACCGTGAATTCATCCCACTTCATCCCAGCTCATCGCCCAAAAAATGAAGGATGGAAGGAAGGTCATCCTCTCCCATGATAAGGCCTACAAATGTGGTCACGGTGCCAGCTCGTTCCCTTCTATTACGACAATCGATTACCGGATGACAAATAAAACAATTTATTCAAGCCACTGCTCTGCTGAACTGCTTCATCCCTGTTGCCGAGGTGCACCATCATCGTCTAGTATGAAAAACATCTTGAAAGACCCAACAATCGTAGCACCTTGAACCTGCATCGGGCATACCAATGATAACTCTTTAATGGAGGTGAATAAAGATAAATCTCATCTTTGTTACAGAGGTTACAACTCCACTGGAGCCCCCAACTCAAGGCCTTGAATGATCAAGCACTGACAATTCAATTAGTCTGTCTCTTACCGTTTTTTCCTTTACATAATTTATTATCCTACATATATATATAAATATATTATATATATAATATATATATATATATATATATATATATATATATATATATAAATGTGTGTGTGTGTGTGTGTGTGGTGTGTGTGTGTGTGTGTGTGTGTGTGTATGTAAGTATAATGTAAAAAAATTAAATTATTTTTATAAAAGAACAAGGATTTTAAAACCTCGTGCCAATTATACAACAGTGACAATTATACTAAAACTATCATCATCATCTAAGTAACTCTAACGTATCCATGTTACATGCTCAACGATAATTAATTCTCTTAAAAGTAAGCTATTATCAACGTTGCATAAAAAGTCAAGGTTAGGTGCGCCGTTCAAGCCTTCAAGAATCAACGGTAAGTCTCAAGGAACAATGTGTGGGGTTACACTCAAGCGGTTGTTTTTTATTTGCTTGTTCCTTTCGGGATGTGAATTCCATATTCTGTTTGATGGATATTGTTTCGTCTGTCTTTATAAAAATAAAAAAAATTAAAAGTTGCACAGTAATATTAGTGAATTCCACATTCTCCTTGACACATGCAGCAATTTGTCTGCCATTTGGAAACAAACGAAGTAAAAAATACGCCGAAAAAATTTCGGCGCAATCAAGTTTTCTGCACAGCGTATAATGCGGTATGAAACTTTCAGTCAAGGCCCATGAAACTCTCAGCCAGCCGCGGTGGCCTGTGTTGTTGCGCTGCCAAACGCACGATCATGGCTAACTTTTACCTTAAATCAAATAAAAACGACCGAGCCTAGAAGGCTGCAATTTGGCATGTTTGATGATTGGACGGTGGATGATCAACATACCAATATGCAGCCCTCTAGCCACGGTAGTTTTCAACATCTGAAGATCTGAAGGCAGACAGAAAAGGTGCGGAAAGACGGACGAAGGCACCTCAACAGTTTTCTTTTATTAAAATAAATAAATAAATAAAAATGCACAGTAAAATCCTTATGTATATTTGAATGACAATTTCTCCGGGACGAATCATCTGGTTACCTGGCTATATCTTCACCACAGAAGGTAAGGTTGACCTTGTTCTCTTGTTGGCCATGAGTATTTTCGTTCCGTGCGACCTCCTGTGATTCAGGATGGGGTTTACTTCAATAGCGGACACTAAGTCCCAAATTTAGAAGTTATCGTCTGTGCATCCGTCAGAAAGATAAGATACTAATTCGTGCGTATCAGTTTTGAAAACTTACATGCATAATCATCCATGTAACTATCTATCTACATACACACACACAAAAGTATATGTATGTATGTATGTATGTATATATATATATATATATATATATATATATATATATATATAATGTATGTATATATAGTGCGTGTGTCTTGTATCGTGAATATGCGTGCATTGCATTCATTCAATACTGTGGCTTTGAACATGCAACATACAGCAGGTGTGAATAAAGTTAAAGTGAGAAGCAAGCACGCAGGACAGACAATCACAAACTGGCGGCACTTCTACAGTAATGAATGCCGATGATGCCTTATTTACAACAGAGAGAGAGAGAGAGAGAGAGAGAGTACGTGCGCATTCACACACATCCCCTTGAACAAGCAACCACGAACCATCGGCCGCATTTCTTCAAAGGCGAGAGGCCATCGACCTTTTCGGGCCATTCGTAGGATATTGATTGAATGAGAGCGTGCGTTTAATAGCTTTGCCTCAATTTTTTTCTTTCTTTCTTTCTGTCTTTCTCTTTTTATCCTCTTATGCCGTCATTAGTCTAAATAAGTCCTTTCATTCTGCTTCTAAAGTTAAGTAAGGGGGATCTGTTGTTTCTCATAAACAATACTTTGAATTTCTCCGCTCATTCATTCCGGCCCGTATTGATGTTTGAGAGCGCTTATCATTATTCTTCTGCCGGCATTTCTGTGTGTTTCGTACTTAGGTAGGTCATTCGCCCGTTCTGACTAGTACTGCTTATGAGCACCTATCAGTTCGTGATTTCTCCATTATACGTTAGTTTCTTTTCTGTTTCGTTCCCTTTCCTCTCTCCATGCGGGCATTCTATTCTGCGCAGAAATAAAAGGCATCTTGCCTCCTATTACAAGTACATTTGCATACATTATAGAAGCAATTATCATGAGACGCATGGCCGATAACAGATTACGCTAATATGATGTTTAAACTTTCATTACTAACATTATCAAACAAGACAAAGATAACAAATGAATATTCGTACCGAAAAGCCACAAGACACCTTGAACTTGAAAAGCAAATTGCCGCTCAATAAAGAAATAAATCAATAAAAAAAAACAAAGTTAATACATTATAAATATAAAGCATACAGATCCTCAAATGACAAAATCAAGCAGAAAAAACTCGGGACATAATACATGAGCTTTAAAGTTGTATGACATCAGGTTCTCTTCAAACTCGAAACATCGGCGAAGATGTTTCTCGGTCACATTTCCGAGGCAAACATCGATGAGTACATACAGCAAGTGCATTCTCTCGAGCCTGGTCTCTGAAGTTCCCAGATTCCCACGTCTTGGTTGCAGAGAACGCCCCCTTATCTGTAAGACCGGACTGTTGATTTACCAGTAGAAGGGCTCTCTCTCTCTCTCTCTCTCTCTCTCTCTCTCTCTCTCTCAGCAAGATAACGGAATGAATGATATGTATCAAACATAAGACAAATTCAAAATGAGCAAACATTTCAAAAATTATATTATACACTAAGACAACTGATAAACTTGCTCTCTCTCTCTCTCCTCTCTCTCTCTCTCTCTCTCTCTCTCTCTCTCTCTCTCTCTCTCAGTAAGATGATGGAATGAATGATATATATCAAAGAAGACAAATTAAATATGAGCAAACATTTAAAAAAATTATATAATATATATATAATATATATATATCATATATATACACACACACACACACATACACACAACACACACATATATATATATATATATATATATATATATATATATATATATATATATATATATCACACACACTAGCTGACCAACCTGGCGCTTCCCGGGACAACTCTGAATGACAAATCATAAACTTGCTCTCTCTCTCTCTCTCTCTCTCTCTCTCTCTCTCTGTTTCCCTCTTTCTTCTCCCTAACACCACCACTCTCTCTCCTTATCCAACCCTCCCTGTCTTTTTTCCTCTTTCTTCTCCCTAACATTTGTTCTACTCTATCTCTCTCTAACTACTCCCTCTCATTCTCTCTCTGCCACCTTTGATGCCATTTTACCCAATTTCCAAATAGTTAGTCATATGAATACCGAAATTAGGTACAATAAATTTGTAAAGTTACTAAATCTACAGCACAACCAGCCCCGTTTCAGGAAATCCCTTCCCACCCCCACCCCCTGTGGTGCTCTTTGGTGCTAGTGATGTCTTACCCCCACAGGCCTCATTTCTAGAAGTGGGGGGAGGGGGAGGGAAATCTATGCTAAAAAATCTCTTCAAAATCAGTCAAAAAATGTGGATTTGTAAAAATGAGGGGGTATGAAACAGAGGGGTTATGAATCCCTTTGAATTTCGGATTTTGACTAAAGCCTTCCTGGGAGGAGGGGAGTCGATGGTAAAAATCTCATCAAAATCGGTCAAGAAATGTGGATTTGTATGGCATTTATACAAAACAATATTCGTAGCTTAATTCTTGTATATGAATAACGGTGACACGATAAAAATTCATAATATGGCTACGTGTGGCAAACGTACAACACGGTTAACATGATAGAGGAGGGTTGATATTGATTCTAATTACAAATACCTGAGTTCGACAGTGATTTGTAGGTGGGAGTCGATATAAACTTATACCTCCCTTGTTGGCCGGATCAGATAGAGTCACTGCAGTCCTGATTTCTCCTCTAAGTGCTGGTTCGAATCCACGAGAGGACGAAATTATCATCAACTAAAAAATTCACTTCGGTTAACAGTTAGAAAAATATATTTCCGAGGTAGAGTGAACTGGATATTAAAAGGACATTTGTAACTTAATGCTTGCATATGAGAATCACGGTGATGTGATATATATATACGTATATATATACTATATATATATATATATATATATATAGGACTATATATATTATATCTATATATATTGTATGTGTGTGTACGTATGTACATTTATATCTATTCATATATTAGCACGCCTGCATGCGTTTACGTAATAGCTACGGCAGTAATAGCAATATCAAAATACGGATATACGCGCAATTAGACATACCGGAAAAACGCTCTTCAGGTATTACAGCACAATGAAAAGGGGTCGACCTTCAAATCGTCACTCAAAACACCTGAATGAAAAATACCGTGATCGGCCTAATCTGGAATGGAATGGAATGCGGAATTCCGGCCAGAAGCCAAGCGCTGGGACCCATGAGGTCATTCAGCGATGAAACTAAAATTGAGAGTCCAAAGGTTTGAACGGTGTAACACGAGTTGTTGTTTGAGATTAAGCTGGCCTTATGCCAGCACGGGCTCTTGCTCCTAGAGCAGCCCGTAGGGGTAACATGAGGAAAACCTCAAAGCAGTTGCACTACGAAACAATTCTTAGGAGGGTGGATAGCAATATGGAAGAAAGAGAATATGAATGGAGTTATAGTAAAAGGAATGAAAGGGGTTGCAGCCAGGGGCCGAAGGGACTCAGCAAAGAGCATGCAGTGATGCCTACAGTGCACGACGTGAGGTGCACTGACGGCACTCATTCACTCCGGGGGTACATGGAAGTGGCGCAGGAAAGCACAGACTCTCTTATGCAAACAGAATGACCCCATTCAAAGACTCATCGGCGGGACTGATCGCTTCAGGAGACTCGGGTCACACTGGCGGCCCTTAATAACAATAACCATCTATAATTTCAGCCAGCCTCTTTTTCACGATCACTCGTTGGCGACGTTTCATTCCTTCCACCGCTAAGCTTTGGAGTTTTCTTCTTCTTCTTCTTCTTCTCCCTGTTCTCGAAATTAGCGTCTAAAAAGTATTCTTGACATTGTAAGGTAGGTTTTAGTATAACACTATCAACTGTTATTACACACATATTATTAGCACTATTATTGTTTGTATCGGCAGAAGAACCCAGAGAGAAAAGAGAGGATATTATTATGATTATTATTATTATTATTATTATTATTATTATTATTATTATTATTATTATTGTTGTTGTTGTTGTTGTTGTCACCATACTTATTTTTATGGAACAAGACAAAAGAAAAAATTCTTGCCAAACAAGCTTCCCCATAACATAATATCCATTTACGAAATAAAGAAAATAAAGATGAAAACTTCACTAAATAATAATCTAAATACGTATGAAAATAATACACGAAATAAACAAATAACGAACAGATAATATAAAAAAGACGAATTCATAAACATGGCACTTCCCGGCACTCCTGCAATCTGTCCAGACCTCACACTCAACCTCAGACTGCCACCCTCCGCTAAAGAGCCCTTTGAAAAACGGCAGCCCACCTACCTCCTATAGTAGATTCACATCAACCGTACGACGCTCCTGTTTGCCTGTTGATAAGCCAATCACAGGAATGGAAACTCTCAGTCTCGCTCGATAGAGTTCACATGCGTAGGATCTGTGTTCCACCTCTTTTCAGGGATAGTTTTGAAAGACATATCTCTAAAGAGAGATGGAACATAGATCCTACCCATATGAACTCTCTCTCTCGAGACATTATTTCCAGCCCTGTGATTGGCTTATCAACAGCCAATCAGGAGCGTCGTCAACGACGGGCCTAGACATCAATTGCACGGTTGATGTGAATCTACCATAGCATCTCCTACTCCCTCGGCCTCAACGAAGACCTCCGTCTACTCCAGAAACACCGGCGGCGGCAGCAGCTGATTCTGGTGTTGCATGCGAAGGTCAAACACTAATACGGGACATTAAACCTATTTCCAACCTATTATATATGCGAGAGCATCTGGGTCTGGTGGGCTGCTGCCACATCTGATGTCAGGCAAAGTCGGCTTGGCAACACACATCAGACATCCCTGTCCTCCTCCTGTCTGTTCAATGGATCGTCATGTCTCTGTCGCTACAAATTGCGACCGGGCTTTCTTCTGGAAATAACACAATTTTTAACTTTCATCTATTTGGTTTCTTCTGCAATAACACAGTTTTCAACTTTCATTTATTTGGTTTCTTCTGGCAATAACACAGTTTTCAACTTTCATTTATTTGGTTTCTTCTGGCAAAAACACGGTTTTCAACTTTCATTGATTTGGTTTCTTCCTGCAATAACTCGTTTTTAAACTTTCATTTATTATTTTTCTTTTTTTCTGGGACTTTTCAATTCGACGGTTGCTTTAGCGTTATGGTCAGATTGCGAGGAGAATCGAGCCTGGTCTCGAAAGTTCAGGTTTTGTATAGGTATTTCTAATACATCTTTATATTTACACTATTATGGATTTCTTCACCACTAATATCATTATCATATTGTAGTATTAGTAGTAGTAGTAGTAGTATTAGTAGTAGTAGGAATAAGAGTAGTAGTAGGCCAAAAGGTCCAAAATAATAACGAAATGTTCGATTCTGTACAACGTAACTCAACTCCTCTCCTACAGGACTACAATAACTCTTAAAATACCGCTCACATAAAATTATGGGCGTTTTTAATATTCTATAATTACTATCCAAAAGTGATGGTATTTATATGTAGTAGTAATGATACCTATAGCAGCATTAGTATCAATCACAATACTCTCACCATATCATCAATTACATTCACATCAGAGGAATAAGAGCCAAACTACGAAATTCCCGAAGACAAAGGAGACACAGTGAGAAACTAGAATCAGACCGAAACAGGAGGCGGAAGAGCGATCTTCAAAAGACCTTGGAATCAGCGCCAAAGCCCAGTCTCCAAGCCAGCTTTGCCTCTTGCAATAAAACGAGGAGAGACGGGGAGATGGCTCACAACTCCGACAACAGACTTTTCTACTAAAGATCGCGATACAAGCTCCCATAGTGAGTCGTACTATTGAGGTCCAGGGGGTACATTCCCGAGATGTATACCGGTAGCCTATTGTTTGTTTGTATGGTGTTTTGACGCTGCATGGAACCAGCGGTTATTCAGCAACCAACAGCTTTACGTGACTTCCGAACCACGTCGAGAGTGAACTTCCATCACCAGAAATACACATCTCTCACTCCTCAATGGAATGCCCGAGAATCGAACCCGCGGCCACCGAGGTGGTAGGCCAAGACCATACCGATCATGTTATACCAATATTGCACCAGCCCCGGTTCTTTAGCCATGACCCTAGGTTAGGTTAGGTTAGGCTGCATTGGGTTAGGTTAGTTCAATACGGTAATTAAGGTGTGGGAAACAACGTGAGATTGTTTTCAAGAGGAATTTTATGGTTAGTTTTTAAGAGATGGCATTCAAGGAAGGCTTGGGACTTGGCTACAGTTCGCCAGTTTGCCTCCAGGGGACCATAAAACATAACTCGTAAAGAAAGTAAATAAATAAAGAAAAACTTGAAATACAAGACTGGTAAAACCGTCGCTTCTGAACAATTGCCGATGCAAGATTGCTAAAACCGTCACTTCTGAAACTATACCATTTTAAATATCTATCAGTGCTATCATTTTTGAAAAACCAAGGCATATCAAGACTGTCACTTTGGAAAGAAAATAACCATAATAAAAATGTCACTTCTGAGACGACAACCATAACAAAAAATGTCACTTTTGAAACAAAAAAACATAATAAAAATGTCACCTCTGAATCAAAAAAACCATAACAAAAAAAGTCACTTCTGAAACAACAAACCATAATAAAAATTCACCTCTGAAACAACAAACCATAACAAAAATGTCACTTCTGAAACAACAAACCATATCAAAGCTAACACTTCTGACACACGTTAAATGTAAGTCTATTAAAAGTACCATTTCGAAAAAAAATCAAAACTGGTAAAACCCTCAATTTTGAATTTAAAAAATGAGGACGGCACAACCTCATACCTTCGAAAAATTGGACCACATGACTGATAACACCATCACCGTTATAAAAATGTGAAATAAGCGTTGACAACTGAAGCAGTGACTTGGAATAACATAAAACACAAGACTATTAACACGACCGCTCTGACAAATTCCATACCAAGGCGCTAAAATCGTTACTTGCTGAAAATAAGGAAAAAATCAATGTTTTTCCTAGACGAAATTTACTGACAAATATTTCAAGCTGCCGGAATATGAAAATACAAGCTTAGAGAAGCTTTTCTAGGAGAGAGAGAGAAAGATTTACAGACAAAAATTACATTGAAAAACAGAGCAAAAATGCAAGCTTTGAAGACTCTTCAGAGAGAAGAGAGAGAGAGAGAGAGAGAGAGAGAGAGAGTCCACAAACCACCTGGGTACGAAATGGCGTTTTTATCAACGGAAATTCTCCATGAAATAAACAGCCGAAGTACGAAAAGATGTCCGGACGAAATAAGCAGCGTTATCGTCGTCCATCACTTGAATTGGCACCTGCTTTGAAGTACGAAGCACATATTTTGACGGGTCCGTTTATGCGGCATTAACGCTGTTAGCAGAACCAGTCACTTCTTTATATATTATCATATATTCTATATATATATAGATATATATATATATACTATATATATATATATATAATATGTGTGTGTGTGTGTGTGTGTGTGTGTATAATATATACATAATATTGTGTGTATATGTATATATATAAATATATATATATATATATATATATATATATATATATATATAATAATTGTATATATATCTATCTATTACAATATATATACATATAAATATATAATAAAATATTATATCTTCACTTCCGAGAAAATTATACTTTTTTTTATCATCGATTATTCTGTTTTCTTTTTGTACCCGAATTCTAGCCTTCATTTTTTAAACAATTACTTTAATGTTACACTATGACTAATAATTTATTGGTTTCGTTTTGCGCTAATCGTTTTATCATCATCTAAATTTAGTTCCTTTTTGCTCAGAAAGTCTTCTCTCAATTATATTGAAATGTATATTTTCCTTTTCTAAAGTCGTAGCATTTTACCACACCAATTATCTCGTTTCCTTATCAGTTCCTTCGCATTCCTTAAGTCATCTTGACCTTTAATTTTTAATAATATTTCTCCCAATAAAGTTACCGCATCCTTCTCATTAATCAAATTAGTTTCTCCATTTATCTTTTACGCCGTTAAATATAAAACTATTCCTTTTACATTCCAGGAATCTGATTAGTGATTGATTGATTTTGAAATTCAGGTCTTGAGGGCCAATAGCAGAAACCCATCAGGATAATTCAGCGCCTTAATGATAATGATATAAATTAGTATGATAAATTATCAATAAATGAATGTATTTAGGTAGAAGACCCTCTTTCAAGCATGTTCTGTTGAATGAGATTGCTGCTTCAGCTGCATTTATTTTTATAGAAGTTCTTTTCTGTTCTTCTTATGACGGCTTTTTCAATATTATTTAGGTTGGCCTACCTAAATAACATTGGAAAAGCCTTAGTAAGAACTGAAAAATACTTCAATAAAATAAATGGAGCTGAAACAGCAATCGAATTCAACAGAATATGAATAAATAAATTATATTATTGTTTAGATATGAAAGTAAAAAATGAAGAATGATGCTAGATAAAACCAATAAAAAACATGGAATTTTTTATGTAAAAATATACAATTTATAAAATAAAAATGACTTAAATCTTGACTAAATATAATGAGAGTATATCTTATCAAAATTGCCAGATTCTTTCAGATAACCAATAAGGTTATCTACCTGAACACCATCATTTAAAATTTCTAAAATAGTCTTCCCAGCTATTAAGTACTTTACCCCTGAGGCGATTAAATCTAGGACAATGCTCCAGCGAGTGCTCAACGGATAGCTGAACATCACAGTGAACACAAACTGGGGCACTGCCTCCCTCTAGAATATAGCTATGGGTGAAGAAGCGGGTATGGCCAATCCTAAGCCGTGTTTGTTTGTTTGCTTGTATGGCGTTTTTACGTTGCATGGAACCAGTGGTTATTCAGCAACGGGACCAACGGCTTTACGTGACTTCCGAACCACGTCGAGAGTGAGCCTCTATCACCAGAAATACAAATCTCTCACCCCTCAGTGGAGCGCCCGAGAATCGAACTCGCGGCCACCGAGGTGGCAGGCCAAGACCATACCGACCACGCCACTGAGGCGCTTTTCCTGAGCCGTGTTGGGATGATCTCGAGTTTTCTGATTATTATTATCATTGCGGTAGATGAAACCTATTCCTATGGAACAAGCACACCACAGGGCCATTGACTTAAAATTTTCATTGCCCTGGGGAAGGCGCAAACCCGTGACATGTGAGCGGCATGTCACGACACTACCGACCATACCAGCGGACCTACATAGTCTAACAAGCAATCCACGGGAATCGATGTATCATTACTAATATAACAAATTCATTAAGGCAGTGAGAAGTTTTCAGTTGAAAAGAATCATTACTCATTTGGCTAACCACTACATGGAATTAAGGCCAAAAGGCTAAGCGCTGGGACCTATGAGGTCATTCAGCGCTGATGGGAAAATTGAGATTAGAGGAGGCTTTACAGGTGTAACTGGTATAAAACCTCGAGGTTGAACTATGAAACAATTGTTAGGAGAGGGTAACAAGTAAGAGGACGAAAGAGAATACAAACGGAGGCACAGTCAAAGGAACGAAAGGGGTTGCAGTTAAGAGGCCGAAGGGACGCTGCAAAGAACCCGAAGTAATGCCTACAGTGCACTGCGTGAGGTGCACTGATGACACACTACCACCCTACCTGGATTAGGCCAATCAATTAAAATGAGCGTTAACGTACTATGTATAATGAATACAACTCTTCTGCGCGAACACTGACGGAATGAAATATGGCCCTGCACCACCAATTTAGTACATCAGCAAATCCATCACTTCGTTTTTTATTTTATCTTTATTTTCATTTATTTTTTGGGGGGGGGTGGTATCGATCGAATCAAGATTTAGATACTTTCGCTTATTCGTGCTACGCTCACGTCCTGAACAAAAAAAAAAAAAGAAAAAGAGGAACGAACTGCGTAAGCATTTCATTTGCCCAGATTCTAATCACAGTAACCTCCTCTCTCGTCAAATAGGCGCTCTGGGACACAGGCTATACTATGATCATGACCTCTAAACACAGCTGAGGGACGAGTTGATGTTCTAGGCCAAAATGCAAACATGCAGGGCTTCGTGGAAACAAGGATTGGATTGGTTGGCCCTTATAAAACACACACCAAGCACCAGGAGAGACGGTGAAGCAGACCTGTGCAAACGCAGACCTATTCACACATATCCAACCACAGTACATGAACACAGAGCTCCGACAGACTTCCAAACATGTGAAAATTGCCGGTGATGTAGTGAATAAAACTAGACTAACACCACACAACGCTCAGGGGAAACAATGCAAACTCAAACGAGCACCGAACACGGTTAACGACTCTCAAACATGCAACGAACCGATTCCGGTCGCAACCGGAAAATGAAAGACCTCTCTTAGCTTTCGTCGGTCTTCGCAAGATTTGCCATTTGTTTACAAAAATTGCATATTTCTTTCCTTACCTGAAACATACGTAGATGCGTCCTTACTTCATCAGCGAAGAGATCTTTCTGAAAGAAGAGAAAAACTAATATTAATTCAATATTTACAAGACCGTTTCAGCGCGTTACATATCAACATTGACAGATGTAAACAACATGCGTCATGACGCTAAATATAGTCAAACAAAACAAATCGGAAACACAAAAACAATCATCAAGTCGCCATGAGTTTGTAAAGAGCTGTCGGTGCTACGTTTTAGATAAAGAGAGAGAGAGAAGAGAGGAGAGAGAGAGAGAGAGAGAGAGAGAGAGGAAAACGCGTTATCTGGTTTGAGTATAGCATCCTCTGTCTTTCTTTATGTCTGATTCGCTCTGTTTCAGTTTACTTATGATAATATATATATATATATATATATATATATATAATATATATATATATATATAAAACATGCTCTTTTTATTTCAGTCTTGAATTTGACGGAGATTTGTTAAGTCCTATGGAAGACATGGAAGACCTTAAAATCAGTAATTGGAAAGAAACATTCCAAATCGATTTTCATTTTGAATGATGGCTGCTTCAGCGGATTCCATTTCATATGTGTGTGTGTAAATATATATATAGATTATATATATATATATATATATATATATATATATAATATACATACATTTATCATATATGATATATATGTAATTATTCATATATATATATCATATGTTGCACAATATAAATATAATTAGACAAATCAGAGTTAAGATATATTTTAATTATTAGGTACTATATTACATATTTACACACCCGTACGTATAGAATATAATATAAAGGAATATAGGGAAGATAAAGATAGACAAAGAATATTATAGATAGATATTATATATTTATTAAGATTAGGTAATATATACAAATATAGTTATATATATATATATAAGGTATATAGTACATATAATACATATAGATATATATATATAATAATATATTATATATATATATATATATTTATATATATAGATATCTATATATATTGTATATATATATATATATATATATATATATAATATATATATATATAATATTATATATATCTATATCTATATTTGCAAGATAAAGTGAAGGAAGATATGGGGAGAAGAGGTTTGGTGGAGGATAATGCCTTTGACAGAAGGCGCATCAGGCAACCGACTCCTTAATGTAGGGATAACGGTGGGAAAGAAGAAGATAGACATAACATAAAATGGATTCCGTTGATACAGCAGCCAATATTTCAAAATGAAACTCGATTAAAATGTGGTTCCTTCCAATGATTCATGTTAATGATACCTAGAAGTTACTATAGTACATTCATATCAACCATGCATCTAATGTCTAGGCCAGTCCCTTACGACGCTCCTGATTGGCTGTTGATAAACCAATCACAGGGATGGAAATTCTTAGTTTCTCTCGAGAGTTCACATAGGCAGGATGTGTGTTCCACCTCTCCTGAGGGATAAGTCTTTCAAAAGTATCCCTCAGGAGAGATGGAACATACATCCTGCCTATGTGAACTCTCTCGAGAGACTGAGAGTTTCCAGCCCTGTGACTGGCTTATCAACAGCCAATCAGGAGCATGGTAAGGGACAGGCCTAGACATCAGATGCACGGTTGATGTGAATCTACTATACTAAGCTCTTCCATATGACTTCACAAATGTCAAACAAACTAAAAAATAAAAATAAAACAAGTAAAAAAATGAGCCGAAGTTTCTTCGGCAAAATCGAGTTTCCTGTACAGTGTACAATGTTGCATGAATCTCTCAGCTGCAGCACATGAAACTTCCAGTGCAGTGGTGGCCTGAGTTGTTGGTGCCTACAGCGGTGCCAGACGGAAGATCCTGGATAACTTTAACCTCAAATAAAGTAATAAAAACTACAGAGGCTAGAGGGCTGCAATTTGGTATGTCTGGTGACCGGAGGGTGGATGATCAACATACCAATTTGCAGCCCTCTAGCCGCAATAGTTTTTAAGATCTGAGGGTGGACAGAAAGAGTGCGGACAGACAGACGAATAGCTATCTCAAGTTTTCTTCAACAGAGAACTAGAAAAACAATAAGACAAGACAAATAATCGGTTAAAGAAATTATATGAACAAAAGCCGCATACATCAAGAAAGAGAAAATACCAACAAATAAAACAAAAACAAAGAATGAACAAGGCAGCAAAGCGAACAAATATAAGACGTAACTAAGGACACATAACAACAAGAGGAAAGACGCCAAAGGACAGACAAATTAGCAAAAATAAAGAGTCCTAACCTCCCCCAATGCAGCTGCAATTTAACCATGGTTGGTCAACAATGCTCAACACATCAGTTCGGCGATTGTTAGCAGATGTTAAATATGTATTTGTTTCAAGTATGTTAGCACTGACGTCTACGGTAATAACAATAACAATCATGCGAAGAAATTCACAATGTCGAGATTAAACTGTTTAAGGACACAAATAAAATGTATATGTTTATATAATTGTGCTATGCAGGAATAATAATAATAATAATAATAATAATAATAATAATAATAATAATACTTTGAGAACACATTTCCTTTCAACTTTCAGCCTGCGAGTGCATAAGCTTCAAAATAACGAAATAACTTGTGGATGAAGTTAGGCGTCAACACTCAATAGACGACTCCTTTTGGAGAACAGCAATTGGTGTGGTTTCTCGGTTGGAAAATCCTCAGGTCTTGAGCGACGATAAAGAGGAGTTAATCAATCGTAAGAGATCAGTAAAGGAATACGATTATCAAGTTTCACGCAAATCCGTTCTACCTGTTTCTCATAATAAAGATCACAGGGTATTAACCCAGTATGTATCCCCCGAGGTGTTGGTACTAAACACAGCGGAATCTCAGTGGGAGGTCTTAGTAGATTCACATCAGCCGTGCATTTGATGTCTAGGCCAGTCCCTGACGACGCTCCCGATTGGCTGTTGATAAGACAATCAATAGAGCTGGAAACTCTGTCTCTCGAGAGAGTTCACATAGGCAGGATGTATGTTCCACCTCTCCTGAAAGACGTATCCTCAGGAGAAGTCAACTCTCGAGAGAGACAGAGTTTCCAGCACTGTGATTGGTTTATCAACAGACAATCAGGAGCGTCGTCAGGGACTGGCCTAGACATCGAATGCACGGTTGATGTGAATCTACTATAGCCCCTCAGGGATCCAAGTATTATATACACCCATTTCTATATTGTGTGGTAGATAAGTTATATTAATAAACGATATCTTAGATCCCCAAGGGGCTTGTACTAAACACGGCGTTCCATTGAGCTTCCGCCACGTTTAGTACCAGCACTCCGGAGGTGACGGCGGACACATACCAGGTTGATAACCCGTGATCTTTATTACGAGAAACCGGTGGAACGGATTTGCATGAAACTTGATAATCGTATTCCTTTACTGATCCCCTTCGATTGATGAACTCTTCTTTATCGCCGTTAAAGACCTGAGGATTTTCGACCGAGAAACCAAACTAAATCGTCACCGCTGTCCTCCGAAAGGTTGTCGTTAGGACGAGTTGTATATTGACTGTTTATGCCCAACTTCATTCACGAGTTACCCCGTTACTTTTTTTAGTCCCTCGCTTGACGAGTGGTTTTCGCGCTCGGCTGCCAATCCGGTGATCCGAAGTTCGAATCCCGGCTAGGCCAACGCGGAATCAGAGGAATTTCTTTCTGGTGATAGAAATTCATTTCTTGATTTAGTGTGGTTCGAATCCCTCAATAAGTTGTAGATCCCGTTCCTAGGTGACCAATTGGTTCCTAGCCACGTAAAAATATCTAATCCTTCGGGCCAGCCCTTGGAGAGCTGTTAATCAGCTCAGTGGTCTGGTAAAACTAAGATATACTTAACTTTTATCCCGTTATTTTAAAGATCATAGCACCTCGGAGGTGACGGTGGATACATACCGAGTTAATACCAACTCAAAGTAAGTATATCTTAGATTTACCAGACCACTGAGCTGATTAACAGCTCTCCTAGGGCTGGCCCGAAGGATTAAATATTTATTACGGGACCTACAACTTATCGTGGGATCCGAACCACATTATATCGAGAAATCAATTTCTATCACCAGAAATAAATGCCTCCGATTCCGTGTTGGCCGAGCGGAGAATCAAAATTCGGACCACCAGAGTGGTAGACGAGCACGAAAACCAACAAACAGACTAACTGAACAACAAGCATAATTAACCTCCACGAGCCACGATAACAGCGAACTATAGTAAATAAAGCAAAGCAAAATAATACGAACAAGTCAAGCCAAACAAACAGTAAACATAAACTGAATAGAAGAGGGTTGAAAATAACTCCCAATAAAGCACAGTGACCCTTCTTGCCCCGACCGATTCACTAAAACCTCATTTCACCCCTGGGAGCTAATAATAACGCCCTCTCCTCCCTTTCCCACAGCCCCCCACAACCCACGCACGAACGCCCAAAGCCGAGGAAAAGAGAGAGAGAAATGAGAGAAATAAAGAGAGGACTATAAAACAACCCCTGATGCTCGTTGCCTCATATTCCCAGGCGCGTGGCAGATTGGGGTCATTAACCTCTCTCTCCTCTCTCTCTCTCTCTCGCCTCTCTCTCTCCTCTCTCTCTCTCTCTCTCTCTCTCTCTCTCAGGAAATGATTGATGGCACCCTTCTTTCTTATCTTACTTGTTGTTTCTCAAAACATCCAGCGAAGGCGATAAGAAAATTATAAAAAATAAGATTAGCACAAAGACACAAACATCCGGGAAGTCTCATTTGTAGGACTTAGCACTAATGAAGTACAGATAACACCGAGAGAAGTCTTTAAAAAATAATGATTAATGCGTCATCAACTTCACAAGGATCAGCGAGGAAGTTGAGTATGAGCGTCGCGGTGAAGGTCACTGACCTTGGTGGGTGTCGTCTGAAAGGGCGTTATTTTTGACGGTGGAGTTTACAAAGCGAATGTCAGATGTCCATCTCTTACGCAGTCATCAAAACTTCAGAGGTTAGTCAGGGTTACAGCTGCATTACAACAGGCATATCATCTATGCAATTCTATGAATGCTTGTTAGCTTTGCAACAACTTATGGTTGCGTCCGCATTACGGTAAAACATGTGATTAAATGTGTCGGCAACTTATCACGCACACATCATAAACAGGTTGAAAACAAGTTAGATCAACCATGAAGTCATTAACTTGTGTTCAACATGTTTGAGAAGCGTGTACCATAAGTTACCAACGTGCGTTTAAGACATGTTAGAAAAGATTACAGAATTTAAACCAAAGGCCAAGCGCTGGGACCTACGAGGTCATTCAGCCCTGAACGGAAAATGAACAGTAAAAAGATCTGAAAGTTGTAACAAAAGGAAAACCTCGCAGTTACGCGTTGAATCAATGGTTAGGAAAGGGTAGAAAGTAAGATGGAAGAAAGATCATGAAAGGAGGTACAGTAGAAGGAATGAAAGCAGTTGCAGCAAAGAACCTTTAGTAATGCCTACAGGACGCTGCGTGTAGTGCAATGACGGCAATAGCCTCCTATGGGGTTATGGCGTCTTTTACTGTAGTGTGGACGCCAAATTACGATGACAAGGTAAGTGTGACAGCCAAATAGAAAGTAAACTATAGGCCTGTGATTTTGTATTTTGTCCTTAGGGCAATAGAAACGGAAACGACTAGAGAGAGAGAGAGAGAGAGAGAGAGAGAGAGAGAGAGAGAGAGAGAGAGGAAAACCTACAACTGACATTAAAACACTAACCGGCAACTTAAACCCGGCAGCAATACTTGCGGGACTAATCAAAGGGTTAACTGATTTCAGTGACGTCACGTAACACAAAAGATGACCGTATTAAACGCATGCATACGCCAATCAATAAGACCTAGGCTGTCATGGGGTCAGGAGGACCTACCGAGATTGGATCGAGGTAATTGCATCCGTGTGTACTTAACTGACCTGTCTGAGAATTCATGCGCCCATGTGGAATGGTTTGTATATTCATGTAAACGATTTATAAGTGTAAAGTTGTGAAATTAGCCCTAATAATAAGCATATACTCCACAGTGCGACTGGATACACAATAAAAGTATGATTGCATGTTAATAAAAGTAAGAGCGTTTTAAAAGCAAATTTACATACACAACACACACACACACACACACATATATATATATACATATATTTTATTCATTCACAATCATGCATTACAAATTAACATAGGCATGAACGACTGTACATTTCAATGCTCCCTCGACAAGGCTCCACGTGCCTTATTTCTATGTATCCAACTAAAGCTGAGAGTTAAACGCATTTCCATCTCAGCTTTCGGTGATGTAACCTCGTTCAAAACGGAAAACCATTCAGCGATAATCTTTCCCTCGTGAAACCTTCGCAATTCCTTCGGACAGTAATTATCATGATGTTTATCTAAGCGGGGCTTGAAGGGAGATGGCAAAGGCGTAGGAATATGAGATTTAGGCTTGAGAAGCCAAGCACTGGAATCCTAGGGAACAGTGACACCAGAAGAGATTTCTGAAGCTCATACACATTACTTTAGGCACAGGGCCAAGCGCTGGGACCTATAAGGTCATTCGGAGCTGAGAGGAAAATTGAATATAAAGGTTAAAAAGGTGTAACTGAAGGAAAACCTCTCATTTCGACTATGAAACAATTGTAAGGATGAGGTGGAAAGTAAGATAGAAGAACGAATATGAACGGAGGTACAGCAAAAGGAATGAGAGAGGTTGCAACTAGGGACCAAAGGGACGCTGCTCAAAATCTTGAATAATGCCTAGTGACCCTCGCGTGATGCGCACTGACGGCACTACCCTTCCCTCCGGGAATTTCTGTTCGTTCGTATGGTGTTTTGACGTTGCATGGAACCAGTGGAACCACGTCGAGAGTGAACTTCTATCACCAGAAATACACCTCTCTCACTCCTCAACGGAATGCACGAGAATCGAACTCGCGGCCACCGAGGTGGCACGCCAACACCATACCAACCACGCCACTGAGGCGCTCCGGGCATTTCTGAAGCTTGACACCAGACGGAACAAACCAATCATCACGAAAGGTCAGTCTGAGAATCATTTAAACAAGAGGCACTTTCAGCTTGGTAAAACACTAATGAACAACGGCAGAAATGGCACCGTTATGTTGACGCACAATTAGAACAAGGGAGAACTGCTTACTGAGTCGATTTTCATTCCGACCATCAAATCCTCCCAGAAAAGAATACATTCTCCGACCCCACGGGGAGCCAGTGTCCTTCATTCCATATTCCGGATGATTTTGGTATCCTCATAGCTTCTTTCCGGCCATAACTGGCCACAATCAGTTCTGCCTATCTTTACTCATCGAATAATAATAATAATAATAATAATAATAATAATAATAATAAAACCTCGAATCTTTGACCTAACAATAATAATGATAACACCTTTAAAATATGACAGAACAATAATAATAATAATAATAATAATAATAATAATAAGAATAATAATAATAATAATAATAATAATAATGAGAGGAGCACGTTTCCTCTATGACCGAGCAATAACAATAATATCAATAATCAAAAGAAAACTCATAATCACATAGGTCAATAAAATTGGAAAGTAAATACCCTATAGTATGTCTGTTGATTTTGTTATCTAAAATATATAAAGCTTTATATATTTTAAATAACAAAATCAACAGACATACTATTAGGGATTTACTTTCCCAATAATAATAATAATAATAATAATAATAATAATAATAATAATCTATGGCCGGGCATTTACAAAATAAACAATAATGATGCTAACTCACAAGCTACAGTGAAATTCCTAACTGCAAACTCCAACAAACTCCCAACGTAAAGTAAGAGAGGGGGCAGGGGGGGAGGGGCGCCGTCGTGAAATGAATCTATTTTAATATTATTTTTTGTTCCAGAAGGCTTATTAATGCTAACTTTTTTCTTTTTTTTTTTCTTTTTTTTTTTACCAGCGTAGGTACTTCAGTACTTGATAGCACTTGACGACGCTACGCCAGAAACGCACTTTGGCGGACGATGCTCGTTGCTCTACATCACCGGCTACGAGTGAATGTAATGAAGAACAGAAGAATTAATAAGTGAATGTAAAAGTATTTATTGATCTGTTCTTGACACAGACATACATACACACACACACTTACGCTACACATACGTATATATAATATATATATATATATATATATATATATATATATATAATATATACATAAAAATTTGGCTCGTAATGATCTCTCAAATGAAAGGCAAGTTCGATACCAGCTGACCCACACAGGGGCATAAAAGAAGTTGGAAGTACTCTTGTAACCAAGGGTTTCCTAGTGTATTATAAAAGCGCCGAATATGACGACCCACAGTAAATTCAGTGAAATCTAAATTCTGCTTTTTATTATTACTTATTTACATGAGCATTTAGAATGTTATTCTTGCAATTCGAGCTCACAGTTTTTTTTTATACTTTTGCCTAACTTATTCTATCAAATGATTCTACACAGAATTTGGGACATTATCTACTGTGATACTAAATTGTTTTTATCCTAAAGTAATTATTATTATTCACTGATACGTCCAATGTTCATCTTGAGTTTTTCGCCTCTTCATAATTACAATTTAGCTTGTGATATATATCTACTTTCTGCTTTGTATATTATTTCTTCTTATTGTTAAATACTTCATCATTTTAAATGTCAGTACCAAGTAATCATTGCCTTAGGATCTTCTTCTTGTTAATAATTTAATAAATTCAAATATCAGTACCAGGTAATCATTGCTTTAGTATTCTCTTATTGTTAATGATTTGAAAAATCTAAATGTCATTAAAAGGTAATAATGGCTTTAGTATCCTCTTGTTGTTGATGATTTAATAAACATTATGTCATTACCAAGTAACAATTGCTTTAGTATCCTCTTGTTGTTAATGATTTGAAAAATTTAAATGTCAGTACCAGGTAACAATTGCCTTTGGATCCTCTTGTTGTTAATGATTTAATAAAATTGAATGTCATTACCAAGTAATAACTGCTTCAGTATCCTCTTATTGTTAATGACTTAATAAATTCCCATGTCAATGCCAAGGAATAATTGCTCTACTATCCTCTGTTGTTAATGACTTAAAATAATTAAATGTTATTACCAAGTAATAATTGCTTTAGTATAACATGTCATATATACACCCTTCCCTATTGCATATCACAAGCAGGTTGAAATGTCAATGGTTATCAGTGAAGAACGAACCTTTGGCCGATACCGGATAGTAATCGTCTAAAGTCATGCTTTGAACTACCAATAAATCATTAACGTCTATTCAGTCTGTTTGTGATGTTTGTGCGAGGAAGTTGCCGACGTGTGTTTATGCCCTGTTTTACTGCAGTGCTGGGGCAACCCTCACTGATACATTTCTTCAAACATTATTGATTTTCCTATTAATATTAAACGCAAGGGATTTCAAGCTGTAATAGTGAAAGAAGTATCGGAGACAGCGTCTCAAATTTACTCATATTTGTTAGGCTGTAACTGCTTATTCTATCATATAGTTGTTAGACTGTAACTCGCTATTTTATTTGTTAGACTATAACTCTGTTTATTTTTAAGAGCTAACTATAAAAGGAGGTTTAAATACGTAACTGGCTGCTGACAAAAAGTTAGGGTTCATTCATCTACTTGCCTGAAAAAGGTGAAAAGAGTAAGAGCTGAAATAATAATAATAAAAAATAGGTTATAGGGTTTCTGAGGCCTTGAAAATAGAATGTGATATACACACTATAATATATACATACATACATACATACACATACACACACGCATTAGTCTTCCTTTTTCACGAAGATAGATATATGAGGTTGTATTCCACAGGGGAAAAGAAAAACGGAAATTCCTTTTAGCTCAACAGATTCGGCCTCCACTAGCCCTTATCGAAACCTGTTTATTAACTAACGAACAAATTTTTTTTGTACACTCAAAGTAAAGTATAAGAAACAGAAAAATAAAAATAAGCAGTTAGATATACATTGGTCAATGAAATACAAGAAAGTTAGTTGGTGTAACAGCCTTGTAATTTAAAATGATTTGCAACAAGTTCAAAGGTTTCAAAACACAAAAATATCTGTTAAAACAATTAATCTAACAATTAAATTATTCTCTTAGTGAAAAGACAACATTGATTAGTTTGCACCCCAAAGCAAAGGTAGCCGCTCGACAAAGGCGCCTTATAGCACAGCAATCAAGCATAACATATAGCAATTGAAACGACCCTCTTGTTTAAGATAATTTATAACCAATTCAGTGGTTTCATCAAATACAACAATGCTTCAAACATGTTTACAGTGAAAAGAAGTCTTTGTTTATTTTGTACTGTCCTCTAACTATTATGTAAGAAGAAGGGATGGATCTGTTTTAAATACCCCTGAATGATTATTAAAATTGTCGCAATCACTTATGGCGATGCATGCACTTTTAAGTAGATAATTATTCCGTTTTAACAATACTCGGGAACATGATTGATTATGGACATTTATGCCATAAATGTCCATAATCAATCATGTAATGACGTCATTTTGTGGAATTGCCCCCGAGTACTGTTAAAACGGAATAATTATGTAGAGAGAATTATGTAGAGGAATTTTAGCTTTTTTTCCCCTTGTGGACTATAACCTCATACACACACATTATATATATATATATATATATATATATATATATATATATATATATATATATATATATATATATATATATGTGTGTGTATGTGTTGTGTGTGTGTGTGTGTGTGTGTATGTATGTATGGTGTATATGTATGTATATATGTATGTATATATATATATATATATATATATATATATATATATATAAATATATAAAAAGTGTGCGTGTGTGTGCGCATATGTTGAGTCCTTTACTTAGTAAAACTAAAACCTACATCAGTGTTGTAATAGGGTAGCTCTTACCAGATTTCATTTCACTTTGCATTCAGGGCAAAGTCACACCCTCCATTTTGCTGATGTGATCCTGCCACCTCCGGAAGATCAGCAGATTAGGAAAGCAGCGTAAGCCTGCTTCTCTCCCTCCACCTGCCCCCCCCCCCTCCCCCCAAAACAAACTTACACTGTGGATCCTTTAAGAGCATATATTTTTTCTTCTAATATTGCCCCTTTTATTTCCTTATCATGCGCATTTCCGCTTCTTGTCTTTTCGATATTATTAACATTACGAGTTTCATAATGATAATAATAATAATAATAATAATAATAATAATAATAATAATAATAATAATAATAATAATAATAATAATAATAATAGGAGCACAAGGCACGATCCAAGGATCCCTGAAAAGGAATCTGGAAAAACTAGAGGTTGAAGTAGCTCCAGGACTCATGCACAAGTGTGCGCTCCTGGAAACAGCACACACAGCGAGAAAAGTGATGGACTCCTATGGACGTAGGATGCAACCCGGAACCCCCCCCCCCCCCCCCCCCACACTATAAAAGAAAACCACATAGTCGAATAGGATGACTGTGATAAACAAAACAAAAAAATAATAATAATGATGATAATAATAATAATTATTATATTTTTTTATTGCAATGGCATGGGTAGTAGTTTAAGAGAATGAATGTAATATTCTCAACATCTTGCTCATGGTTACAGCTACCAGCCATTTCTCCTTAAGAAAAGGTGGCTCCAAATGACAATAGCCATTCGTTCAGATCCACTTCGAATGCCTTACATCCCAGGCTCCACATGCAAAGAAGTCGAATTTTATTTTTTTTTTCATTACCACATGATATCCTAAGAACATCTACCTACTCACCCTGCCATATGAGGTATGCAATCATTATCAGTATTAGTTGTAGCAAAGGTAGTGGTAAGCAATAGTAGATTCACATCAGCCGTGCATTTGATGTCTAGGCCCGTCCCTTCCTACGCTCCTGATTGGCTGTTGATAAGTTAATCACAGTCTCTCGAGAGTTCACATAGGCAGGATGTATGTTCCATCTCTCCTGAGGGATCAGTCTTTCAGGAGAGGTGGAACTTACATCCTGCCTATGTGAACTTTCTCGAGAGACAGTTTCCAGCCCTGCGACTGGCTTATCAACAGCCAACAAGCAGCGTCGTAAGGGACTGGCCTGGACGTCAAATGCACGGTTGATGTGAATCTACTGTAGTAGACAAGCACAATCACGGCTCACAACATAGCCGCGGGTTTGATCTTGGGGAGGGAAGAGTCGACCTCGTCACAATCCACTGAAACTCAGAAGCACCTCTGTCGACTTCAGCGGTCATTGATGCAACAGTTGGTCAGTCGACCGCTGTGACCGATTGATTTATAGGTTTTAGGTATAATGCCAAGCACTGGGGCAACTAATGCCATTCAGCGCTGAAACGGAAATTGACAGTGAAAAGGTTTGAAAGGTGTAAAAAGTTAAGTATATCTTAGTTTAACCAGACCACTGAGCTGATTAACAGCTCTCCTAGGGCTGGCCCGAAGGATTAGACATTTTACGTGGCTAGGAACCAATTGGTCACGTAGCAACGGGACCTACAGCTTATCGGGGGATTCGAACCACATTATATCGAGAAATGAATTTCTATCACCAGAAATAAATTCCTCTGATTCCACGTTGGCCGCGCCGAGTATCGAACTTCGGACCACCGGATTGGTAGCCGAGCGCGAATACCACTCGTCCAAACAGGAGGAAAGCCTCTCAGTTGCACTATGAATCAATTGTTATGAAAGGGTGGAAAGTGAGATGAAAGAAAGGTAATATGAAAGGAGGTACAGTAAATGGCATTAAAGTAGTTGCAGCCAGGGGTCAAAGGCACTTCGACCGCTGTGGATCGCAGCACCAGTAGGAGGAGAGACAAAAAAAGGAATAACTTGAGCAAGATCGGTTCTCCTTCCAAAAACATATACCAATAACTAAACGGGAGCCATCGGTGGTAGAAATTGTCCCTCTTTTAGCCAAAGAACATAACACTGAGGCATCTGGATAGATTTAAGAAGACTGGTCGTTGGCATTGGTTATCCATTCCCCATGCAAGAGGACACATCTCCTTCAGGACCCACCACAGCGCCTATTTGAATAGTATTAGATTCCTGTTTTGTCCACGTACCACGTCCACCGCAGCGGTTTCTCCTAAGAGGTGAGATGCTCCTCAGTCTTTCACCAAATAAGTCTTCCGCATTACAGTGGAACTGCACCGTAAGCAAGGGAGGTTGTGCATGTTATACATACACCTAGACAGTGGTATTCGCCATACAAGGTCATCCCGTTCTGTCCTTCGGCCAAGGCTTCGCAACCGGATGTAGTTTATTCTCATGCCCACTATACAATTCCAAATGGCAGGGTTTCAACGAGGTGCCGCCCACACCTACCGAGGTGGAACCATTCATCAGATATCACCTCTCTCTCTCTCTCTCTCTCTCTCTCTCTCTCTCTCTCTCTCTCTCTCTCTCTCTCTCCAGGAGAGAAAGAGGAGGAGTAGGAGTCAGTCACTTAAAAAAAGGAGTAGAAGACCAGGAAATTGCTTCAAAGAGACATTAACCTTATCCTACCCCCCACCCCCCCCCCCCCCTCCCACCCAACTCTCTCTCTCGCTCTCTCCAGGAGAGAAAGAGGAGGAGTAGGAGTCAGTCACTTAAAAAAAGGAGATGATGATCAGGAAATTGCTTCAAAGAGACCTTAACCTTAACCCCCCCCCCCCCCACCCTAAATAACACCCTAAATCTCCTCTCTCTCTCT
>NC_061088.1:33047964-33052964 GCF_015104395.2 Macrobrachium nipponense | reverse complement strand
GAGCCGACGCCGGACCTTGGGCAAAGCCAAGGCCCACAGGGTTGGGACAGACTCTCTGGGGCTGTGGCGGAGGCCAACTCTGGCCGAGAAACATCCCTCACAGCCTCGAGCGCTGCCGACAAAAGTGCTATTTCATTGCTGCCTCTCTGGCAGTGCAGTTGCTGCCGGTGTTAACATGTTTATAAAGTGTCGTACTATTTATAATAATAATAATAATAATAATAATAATAATAATAATAATAATAATAAAAACACGGCCGTTGCTATGGGTGCTGACTTTAATATGTGACTGAACTATATTGTCTATATTTTTTCGTCCATTCTCCACTTTTTTGGGGGGCATATTGGCTTGCTCTGCAGTAAAGAGCTTTTTATGTTGCTTTTATATATATATATATATATATATATATATATATTATATATATATATATATATATATATATATATATTATATATATATATATATATATATATATATATATATATATATAATATATATATATATATATATATATATTATATATATATATATATATATGTGTGTGTGTGTGTGAGTGTGAGTGTGTGTGTGTGTGTGTGTGTGTGTGTGTGTGTGTGTGTGTGTGTGTGTGTGTGTGTGTGTGCAAATAATAATAATAATATAATAATAAATAATCCTCCCAGTTTCCTCAGTCGTAGTATATTCTTGCAGATCTCGACTCCTGCAAAGACGCGGACTGATAAAGACGATCGTTATAGTAGGCGTTGGTTCCCCGGATTTACCCCGTATCGTTCCCACCAAACCTTTTGCGGCCAAAGTAGCCATCAAGGTGACAACCAAAAAACCTTTGACAAAAACTACCTGATAACCAAATAGTGGCCTGCTGATGCAGAATTTGGCGAGGGCGAGACGCCGAAAGATACTACAGTACGTGTGACTCAGTCTTCGAAAAAGCACAAACAGAAATCGTATAATTAAGCAGGTGTCAAAATAAGTTGTGTATTCTAACCCTTTTTATGGCTGGTATGCTTTTTTTCTTTTTCCTTTTTTTAACTACCAAGAGGCATCAGTTATTGCTACCGTTATCATTGTGACTACTACGACTTCGATAACGGGAATATTATCCTCACTGCGATAAGAAGTGTTAATGAACTTCTGGACTTCATACGTCATTTTACTGCAGATACAGAAACTACAATCCCCCGTTATCTATGTAAAAAGAGAAAAGGTACACAGCCATCCCGAGAAAACATAAAAGATCATTTTACACGGCTATACTCGTGTTTATAAAATCAATATTTCTGACAAGAACATCGCAAATGAATTTACGACTATAAGAAAAATTCATGAAAAAACTTCATTCAATCCGAACACAAACAGTTTTCTTAGAAATAAATAATAAATAAATAAATAAATAAAAACTTCCGCAAGACCGAGGAGGAAGCTTCATGTGGCGGCCGCTGTTTACCTGCATTCTTATCAATCGAGTTCAGTAAGTCACTGACCGATAACGACAAAAGAAAGAAAAAACAAAAGAAAAAAAAAGAGCACATTCACTTTCTGTTGATGTTACGAGGGTGACGATTTTTCAAACCTGAAGTTAGACTATACAACTCGGAGTCTTGTATGCAATTCAAACATATTTGGAAGTCACCCGATATGCAGTTATCTAACATTCTCACACTTTCAACATAAATACACTATACTATACTACACAGAGAGAGAGAGAGAGAGAGAGAGAGAGAGGAGAGAGAGAGAGAAGAGAGAGAGAGAGAGAGAGAGAGAGATAGGATATCCAAATATGCTAAAAAGCTGAGATTAAGATAGTTATATGGATTAGGATGTCTCAAAGACTTATTAGTCCATCCGAGGAGACATCGTGTGCTCACTTGTCTCTAGAAGCATGTTTTACTGTGCATTCGCAGAGTCGTAATAATTTTGTCAAGCTTTCTTTTAAACTCATCCATACTGTTGCTTTCCATGTGTCACATACCTTGTTTGTAAAGAAGTTCCACAATGGAATGCGTTGTATATTCAGTTCTAGTTTTCATCCATTATTCCTTGTCTGGTCTTCGTTTAACGTAAATAGGTTACTGTCTACTTTTGTTATGCTTTTCAGTATATATATATTTTAAATGTTTCTATTAGTTGTCCTCGCAGTCGTCGTGTTTCTAATCCGTACATGTTCAGACTCTCTAGTCGTCTTTGGTAACCTATTTGCCTGATGGAGGGATGGAATTAGCTTTGTGGCTCTTGCTTGTACACCTCCTAGTCTATTTATGTCCTTTCTTAGTGTTGGTGACTAAAATTGTACTGTGTATTAAAGATGGGGGTCTAACTATGGATGTGTAGAACTGCAGCACTGTTTCCTTGTTTCTGTATTTGAAGTTCCTCTTTATGTATCCCACTAACTCTGTTTTTTCCATCTGTCCATCCGCCTGTGGTGTTTTTGTATGGTAACACTGCCGTGCCCGGGCTTAGACAGTTACATTCAGCTTACATTCAAACGATTATAATATCCTATTTCGAATATTAAGGTGTAATTCGCATACGGTAAATTATTAAAACACTTCTCAGTTGCAAATACACACCCATATCCTTTTATTTACCTAAAACTTACACATAGCGTACCTATCTAAAGCCCGGGACGCAGTGTTACCATACAAAAACACCACACGGCGGATGGACAGATGGAAAAAAAAACAAGAGTATAGTTTCTGTGCCTTCTTTTCAGCTTTTATGCACTGTTTTGTGGATTTTAAGTCCTTGGTAATAATGACTCCATGGTCCTCTTCTTGTTCTACACTATATCAGACCCAAGCAGCATGTAGTTGGCATGAGGGATGTTTGTTCCTATTTGTAACACCTTCCACTTGTCCAAGTTAAAAGGCATTTGCCATCTTTTTGACCACACTCCTATTTTCTTTAAATAATTTCTTAAACTTTCCACTGTATCTGGGTCTGCTGCATTTACACCTAGTTTGGTGTTATCTGCAAATTTGGCTATCCTGCCTTCAATATCATTAATGTAAATAAAACAAGAAAGGGCCAAGGACAGAACCCTAAGGCGGGTCACTCACAGTCGATCTGATCGTACGATGAGAACTGAGTGGGAGGAGACTCCAAAAAAAAAAAATGACTGCAAACTCACGTTACTGCCCGGTCTGAACAAAGTAGTCAGTCTTAAGTTGGCAGCCACAGTGTTTGGACGTGGCGGAGGGAATATCTGATAATGAACCATATATCTCAGACTTTGCCGTTGCAGCCAATATAACAATGAAGAAAAAAAGAGTCACGAAAAAGAATATTGGGTCAATATTTGGGCGTTGAAGAGAGAAAAACTCGCATTTATTGCTTTTAAAGGACAGGTACCTCCCAGGGATTGCTATGATAAACGTAAGGGTGGACGAGGCAACATTCAATTTTGTAGAAAGATTATAACGGTCATGCAAAAGGATACATGCATGACGAAATCCACAAAGCCCTATGAAAGGCCATGTGCCACATTACGCTACTTAGCGAATGACTGTTCTTACCAGATATAAAATTGAGTGTGTCCATATCGCCAAACGGCGTCAATAACCTCGTCGTTGCGACGCCAGTAAGAACTAACAAATCAATCAATCCAAATCGCCCAAAGCTCTTGGAAGAGTCATGCTGGAGACATGTTAAGCTATTTGGACAACACTCTGCAAAGTCTACATAATATAAAGATAAATAAAACTCATGTATATATACATATTTGTATCTTTGATAAAAAAAATAAACTAGCTTTAGAAACTCTAAATAATTGACTCTTCTACAACTATACCAAACAGTTTGTTGTGTATAAAATTAGTGTAGGAAATTATAAAAGTGAAAAGGTAATAAATCTTTATGTAACCAGTCATTGCGCTACACTACTTCGCAATCAGCACCAAGTACCTACAGGAAAATTATAACTGTGTGAGAGAGGTTTCATTACCTCCCATTATGATTTTACTATTGCATTGTCTCCAGTTCTCCTTTAACTTATATATCATTTATGAACTCGTTAGCATAATTCTTATTGCGTTAATAAATATCCCTATTATTTCCTTATTTTTCTTTTACTTTGGGATATAACTGATTAAACGTCCTGGGCAAGGCACCAATTTTTTTGTTTGTTTTGAGAGATTAATTGAGGTATTATATATACATTGCTATTAAACACACACATATATATATATTTATTTATATATATATATATATATATATAATATATATATATATATATATGTATATATATATATAATCTATATATATATATATATATATATAGTTATATACATATTACGTAATTTGGTACTTTGAAACCTTGTCGTTACTCCAGGATCTAGAAACGCTACGTCCTTCAGTCTACAACATCACATTGGTGGATGAAAGTTTAATGTAATTTAATTTTGTTTACACTCATAAGGTAAACTGCAATTATGTAAAATTTTACAAAATTCAGTATGTAAAGAAATCAGCAAAATATGTATATATATCATGTCTATAGGACGAAACATCTCATACACCACTTCCTGATTTCTTAGATGCCTCTACTTTCCTTATTTCTTTCCGATGTGAAGGTTTTATATTTATTATTTATCTTATTGTTCACCGTCTCTTTTGTTTTATCAGGACACTTTTTCTTTAGTTTCTCAAATATCGATTGATAAACTGCATTTCTTTTGTGTTTGTCAGAATATTCTTTACTTTTTATATTCCACAGACATTGCTACGACTTATGAATCTCGAAGAACCCAGTCCAGAACTCTTCATCTACTGAAAGTCTGACATGTTGAATGATATCCTCTTCTGTGCCGTTTCTTGGTAAATGAATCTCCTAGTTCATCAAACCTCGTCGAAGACACCACTCACGGTCAAACTATCAGTTCTGAACAACAAAATCTGAAAAACCCTATTTGACTGCCGTGTCGGACCGTGAGTTGCTCATTCAAACCTCAACTGTCAGGTTTGTCGATCCGGCTTGACTGCCGGGCTTGATCAGATCTGA
>NC_061088.1:32900464-33042964 GCF_015104395.2 Macrobrachium nipponense | reverse complement strand
ATTAATAATGAAATTTAAAAAAATGCATGCTGCAGCCATAAATTATCTGTCTACAGTGTCTACGGGAAACCCTCTTAGCGTTTAGCCATACCATCGTCAAGCCCAGAGTTTAAATCTCCACCAATGAGCCATACATCAATAAGCACACTTAAGATATCTCTGTCTGCACTTCGAGGCAGTAGCACCTCATGTCCAAAGGGAAAGGATTAGCCCTCTCAGCCCATTCTTACGTCACTGTCTTGTTTGACGGTAAATATCTATGGATTTTATTTATGACACTTGGGCTATCAGGCCAAGCACTGGCCACTTTCGGCAAACCCGCGCTGAAGACAGTGAAAAGCAGTTGGAGAAGTTGGACAGCGAGATAGAGAGATCCAGATAATGAAGGAGCTGACGTTCTATGGTCTAAAGGTGGACCAAGAATATTCCCCACAGTTGCACCAAGAACCAATACTAAAAGGAGGGGAATGAAGGAAAAATAAAAGACTAAAAAATGGGTGCAGCTACGGACGCCGCAAGCAAACAAGCTTTCGGTAATGCCCACGGTCCGCACCAAGCTTTTGGTAGTGCCCAAACCGGTAAGCCGGCCAAGCTTTTTGGTAGTGCCCAACCGGTGGGCCTCCAAGCTTTGGTAAGATGCCCACCGTGCCGCCAAGTTTTTGGTAAGGTGCCCCCCGTCCGGCGCCCAAGAACTTTTGGTAAATTTTGGCCCGACCGTTTTGGCTCCAAGCTTTTGGTAGTGCCGGCCCACCGTGCGCCCGGAAGCTGTAATGCCCAACGTAGCGCCAAGCTTTTGTATGCCCCACCGTGCGCCAAGCTTTTGGTAGTGCACACCGTGCGCCAAGCTTTTTGGTAATGCCCCACCTTGCGCCAGCTTTGTGGCGCCCAAACTTTTGTAACGCCCACCGTGCGCCAAGGCTTTTTGGTATGCCCAACCGTGCACACCCACCAAGCTTTTGGAATGCCCACCGGTTGCACCAAGCTTTTGGTAATGCACACCGTGCACAACGCAGTTTGGTAATGCCCACCTGCGCCAAGCTTTTGTAGTCCCACCGTGCGCCAAGCTTTTGGTAGTGCCCACCGTGCGCCAAGCTTTTGGTAGTGCCCACCGTGCGCCAAGCTTTTGGTAGTGCCCACCGTGCGCCAAGCTTTTGGTAGTGCCCACCGTGCGCCAGCTTTGGAGTGCCCACCGTGCGCCAAGCTGTTTGGTTTAATAATAGTGCCCCACCGCTGCGCCAAGATTTGGTAGTGCCCACCGTGCGCAAGCTTTGGTAGTGCCACCGTGCGCCAAGCTTTTGTAAGCCCACCGTGCGCCAAGCTTTTGTGCGCCCAAAAACTTTTGTAACGCACACCGTGCGCCATAGCTTTTGGTAACGCCCACCGTGCACCAAGCTTTTGGTAATGCCCACCGTGCACCAAGCTTTTGGTAATGCCCACCGTGCACCAAGCTCTTGGTAATGCCCAAGTGCACCAAGCTTTGGTAGTGCCCACCTTGTGCGCCAAGCTTTTGGTAGTGCCCACCGTGCGCCAAGCTTTGGTGTGCCCAAACGTTGCGCCAAGCTTTGGTAGTGCCCACCGTGCGCCAAGCTTTTGGTAGTGCCCAACCGTGCGCAAGTTTTGGTAGTGCCAACCGTGCGCCAAGCTTTTTGGTAATGCCCCACCGTGCGCCAAGCTTTGTGCGCCCAAACTGTTGGTACGCCCACCGTGCGCAAGCTTTTGGTAATGCCACCGTGCACCAAGCTTTTGGTAATGCCCCCACCGTGCACAAAGCTTTTGGTAATGCCCACCGTGCACAAGCTTTTGGTAAATGCCCACAGTCAGCACCAAGCTTTTGAGTAGTGCCCACCGTGCGCCAAGCTTTTGGTAATGCCCACCGTGCACCAAGCTTTTGGTAATGCCCACCGTGCACCAAGCTTTTGGTAATGCCCACCGTGCACCAAGCTTTTGGTAATGCCCACCGTGCGCCAAGCTTTTGGTAATGCCCACCGTGCGCCAAGCTTTTGGTAGTGCAACGTGCGACAAGCTTTTGTATGCAACCTTGTGCGCCAAGTTTGGTAATGCCCACCGTGCGCCAAAACTTTTGTAGTGCCCACCGTGCGCCAAAGCTTTTGTAATGCCCACCGTGCTGCGCCAAGCTTTTGGTAATGGCCAACGTGCGCCCACGCTTTTGGTAGTGCCCACCGTGCGCCAAGCTTTCGGTAATGACCACCGTGCAACGGGCTTTCGGTAATGTCCACCGTGCACCAGTCTTTCGGTAATGCTTACTGCTAGGTGCACTGACAGCGATACCCCCCTGTGGTTTAAAATAACCAGACAAGAGACCAGGTATGTGCGCGTACAGTCCCCCACCCACCTTTAACAACAGCAAGCTACCGAAACTCGCAACACATTCTATCAGTCGAGTGTAAGTTGCATTGGGTCCTAATGGGGTCTAAATATCAAGGCGGTATAATTCAGGGTAAGGTGAAGAACCTTTCCCCGAAAAAATATATATACTCGTATTTCAAGGAACGACGCAACGTTAATGCTAATATGGTTCTTAAATAATATGTAGTGGGGAAGGAAGAGGATGTTTTATATAAATGTTTTTATTTATACTAACCTTTCCTTTTACGAAATATGCTTTGATGTCATTTGAAATGAATTAATGCTACTGAGAAAGTAAAGTGGCGTGATGTATATAAAAGAAGTATTTTGCGTGAATAATTCAAAATAATGAAAAACAATATATTCTACGCAAGAGGTGGAATAATAAATACTATAGTAGCTTCACATCAGCCGTGCATTTGATGTCTAGGCCAGTCCCTTACGACGCTCCTAATTGGCTGTTGAGAAGCCAGTCACAGGGCTGGAAACTCTCAGTCTCTCTCGAGAGAGTTCACATGGGTAGGATCTATGTTCCACCTCTCCTGAGGGATACGTATTTTAGGAGGGGTGGAACAAACATCCTGCCTATGTAAACACTCTCTAGAGATAGAGTTTCCAACTCCGTTGGCTTATCAACAACCAATCATGAACGTCGCAAGGGACTGGCCTAGACATCAAATGCACGGCTGGTGTGAATCTACTATAGTGTGTAAGAAAAAAGGTTAAAAACGCTATAAGAAACATTAGGAAAATAATGAAAAACACTACCATCTTTAAAAACAAAAATAAAAACAACATTTAATGTTACAGAACGGGGAAAAACATTGGTGCAAGACGAGAAAAACAGAGACCCCTAGATTCCCAGATTTCCTGCCAAATAGGAAAAGTGAAAAAGAGCAGTCCCTCCAACATCCCACCAATCCCTTTAGGCTTAGAAGGGCCGGGGGCTCCGTTATCAGGGAACCATAAACCAATTCATCCCACGACTCGCAGAATAAACAGCGTCCTTCTGTGACGTCACAGTTCAGCAAACACGAATTTGCATTTCGTTCGAGAACGCGGATGGGGCGTTGGCACATTCTGAGGACACTTCGACTCGGGAATCGGAAATGAGGCTGGCTTTCCTTTTCATAGATACTTTTGCTCGCCAACTCACTGCTCGGCTGGCTTCTGGGACGTCGTTCCGACCTCTGAATTAGAAGAATGGAATATTGAATTTTGGCCATAGGCCAACCACTGAGACCAATGAGGTCACTCAGCGTTGGAGAGGAAATGGAGAGTTGGAATGTCTGAAAGGTGTGACAGGAGGAAAACCTCGCAGTTGTGTTATGAAATAATTGTTAGGAAAGGGTGGCTAGCAAGATGGAAGAGAATATGAACGGAGGTACAGTAATAGGAATGAAAGGGGTTGCAGTTAGGGGGCCGAAGGGACGCTGCAAAGGACTTTAAGTAATGCCTTACTGACAGCACTGCCCCCCACCAACCTCTGAAGACTTATGCATAAGTTCCAGTAAAGCAAAGCTGTTTTTTTCACGGGCGTTAAATCTGCGTTAATCTAAACCAGGGGTTCCTAAAGTGGTCGATATCGACCCCCAGGGGTCAATAAGATTATCCAAGGGGTCTATGAATAGTCAGTAGGTAACTAACGAGTTAGAGAATTAAGTTTCATATTCTCGTACATCTTAAGTTCCAAACTTAATTTCTTACTTGGTGTTACTCTTTTTTTTTTTATCTTACCGAATGGCAAGTACTAAACTAACACTACTCTAATTGATTGTGACATTTTTTTTTTTGAGCTAGTCTAGGGGGTCGATAGAAAATTTGAAACTTCATAATGGGGTCGAGGAGTTAAAAAGTTTGAGAACCTCTGATCTAAACGCTCGTGCAAGGTTACTGGAGTTTGTTGCTTATTTTGGTACAATTTTCAACGATAAGCGCGTTCACCTTGCGTTCAAGGGCACATCTTATATCTGGTCTTCGAATCATTCTTCAGTTGAGGGGGAAGGCTTGAGATGGCGTTACCCTTCCAAATTAAGGACTGGTTTTGGGATGGGGTCCCCAGCCAGCTGGGTTGAGTTATAATAATAATAATAATAATAATAATAATAATAATAATAATAATAATAATAATAATAATAATAATAATAATAATAATAAGCTGGTATTACTATAGATTTTTGTAAACCAAAAAAATTCTGAAAAACACTTCTGAAACAATTTGGGGGCGTAAGTTCGGTTACACCACAGTTTTCTTCTAAGGTTAAGTAGTTTTTTAAGCTGTATTCAGCTTAAAAACATTAATGCGTACTCCATCTACTTATGACGATGTACCATGCCAATTCTGTGGAATGCTTCTTTCCGTTATTATCATTATTACGAGAAAGAGCTCACAACGAAACAACAGACAAGTATGCCCGTAACTTTCTGAGCAAAGTTGAGCACATCTTAGTTTAACCAGACCACTGAGCTAATTAACAGCTCTCTTATGGCTGGCTCGAAGGATTATATCATTTTTACGTGGCTAGGAAACAATGGGTTTCGTAGTAACGGAACCTACAGCTTCTTGTGGGATCGGGAACCACATTATATCGAGAAAAGAATTTCTATCACTATAAATACATTCCTCTGCTTCCACGTTGGCCAAGCGGAGAATCGAACTTCGGACCACCAGATTGGTAGGCGAGCACAAAAATCACTCGTCCAACGAGGAACTGAAACTTTCAGAGCAAAAAGCACACCGGTGAAAAGACGCCACACAGGAACCTCAAGATATATGAGAATATAACCAATGAATAGCATTTAAAACACCTTGGAAACAAATTACAAAAATATCACCCAGTAATTTTCAACCAGGGGGGGAATTTCAGTTTCGGGGAGGGGGGGGGGGGAGAATTGTGACCACAGATTGGCAGGCTCATACTGAATTCAGGACCACACAAAACGCAGTGTACATCGGTCCGCACTGCTGATGGATAACGCTGGTCTTTATCTCTGCTAGCTTGTGTATTTGTGTTAGTATTTTGGTGCATATCATTTGGAATGCACCTTTAGAGGCAGACAATTTTGGAAAAGGGTCGGGGGCTGGGGGGAATACATGGTGAAGCGTGCATGGGCCAAAAAAAGGTAGAGAACCACTGACGTAACCTCTCTTCAAATCGAGGTGTCCAGTTAAGCTTTGGAAGACTACAACCTCCGCCAAGGCTGAACTAGCCATACCCCACCAAGCGAGATGGTCCCTTATTCAGGATCCGAGTTTACACCAAAATCGAATCACTTCTGGTCCGCTTCGAGTAAAAATCGAGAGATGACTTTCTGCGTAACCCTGCTAACCAACAAACAAACAAACAAGCTAGGCCCCCCAAAAAATGACGACTTTGTCGGAAGTACGTAAAGTACAGACTATGATGTCAAACAGATTTACGTATATACATGAGTATATATATATTCTCAGAACTCTCGAATAGTCTCAACAAGTTATTATTCATCTTTATAACCAACTTGGTGGGTGTCTATCCACCTCATAAACTACTTACAATACGTTTATAACTAATCTTTATAAAGAAGTTCCGGTATTTATACAGGAATGGAATATAGAATTTTGGCCACAAGCCAAGCACTATGAGCGTTGAAAGGGAATTTGATAGCTAAAAGGTTTCAAACGTGTAATGGGAGGAAAACCTCTCGGTTGCTGCACTATGGAACAATTATAAGACGAAGAAGGAAAGTAAGATGGAAGAGAATAAGAACAGAGTTAGTACTGTGAAAGGAATAAAAGGGGGTTGCAGCTAGGAGCCGAAGGGACGCTGCAAAGAGCCTTAAGTAATGCCTACATTGCACTGTGTGAGGTGCACTGAAGGCACTACCCACCCTCCCTTCAGGGATGGTTCTTATAAAAGGCACAGCGTTGCTCTCTCCGATGGCATCTCCAGCAATATACAGACAACGAGCTTGTGCAACACTGATGCTGAGCATGTGCAATGAGGTTATGAAACGCAAGCAAGTGCATGAACGTCTTTACTTTTGCCACAAAAACTGCTCGAATAGATAGTGCGTATGGTAGATTCACATCAACCGTGCATTTGATGTCTAGGTCCGTCCCTTACGACGCTTCTGATTGGCTGTTGATAAGCCAATCACAGGGCTGGAAACTCTCAGTCTCTCTCGAGAGTTCACATGGGGAGGATGTGTTCCACCTCTCCTGAGGTATACGTTTGAAAGACGTATCAAACAGGAGAGGAGGAACGCACATTTTGCCTATGTTAACTATAGAGAGAGACAGAGTTTCCAGTTCTGTGACTGGCTTATCAACAGCCAATCAGGAGCGTCGTAAGGGACAGGCCTAGACATCAAATGCACGGTTGATGTGAATCTTCTATAGTAACTGCCATTAATGGCAAGAGGCTCCACAGATGCAAAGGAAAGAAGTACTCGGGTTAAGCTGACCGACTTCAGTGCTTGGCATTAACTTTATTCTTGTCATGCACAGTTAACGAAGAACGCCTCGGGCGCATGATCTGTCTTTTAATGAGAAGCTGTTCCTTTCATCCAACACACTGCCAAGATTGAAGGTGAACGCTAAGAAATTAGTTTTCATTTCTCTCTCTCTCTCTCTCTCTCTCTCTCTCCTTCTTCTTCTTCTTCTTCTTCTTTGGCTGCAACAAGTACTTCGAATCAGAAGCCATCGTTGATACGCACGGAATTCTCTCTCTTTCTCTTCCAGAGGTGTGCAACAATGTTTCCAATCAAGAAGTCGTCGATGCTGAAGGCAACCGCCAATACTGGCCCCCTCCCCCTCCTCCCTCTCTCTCTCTCTCTCTCTCTCTCTCTCTGAGCGAGTATTGCGAAACTGCATCCCAAGCAACAAGTAGCATTGCATCGCCTGCCGGCTTCTTGCTCCTCCTCCTGCTGGTGGTGGCGGTGGTGGTGGTGGGGTTCTTAGTCCTTCTCTTTTTGCCTTCCGATCTCTAATCTGATAGATCATGAGGCGTCAGTTCCCTCCGCTGGTTGACCACCGTACGTATGAGCCATCAGATAAGCACTTCTGGGGTTGTCACTGTGTGTGTGTGTGTGTGTGTGTGTGTGTGTGTGTGTGAGAGAGAGAGAGAGAGAGAGAGAGAGAGAGAGAGAGAGAGAGAGAGAGATGCAGTGCATCAACAATGATTATCGCGGTTGGAATATCGCATCTGAGAGAGAATACATACACTGCATTCGCAAGTTCTCCTTAATTCGGCACTTGAGAAACATATGCAGCGGGAAAGAGAGAGAGAGAGAGAGCCATACATACACAATATGTGTGAGTAGGTATGTGTATTAAAGACACACACAATATATACATATATATAATATATAACGTATATAATATATAATATTAAATATATATATATATATATATATAGAGAGAGAGAGAGAGAGAGAGAGAGAGATAGAGAGAGGAGAGAGAGAGATGAGAGAGAGAGAGAGAGAGAGAGAGAGAGGGATTTGCCCGAGGAGAATCTTGAAATTAACGTGCCAAGATGAAAGTTATGAGAGTAAACAAATACCAGACCTTGCAAATACGAACCCAGTGGTGTTCTTCCACCTTGGCACACCACCTACGTACACACACAACACACACACATATATATATTATATATATATATATATATATATATATATATATATATATATATATATATATATATATATATATATATATATATATATATATATATATAGATTACTAAAATGGCCAAGTTTCAAAGTATTCCGCTATCTTGAAGGTGTTAAATTCCAAAGTACTACTATATCAAGTTGAGATAATATTTCGAGAATAAACAATAGAGGAAAGGGTGGGAAGAAAAGGGGGGCGGGGGCGTTGGTGGGGGAGGATGCCAGGTGATGCTGGATTAAATTACAGGAGCTTCCGCTGTATAGACTTAAGAGGCCTAAAAAGTTGAAGGAAAAACAAAAGCTTATTGATTTTTGATGCTCTGGCCGAGGTAACGGTTAACTAATTAAGGCCTTTATCTCTCCCAGGTCAGAAGAAATCCCGCACATTAAACAAGAAAAAAGTCAAGCTCAACGATGAAGGACGCTAAAAACCCGTCGTTTGGTGAAGGAATTATTATAAGCACATTTCAGAAAACTTTACTTCTTCAATGTGGCCATCAGTACAGTAACCTAAAATCACATGCATACATATACACGTATATGTGTGTGTAATTTATATATATATATATATATACATACACACACACATACAATAACAGGACCCACTAAGACAGGTGGGCTAGACGACGACGTCTTACGGGCACATCAAAGGCAAGACCCCCTACTGGCTCGTCGATACGAGAGGACATTTGAGCATCCTTCGTCTTTGCATTAATAGTTTCAGTTTTATATCAACTTTCCATTAATGGTAGTCTACCAGTAACCGGATTATGTATCAGTATCAGTTATTTGTTAAAAAATACAAGCTCATATGTCACAACTCAGACGGCATTCAATAAATGAAAAGAAATTTGTCTTCAAGTATATACACGCTAACTCTTACCTCTTCGCATACATTAAAAAATAATGAGGGTTTTTGTTTGTTTTGTTTGTATGGTGTTTTTACGTTGCATGGAACCAGTGGTTATTCAGCAACGGGACCAACGGCTTTACGTGACTTCCGAATCACGTCGAGAGTGAACTTCATTCACCAGAAATACACATCTCTCACTCCTTAATGGAATGCACGAGAATCGAACTCGCGGCCACCGAGGTGGCATGCCAAAACCATACCGACCACGCCACTGAGGCGCTTTAATATGATGGTGACAGATCGGGCAAAACAAAATCTGTACAAGTGTTCCGGCTACATGACTGTGATTGGTTTAGTTTACGACGGCAGTGTTTCAAGGCCACCACGGAGGGTAATGAACTTTACCTACTGCTCATGGTGTGCATGCTCAGTTCCTGCAAAAATCAAGAAATATTTCAGATGAAACAAGTTTTTCCAACGCAAGATTTAGTGGAGCCTTCTGCGCGTTCGGCAAGGCCGCCCAGTGGACGGGGTTTCTTTGGTCGACTCAATAGATCGAATGGTTGTTACTGGAATCGAATGGAATATATAATTTGGGCCTAAGGCCAAGCGCTGGGACCTATGCGGGCATTCAGCGCTGAAAGGGGAATTGATAGTCGAAAGGTTTGAAAGGCGTAATGGCCACCGGATACTTAGTAGATTCACATGAAGCGTGCATGTGATGTCTAGGCCACTCTCTTACGACGCTCCTGATTGGCAGTTGATAAGCCAATCACGGGGCTGGAAACCCTGAGTCTCTCGAGTGTTCATAGAGGCAGGATGTACGTTCCACCTCTCCTGTGGGATACTTTTGAAAGCTGTATCCCTCAGGAGACATGGAACACATCCTGCCTCTGTGAACTCTCGAGAGAGAGACAGAGTTCCCAGCCCTGTGATTGGCTTGTCAACAGCCAATCAGGAGCGTCGTAAGGGACTGGCCTAGACATCAGATGCACCGGTGATGTGAATCTACTATAGTCACTAATTTCATTGACAATCCTCCCATAATTGCCAATAACACTTGATAGTCTGAGGTCATGTATGAAGGGTCGTCAGTGATATTGAAACAACCTCGTCAGTATCATTGACTCGTTTAACTATTTTGTAGTGTGAGGGTGAGACTGACAATCTATCGTTGACTCGTTTAACTATTGTGTAGTGTGGGGTGAGACTGGCAATTAATCTATCGTTGACTCGTTTAACTATTGTGCAGGGTGAGGGTGAGGGTGAGGGTGAGGGTGAGGCTGACAATTAATCTAACTCACAAGACCTGTACGGGAGTACAATTCATTCCTGTTCAGAGTAGTTCACATGAAAGAGCCCTTTCACATTAATTTTTTTCTTCATTTCAGTGATATAAATATATTGGTTAATAAAGTTTTTTTCTACGTGTATTTCTTTCCAATAGTGTGATTATTGGGTAGAAAAATAACTTTTCAAAATTGTTCCTATGTCATTTTTATTATTCCTAATAATGTATTTACTGGCTAGTCAGGAACCTTTTTGAATTATATATTTTTTTCATTCCATTATAATTGTTGTCCAGTAAAGTAAGCTAAGAGAAAACGTCAACGTTTTTCTATCTTTATATAAACTTTTGAGACGGCATATGATTGCATAATATTTCTCCATGACTATTTGCTGATTAACTGAGGCGTCATCGCACTTACCAATTTCAAGTCTTCAAATGCATTGCCAGTGGCCAAGTAACGAACAGTTACCGACAATCTGTGACTTACTGGAATACCCTCTCTCAAACGAGTTTCTTTCTTTTCTATTAAGGGTTTCATTAAATTCAACAGTTCATCAAACCCTGATCCATCTAAGCGAAGATACTGTCTAAATTCAGATGGCTCAATGAATCTCTGTTCATCCCAGGGGTTTTCATATGTACATCAACGTTTCTTTTTTAACCACTCTTTCATCCACTTCTTTTCATTTGCTCTGTTCTCTCCACACACACACACACACACACACACAAACCTACGGATATGTAAACTAAATCCTCATCGGAGAGGGAGATCTACCGCTGTGTAGGCCAAGAGAGAAATGACGATTATAGTCACTGTTATTGAGCAGTGTGAGGGAAAATGATTGAACACCCAGAGTACTGAGTTAATATGACTGACATCAATATTATTGATGGTGTAGAGGCCGGTTAACAGAAGGAAAAACTCGCAGTGCACCATGAAACAATTGTTACGGGAGGGTGGAAAGTAAGATGGAAGAAAGAGAATATGAACAGCGGTACAGTCAAAGCAATGAAAGGGATTGCAACTAGGGGCCGAAGGCACGCTGCATAAAACTTTAAAGTAATGCCTACAATGCACCGCATACGGTGCACTGATGGCACTACCCCTCGCAGGAACAGGTTGTTACTGTCACTTCCGTAAGAACTTGTCTCTCAGATCTGGGAGAACGGCTGCAACGGCAGTTGACATGGAACCTCCTCCATAGCAGCTACACTAACGCTTCTGAAGGGACAGATTTAGAATCGTTTGAATTTCCTGGTCGCTTGGCGCGTCTGCATCGACGAGTTTCCATAAGAGTAATAATCAAATTTCAACTGAAACCCTTTCCCATAAAAGACAGTCATTCGAGGGGGAAAGGATTCGTTATAAACTTGCTAAAGTAAAGGGCATTTTAAACAATGTTTGTACAAGTCGTTAACCCTTTGCCCTTGATCAGCTTCAGTGTATAGTGAAAAACTATTACGCACTATTTTCTAATTAAATTACTCACTTGTAAGATACTGTCAAAAAAATTATAATTTAGGACCAACCATAGATGAAACTACCGAAAAACCGTGCAATACACATTAACACTACTGTAATGTATCATGTTACAATTAACATAAACGAAACTGTAACATTTATCTAACACACACACACACACAGAGAGAGAGAGAGAGAGAGAGAGAGAGAGAGAGAGAGTTAAGTCGAGTTGACTCAGAATATAGAATTAGGCCAAAGGCCAAGCACTGGGACCTATGAGGTCATTCAGCGCTGAAATGGAAATCGACAGTAAAAGGTTTGAAAGGTGTAACAGGAGGAAAACCTCGCAGTTGCACTATGAAACATTGTTAAAAGAGGGTGGAAAGTAAGATGAGAAGATAATATGAAAGGAGGCGCAGTAAAAGTAACGAAAGTGGTTGCAGCTAGGGGCCAAAGGCCTGCTGCTAATAACCTTAAGTAATGAGAGCCACTCTCACTCTCTCTCTCTCTCTCTCTCTCTCTCTCTAGGCGCAAGAAAACGACCCTTTTAACTTGTAAATCTTCGGAGCAAAAGTAAAGTTATGCAAACAGTCAAGATATTGTAGATACTGCTTTACCACGAGTCTAAACTAATAGAACAAATGTACGGAAGGAAATAATTGACAATTATAATTTCTTGACTAACAGACTCGGATTTGAAAGGCAAAATGAATGCGAAAGATTCAAATACGAAACATAAATTGAAGCCCTTTTTCATATGAAATTAATGAAAACAATTATCGAGAAATTTGAAGTTCCGTAGTTGACCTTAGTCTGATCGAGGGAAGCGTTTCCACAATCAACTAATTAATAACAATAACTACAAATAAACTTCCTTAGGCAATTCTGGCAAACCTAAACCAGACATCGACTATTTGCATAGCTTCGAGAGGAAGGACAGAGGGAAAATGACATAGAACAAGCAAGAAGAGAGCAGACCCAAGTAAGGGAATTTCTTCGTACATCAACTGGGGTACCGCAACCTACCCTTGTCCTCCAACCCCACAAGAAATAAAGTAACGAAAAATTAGATAAACTGAGAGAGAGAGAGAGAGAGAGAGAGAGAGAGAGAGAGAGAGAGAGAGAGAGATGCCTTTTCCCCTTACAGAAAGTGGCTTCTGGATAAGACTACTACTAGCCCCATCCCTTCATCTACCTGGCTGCGATCTACCACATTACACTAACCACAAGATACCTACATAAGTGGTGTCGTCAACAGGGATGCAATAACTTTCCATGAAAAGGGTCCAATGATGTTTCCCTTCCCTGGAAGTAGGGGTTATGGGACTACGAGTACTAACCTAGCCATAAGGGCCCATCCATTTGGTGATTTTTATACTTAACGGCATTCTACAGAGGGCATTCTCTCCCACCGTGGAATTGGCAACCATCTTCACGGCGCTTTGCCTAAGGGCACTGAATTTGTATCCCAACCACTGGCCCTCCCTAGGGCGGCTTACTATAACCACCGCTGCTCATGAGCCACCTCTGAAGAGACATATAGCGACCAAAGCCTTGGAAGAATCTGGCACAAATCGTCTATATATATATAGATATATATATATATATATATATATATATATATATATATATATATATATATATATACAATTACCCCTTTTGCAGATCAAAGTATGAAACTAGGTCACTACACACTGAGGAATATTGACAACAACACGATATACCCTAACAGTGAATCTGGTGGATATATGACAGTTATTTAGTAAGGCGGCATGCTTTACCCCCACTAGTGGGACGATCCAGTCTCTGCAAACACTTTCACCAAACAAAAAGCTGTTCAAAGAGGTGATGAAAATATTAAAACTTGTTTTTATGAACTCGCTCAGAAAAAAAATAATAATCGTTCGTTTAAGATCATCCCAGGTCACTTCATCCTATCTATGTTTTTCTTTGCAGTCTTAATGCCAAGGCCGATACCGACACGATGGAATGAGCGTGAGACCCTCGCAAATTCATTTTTCATAAATCATGTAATCAGGAGGCCTTCCCCAACTAAAGCTGCAATCTTAAAAACTTAAAAAGAAAGGGGCTGACTGTAATATATATAAGTATACATACATATAAACTTATCAACATCCTAACAGTCGATATCGAGCACGTGTGGCATTAGATGGCCAACTGTTGCTACAACTGGGCTACGCGAGTTAAGTTTACAGAGCGTTATTCTCATTGCCTGAAAATCGTAATTACGATTAATTGGTGATAATGCGTTAGTTCACTTATGTTCTCGTGCTCTGTATCACTCGTATGTTTATTGAAAACAAACAGCAGTTTCCTTGTCATATATAGCATAAATCTGTGTGTGTGTGTGTGTGTGTGTGTGTGTGTGTAAATGTGTGTGTGTGTGTGTGTGTGTGTGTGTGTGTGTGGGTGTGCTTATTAACAAAGTTTTAGTGTACGTAGTTTATCGTTAGTCAACGCTTTACAACACAACTTTCCACATTAAGTTAAAAAAAACCAAGAAGGAGACTTGTGCTTTATTAATATTCTCCAAAACTGGCCACCCCAGGCACCCCCTCCTTTTTTTTTTTTTTTACTCACACGAACTTCTGAATATCATAAGTTTTTCCTACAATATACTACCAAGAGGTCACACTGAAATCAAGGATACTTACTATATATGCTACGAACTCGGCTTCAGCTGTGTAAATCTAACAACAATCCGAGATGGAGTATTTGTTACTGCGAAAGAGACTAACGAGTTTGTAAGAACTAACAACTTCGTTTTTTCTCTCTCTCAGAGGTCTCGGCTCGGACCCCAGGTTTTTTCCCATATATATAAAATATCAAACTCGTTTTAAACCAGCAAACCAGTGTCCGCACTTGCTACAGATTGATGGATGATACAGCTGCACTCACACAATATGTGCACCAATACATCCACATAAACACACACTGTGTATTCAGTGTCTCTATCGTAAATATGAGATAAGTAATAAGCTATTTCTAGCAAACGAATGGTAAAAAACACAACTATAATTAAATTGGTAAAAGTAAACAGTTTCGCGAGCACAACACCGTTAATCAAACCATGTAGTAACTAGTTTTCACGCGGTTACTACAAACCACCATGGAAAAACAGTATTTTAAAGGTGTTGGCTGTGAACCATGAGAGCGTCTGCATTATTAATAAAAGAAGGAAAATACAGGAAATTAAGCTATTCTCCAAATCCGCCGATAAGTTCTAACCAAGCACACAGCGAATTTAAGTCAACTTTTGAGTTACTTCAAGATAACCATTCTACATATATTTTGGCAGACGCTTAACTAAATTAATGAAGATATGAAATTTGAATATCTCAGTAGCTATCTCATAGGCCTCTTCAACACCCCAATGCTATCTTTAGAGTAACTGACGTGGTACACATTCGCTCGCTTGACAAGCATTAGGCCTAAACCGCCGGCTACTGAATCGTTTGTGTCCTGAAAGCGTCGTTGTGTATCTTGCATAATAATGTCTAGAATCACCTTAAGCAGGTAACCAAACATGCTAAGCCCGCTTCCTATAAAGTTGATCTGTCTGTCGGACAGACGCACAAACACACACACAATTGCTTCTTCTTCCCCTTGCACTCTTCTGGCCTAACTGCAAATTAGACAGCGAACACACTGACAACTCCAAATAGTAAAACTGTGCGCCAGTCGTTCTTATTCTTTGCTTCAACACTTACCTTGCAAACTTGGAAATGGCCAGGGAGATGTCAACAGCGCTGACAGTTTTCATATTCTCTTCTGCGTAAATATCTTCATTTTTCTTCCATGTACACGACCGGTCTCAAGACTATATTATCCGATTTTTTAAACACCACTGTCAACGATGAGTCTTACAGCAGCACAGTCTGCAGCTGGACTTTTCTCTCCCGGTCACTTTTATTTCAAAAACCACATAATTCCTAAAGAAACAACTGAAGAAATTTCATAGCAGATTAAACATGAACTGGACGGAAAACTAAAACAAAAGTACCTAGCAAGGCGGTGGCTAGCGGGTGACTGAAGCAGCAGCTGCTGTGTATGGTGTTGTAAATATTTGCTACGAATCTTTAGCAGCTATTTTACGCCAAGAAGCCGTCAGCTTCGGCGGCATTCGAGACAAAAATACGCCAAAACGTAGTCGCTTCCAAACACGACACTGCTGCTTTTATAGACTAGTACGTTTACTGATTAAAGCATATTTAGGCCACGGAGAACTTGACAATAGTTGCAGAATATTGTTTTACTGGGAACAGAGCCGGTGGGTAGGGATTACAGAAACGTATCAAACCGGGAAAGTTAGATAACCTCTTTGTATGTGGCCAAGGAAAAATAAGAGAAAGAAAGCCACATAGGGAAAGGCTGGCCTTTGAAATAACAAGCTAAAGGGAGAGATATAAAGGGAAACAGTCGGGGAGGGGGGGGAAGAGAGAGAGAGAGAGAGAGAGAGAGAGAGAGAGAGAGAGAGAGAGAGAGAGAGAGAGAGGTGTAAAGGAAAACAACGGGGAGAGAGATTTTGTTTTAATCAATTAATTGCGCACACTGGCGTCAGAAGTTGAGTAGGTACACAGTAACAATAATATTGTTTACATCTATATGGTAATTAGGGTAGGAGAGAGAGAGAGAGAGAGAGAGTGCATTTCTGTACAATAGGAGGAAATATATATATAAAAGGAAAAGTGAAGTGTGCTGCCAAAGTGAAAATGAAAGCATATTGTTTATGGGAAAAAAGGGATAGTGAGGCGTGCTGAAAAGAAGTATGCGATGAGAAAGAATTTAGAAGGAAAAACAGTTCCCAAAGCAGAAAGAAAAAAGAAAGAACTAGAATATTTAAAGGAAAGTGTTATTAGGGGAGCTTTTAGAGGAGACCATTAATGTTGTGTATATTCAAGAAAAAAAAAAGTACTTACGACGGTATTTAAAGAAAGAGCTATTCGGAAAACATTTAAAAGAATGTATGAGCGAACTTGTTTTGGCCAGTCTTGCCCGCCCATATCATATATAAAAGAATATTCAAATGAAAATTAGAATGGGTTTCTGAAGTAAAAAAAAATGAGTTGATAGGTATTCAAGAAAATATCTGGGTACCTATTTAAAGGAAAAAAGTTGTTGAAAGATTACTTAAAGGAAACAAATTAAGGATTCCAAAAGTAAAAATGAGCACGCACAACTCAAGAAGTTGCTGTGATTGTCATTAGAAGGAACAAAAAAGGAACCGAAGTTGAAATGAAAAAAAAGTAGTACGAACGAGACTTAGAGACTTACACGTAAAGTTATGGGAGATTATTCAAGAACGAACGGAAGTTTTACAATGTGAAAGAGGGCAGACGACGAACGAGCATTCAAAAGAAAGGTAGAGGGGGGGGAGGAGAAGAATTACAAGAAAAAGGAGGAGTATAGGCAGGAAGAAAATACGGAGGCCAATCCTCGTCATGAAAGCCACAAACGGCTTCATCGTGAGCGTCCTTGGTCTATTGCTTCACAATCGTCCAGCTGAAACCGAGAGCGAAATATTAAGTCATCACAAATCCTCCTGGATTTTCTCGTTGAGATTTTTTTTTTATCTGTTAGACTCACTCCATTGGTTCTTTGGCCTCATCATGACTCATTACCACTCACGTGAGATATCTCTGTGGAATTCTGATTGATGTCCAGTGCCCACTGAATTTTCAGTTGATTAATCGATTGGTTTATGACACTTGTGGTAAGGGTGTAAGATTTACTTTTTAGTAAAAGGCTAGACCCACTTCCAATAACTGTGGAAACTGCTGCCTTGCAGGTGGACTTTTTAGTCAAAGACGAGGCCCATCACCAATAACTGTGGTTGATAACAGCAAGGGCATGCGGTCGTAAAAAACTCCTTTGCAAAAAAATAACCCTTGCCTAACGTTGAGAGGAAAGCAATAGAAAAGGCGCATCAGAACAACAGACCCCTTAATGTAGCGATAACGGTAGGAGAGAAGAAGAACTGATTGATGTATATCAGACTGGTGTAAATAACAAAGGTTACAGTCGCCAATACACACACACACAATATATATATAATATATATATATATATAGATATATATATAGTATATAATATATATATATATATATATATATATCTATATATATATACATACATACATATGTGTGTGTGTGCATACATATATTGATAAAAATGCCTTACTTAAACCTTAGTTAAAACCCTACGTCAATGTAATTCTTTAAGATTGAAGTTGAATTAAAGAGACATTTCCTTCATTGCCCAGATTCCTAAAAAGTTTTCGTGCGTTAGATAAAAACCCTTTTCCCATTTACACACGTTGGTTTATTTTGCCAATGGCATATTCGTGAGCAAACCAGACCAACAGTCAATCTAGAGATTTGAATGCTATTTATCAACTGTTTTCGGGCAGTCCCTGACTACCTCAACTAGAAAAAAATAATTTCCCGATAAAGAGTAAATAAACTCGCGTTTATTTTTCTAGTGGTGCCACGGCTGGACTCGTCTATACGACAAAAGGAGTGTGTTCTTGTCATTCTGTCTTATTCCTCTACCGTTCGCAAATCCACCCAGCTGTAAATGGATAGTTAGTATTCCAGTATCTGCTTTGGCCAAGATACAAGGCATGTGGCTAGCATTCTCATCTGAAATAACTAAAAGGCTATGAATTTCTGCCACTACCCCTTCTGAAAGGGAAATAGGACGCTGATGGAGATATATATAGGATTTATTATATATATATATTCATCATATATATATATATATATATCTATATATATATAATATATAATATATATATATATATATATATATATATATGTGTGTGTGTGTGTGTGTGTGTGTGTGTGTGTGTGTGTGTGTGTGTAAAAGCACCTGATTCACTTATCGCACATTACCACAGGTAAAAAATAAGGGACGGGGTGTAGGTCGTGACCGGTTACGACTTTATTTCCAAGCCATTGACGAAGAACTGATACATAGCATTAGAATTCACACACACACACACACACACACACACACACACACACACACACACACACACATATATATATATAATATATATATATATCATATATATATACATTACACAGTACAGACTAGCATACACAACCGTGTCTCTTGTGTAATAGAAAACAGAACTTTGCTTTCATTATATCGTTGTCGTTTACTCCCCAATATCCAGAAATGGACAGAATATAGCAGAAACACTCACTCATCTATAAGTCAGTGAACATTTTTCTCTCCCAAGGAGTTCACAACTCTTAAAAGCACATATCCGTCATGGAGTATGACATCTCTCTCAATAGTGTTTCCTTTGTACTCTGATAAGTTACCCATATTGATTTAAGTGATGCAATACGCATTCGGTATGTTTGTCTGCCGCTCTCACCAGACTCCTACGCTGTGCGCTGTATTAATCTCTAAACATTAAATCGAGACACCTGGTAATAGTGAGAAACTAAATTAATAAAGTTATATTATTCATGATACGTGCAAAGTGCAGTGAGAAATAGATAGAAACAAGGTCTATAGAATAAATTATCATTATTCTGTTGTGTTCTAATAGTAAATAATTATTAGAAGAAGCAATATTGAGGAACAGAGAGAGAGAGAGAGAGAGAGAGAGAGAGAGAGAGAGAGAGAGAGAGAGAGAGAGAGAGAGAGAGAGAGAGAGAGCTTCTTGTATTCTGAAAAAAAAAACAAGAAAATAATGCGAACTGAACACAACACAAAAGGCAATCTGTGGGTATACGCGCTGCTTAATGATATGATCTACCTTCAATACGATCTTAATTATCACGATGCTTACTTATGCAGGTGACTCGGTGACATAGAAAGAATTATTTCACTGTTGCATGAAGGTCATTCTAGGTAAAGTTTCTAAAGACATTTATAAGTATCATCAACATAAATTTACTATATCATTCAACATTTAATACTGACTTCATTTGTATCATTTAACATGGCAGCCTTATTTCTAAACTATGCGTCTGTGCAGCCCAGACTTTTAAATACTGTTATCAAGTAAACCGCTATTTTCCTTGCCATGGACAAATCTTCAGTGGAAAAAAAATGTCACATTTTGAGGGAACAAGAAAATATAAAACTGAAGCTCTTTTCCTACCCTGATTTTAATTCCTAGCTCTAAACATCATGCGTTCTTCGTAACTTCCCCTGTCCCTCCGAACGCACGAGGAGTTACACAATTTTACCGAGCAATAAGAAATCACGCCAGACAGGCTATATAGCGATCGGTGGCAACGCTGCTCCCACTCTCCGGTCATTGTACTCCAGCCTAGCACCCGCTATGTTGCCACATAGTCTTTTATCCTTATCCACCTGCTCGTTAAACACTAATTTCTAATAGCAGTAAGAACCTATCCCACCTACAACTGAATGAAATAGGAAACGTGGAATTACCGCACAGAATACGTAATGACATGCCGCAACATCAAACCAAGTTTCCGACGTATTTCGAGACTTACTTTGGTGTGTAATGTTCCTTCTAGATTTACTGTGCATGTAGAGCCATGCACACTCATTGACTGGTGATCAGCATATCGGCAATGGCATGTGAATGCTGAGGATAGCACCGGTGTGGAGTGAAAGGAAGGCCAATCGGATTTCATGTTAACTAGCCGTTGCTTTGTGGTTACAATAAACGTATTAATTGAAACCTACATGCATACGTCACGCTGGGCATCTCGAACCCATCTTGCCGTAGCGCTTCACTTGAATTCGGATGTCGGCGAGAGTGCCAGGAGGCGCGATATAAAAAGCGCGCGAAGCGTCGGCGTTCTTGAGAATGACGTTGACGAAATTTGTAACACACAGACACTCTACTGTCATTCTTTCTAGAAATCTTAACATTTTTTCACCGAAACCTCTGTCAGTTACGTTAATGCCGATATACTCTGAAAGACGACACGAAACCGTAATCTGACAACGTCACACACACACATATAAACATTACGAGAAAGAACAATTTAAACGATGGTTACACGGTACCAGGTATCTGATTCAAGAGTCGAATTAATATTGTTGGTATAAATAGGTAATAACATATATTTACTTCCCATAACGGAATATACAGACTTGAAAACTAACTGCTGTAATATGATACTGGTGACTTTTTTTTTTTCTTCTTCTTCTTTTACTTTGGGGTTTCACTAAATCATTCTTGAAATGATATCTTTAGTCTCAAACTTTAGCCCCAGTAAAACCGACTCAATACGCCTAAAAACTGTCACTCTGGAAAACTGCAGTTATATGGCATTCAAAAACTAACCACGCATCCTTTCTATATTTATGCTTCCAACCTAGCTGCGTATACAATCTTCAGCGTTCAAGAAATCGATATGTTTTGTTCTCTCAGTTTCATAAGTTCTGCGGTGATTTACGAGTCAATGAATGTCTGTATCGTGGTCCCGTGGATAACAACAGACAATAAAATCTTTGTATAATACAACAGTTGTTATAGGGGAGTATGATGAAGGAAAGATACCGCTCGTACACCTTAGAGACGTCGAGTCTATCTAAATATAAGGTCGAGTCCTGTTTAAAGATCTGGTGAGAGACGCAAGATGACACAGATCAAGACCCGAAGAACCTTTGGACGGCCTGATTACCGGCATATACTCTATCGCAAACCGGACTGTTATAATTAGAACAACTTTTGTACCAAGACAAAATTTCGTGAGACGCCCTAATTCACTTTTAGAGTGAGTTCAACTGAAATGAATATAGACTTAAGGCCATGGGGCAAGCCCTGGTCCCTACGCCGTCATTCAAAGCTGAAACGGAAATTGACAGTAAAAGGTTTCAAGGGTGTAACACTACAGGAGTAAGACCTATGAATCAATTGTTAGGAGAGGGTGGAAGCAGTGGCGGATCTAGTACTCTTTCATTGGGGGCCACTTAGGATTATCATATATATATATATATATATATATATATATATAGATTATAATATATATATAGATATATATATATATACATATATACACACACACACGGTACACATATATCAAATTTATATATGTATGCACACACACACACACTATATATATATATATATATATATATATATATATATATATATATATATATATATATATATATATATATACCGACAGTATAGTTTATTATTGTTTTTGTTGTTGTACAGTTGTTGGAATAATCATTAACTAAAAATTTTGAGACAATGATTTATCAAAAAAAAATTCTATTTCATATCAATGGGGGAGCACGTGACATGCATCCGCCACTCGACCCCCCCCCCCAACCGCCCCCTTAAATCCGCCAGCACGACAGAAGATACAGTAAAAGAAACGAAAGGGGTTGCAGTTAGAGACCGAAGCCACGCTGCAAAGAGCCTCAAGTAATGTCTACAGTGCACCACACGAGGGGCACTGCAGGCGCTACCTCCCTACGGGATGTTCACTTTTAGACTATTGCGTGGTATTAAGTTATCCTGACTACACCCTTTAGAGTTTCAGGACCATTGATAACGTCATGCATGTCGGAAGTAGTAGGTACCCCGACTACATCAGTGGTAGGCTACAACATTGTTGAAATCATTTATGGTGATGACACTATATATAACCCCGTGAACACCATTCGCAATTCCGTGCCTACAGTGGTACCCGCTTTTATCAATACTCACATTGTTTTTAACTTTTATGTCTGGAGAAAACCATTAGCAACAAAATAACTGAACGTGACGGATTTGTGTTGTTCAATAAGTATACGTAGAGTTACCACAAGGAATGAAGGTTCTGAAGCTCATTTACATCCTTAATTTACTCGGTCTAAAGCCAAACGACGTGAGTGAAACTAATGAGGTTTTACTTAGTAATTTATATATGTATCCTGTCGGCAATTCATGGCGATGACCTCAATTGTGAGTAAACATAGTTTATTTATTAATAAACCCAAAATAGCTAACTGGGGCGTTTTCAACCCCGCCAAAAACTGTTTTCGCTTGTGAGATTTACGCTTAGCGTGTTTGTTTAGGCCAGTGAGAGACTGTATGTCAACTTGTCAATTTGCACTCTCCGTAGCTAAGTGCGATATTGAGCCCCAAGTACACAAGGTGGTGAAAACTACCCAAGGTTGCCGAAATAGTGACTTTTTGCACTTACGACATTTTATAATGGTGGACTGGGTCTAAAAATTGTGGTTGCCAACACTCAGCCAAAATACCTTATCAAGCGCCTCGGTGGCGTGATTGGTATGGTGTTTGCGTTCCACCTCGGTGGGTTCAATTCTCGGCCATTCCATTGAGGAGTGAGAGATGTGTATTTCTGGTGATAGAAGTTCATCTCGACGTGGTTCGGAAGTCCCGTAAAGCCGTTGGTCCCGTTGCTGAATAACCACTGGTTCCATGCAACGTAAAAACACCATACAAACAAAATACTTGATCAGTTTACATGACACGTGCATAAAACATTTGTATAAGTGGAAACACACATAAGTTATTGAAACGTTTATTTTTCACTAATAAGCGTAAATCACCTAGACATGAAAACGAAATTTTTTTATGGTCTTTGTATAAAGAGCCCATTTATATGGGGCCCACTTGCCATCTGGTATATATATTACATGTATAATATATATATATATATATATATATAATATATAATATATATATAAATGTGTGTGATAGATAAAGACAGGTGACAACTGATTACTGATGCTCGGGTCCCAGTACTGTAAACGAGGAAGGACGACAAGGTGTCTGTTTTTGGCTTCCTGTCCATTAGTGTGCATCCCTGAAGAATTGTGGTTTGGGCTAGAGGTTCTTACCTTCCCCTATCTATGCCACTACAGAAATGGATTGTACTTCAGCTCCTTAGTAATAATAAAATTTGAAAAAAAAAAAAATAAATAATTTTCGAAAAATACTTATACAGATTTCATAATGGTTCTTGCACCAAAATAAAGTACTAAGTTCAAGGTTTGCTCTTGTATATTTTTTAGTAATGTGTATAATAACTTTTTTTTTTATTTTATCCTTTGTGGGGTTGATTCCACCTCAGGTTACCGGAATTAGGACTGTATGTGAACTTTACCTATCTAGGGTTAAAATAAACGAAATTTTGTCGCTGTAACGTTATTTTACCCTGCGCACTTGGAAATAAAACTGATTTAGGTAAATGCATTTTCATCGCAGTAACTTGAGCACCAGTTGCTGATGCAAGGCTGCATTATTATGTTGGAATTCAAATAAGCTTCACGTGGTGGCAACATATGCAGGAAGCGTTGCTAAAAATCTGGTTAATAAAATTAATGAATTCTAAACTTTTAATATTAATCAAACTGCATACTTACGTTCTTATGGATCCTCTCCTCTCTCATACACGGACCCATGACGTCTTTGCAGATCTGATCAGCAATGGTATATACACTAGAGATGTATGGATGTCTGAAAATGGGATTTTCAGCTAACTAATTCAAAATTATGTATTACCCCATAATATTTGATGTATTAATAGAAAGTAGAAACATAAGTGATACTCATGTATGTGTGTGTATACTTTTATATGAACATACAAACAGTAACAGCAATACACGAACATTTTAGTGTCTTAGCACAAGAATATTTCATGCACATTACATGATAAGGGATTCATGCACATTGCATGATAAAGGTAACAAACCTCAAAGCCATTCTTTGCATTAGATTGTTTGTTTCTATGGTGTTTTTACATTGCATGGAACCAGTGATTATTCAGCAATGGGACCAAAGGCTTTACGTGACTTTCGAACCACGTCGAAAGTGAACTTCTATCACCAGTAATATACAATCTCTGACTTCTAAACGGAATGCCCGAGAATCGAACTAGTGGCCACCAAGGTGCCAGGCCAACACCATACTGACCACACCATTGAGGCGCTCCTTTGCATTACAGAGTTTCCTAAAAAATGCAATACCACCCTGCCTGTATGACTGCTACTGCTGTAAATGACATGCAATTACTTAAACAAATATGCTATAACAGAGCTACTTATACAGTTTATACTGTATGAAATGTGCAATTGTGTACATATGTACTCGCATAGAAAAACGAAAAAGCCAAATTTAGCGGAAAAAAAAAAAAAATTCTGAGCAGGAGGTGATACCCTCATATCCACATTCTCAAACTGCGGATGTGGATGTTGCTTGCAATGCTAATGCGATGCGGATTTATAAAAAGTGCAGATATCCGATACCTCTCTAGTATACGCTTATGGATAACAATCATTGCAATGTTGCAGGCAACGATGAAGAACCACTCCAAAAGAACACAGTTGAGCTGCCAGCACAAGTGAAGGGTAACCACTATATCAGACCAGAGCAATGTTGCAGGCACTTATGAAGAGCAATCACTTGACAATTTGGGATCTATCCCCACTGCAGCCTTGGTCTCCACACAACTTTGTACGTATCGTACAAACAGTAGTAGAATAATTAGAGTAAATGGCAAACGAGGTGTTTTCAAACAGTATTCTGGAGGGGCTGCAGGTGGTGGCTGAGTTGTGAAACTGTACTATATATAAACATTATGTTTACATAAGAAATACTGTTCTTGTAATATTGATAGAAATGGCAGTGATATTTTTGCATAAAAATTGCTAAAAACTGGCCGATAAAATCATGTTAAAAATGGAAATGATAGATGAACTAGCTGTAACATTATTTTTGGGAATGTCATAGGAGATGGTCGTCTCAACATTTTATTTTAATAAGATTACACTTTTATTAGTATCAGTAGAAATTCACTACAGTGTAACAACAAAACATGTTAAGAATTGAGAGGGGTGACTCAACTACATATAGTATTCAGAATTTTTTAAGATTTAGAATGTCAGTCACCAGGAAGAAGAATAATCAGTTTAAAAGAAAAGAATGAGGATGAAAAGAAAGACTGTCAAAAGTATAAAATCTGGGCATTGGAAAATGACATGAGCAAATTTTAATTTCTGGCAAATAATACAGAAAGAGAGAGATGGTTGTGAACTCAAAATAAGCAAAGAAAATTATAAGAAAACCTTCAAGCTGTGGTAGAGGATATGTAAGGAAGAGGATAGATACATTATGGCAGTAACAGAGGAAGGACAAATAGCAGACAGCAAGGACCAAGAGGAAGATTTGGTAGAAAAGAAATCTCAACACAGCAGATGGAAAAAAGGCAAGATATAAAGTAGGAAAGGGGATGAGCAACAAATTATGTTATCTTGTGTCATTAATGTGCTGCCACTGAAGCTGAAAAAAGGTATAACTAGCAAAAGGGCAAAGTATATAAAAGATGAACATGAAGAAACTAAAAGCTGAAAAGAAAGAAATAACGGAACACTGAAGATAATACTAATTTTAACACTTACTGCATGAGAAGAATATGAACTGAAGGATGTTGACATGACAGAGGGAATAACACAAGTAGCAAAATCTAAAGAAGTTAAAAAAAACCCTCAGGAAGATTTAAAATAGCTTTAGGAGCATAAAGAAAAATAAGAATTTTCCTAAACGCTGCTGGAGACCCAGTTACAGATGACCAGGTCAGAATACAGGGAATAGTGCAAAAAGGGTACTATTACAACAGTAACATACGGCTCAAAGGATATCTAGGAATAGCTACTGGAAGAAAAGTTAATGAAGACCAATAAAATTGTCAATTGTTGTTTTGCCTTCATTTAAGACAACTAGAATACTATTAATGCATGGTATTGAACATGTACTGTATTTGACAGTATACTTAGTAATAAACACGCAAATACAAAGGCAGAGAGAACTGGGATGTCTATTGAGTTAATGATATCATGTAGTACTATAAGAGATGATCTGGACTGAAGTCAGTAGCAAGGCTATCACAAAACCTGAGAAAAATACTGCTGTTATAGAAATGGAGGAAGCTACAAAGAGTACACAGTACAAGGGAGACTTCTGGGAGCTACTGTGTGCAAATGAAACGGTGTAAAGCGAGCAATGAGATGTAGAATTCTTGAACATTTTAAGGCATGGAAGAGTGGAACTTAAGACTGTGAACTGAGGGAGTCGGAGTGGTTGGATACTACGATTGAAGGTTAAAAGGCTAAAAGTGGATGAAACTAAGGGCCAAGGGACACTGCAACCACCCTCTAGTAATGTCTATAGCACCTGGCCCCCTTCCCCAAGGTACAAACATTTATGATATTGATACTAGTTCTGTCATGAGCATTATAATTAGACCATTTATAATTTGAAATTTTACTCTCAAGAAACACTAAAAGTATTATTGAGCCTGTAAAACCACCATTGTAAAGCTTCAACACAAAGTCTTTAAAGCTCAACAATATACAAAGGAAAAGATAGTAAATTATCAATAAAAAGATATATATATATTAAATATAAAAATATTCATCTTACATTACTTCAATCACAGTTTATCAGTACTTTCAATTTTTACAAAGTGCTGTACATAATATATAATTTACTGTTTAAAAGAAAGTCTTAAAAATATACTCCAATTATGAAGTCTAAACACTTGTATGATGATAATATATACTCATTATTTAAAACTGTCCTGAATATGAGCAGAGAATTTCAAGTTAATGATAATTTTTCATGTAAGAATTAATTGCCATGAAATGTATAGTATATAGTATAGTCTTAAATAAAAATCAAACATCAGACAGCCACACTAGCATCCCCTAAGAATGAAATTTGGAGTAATGCCTGGACTCTTTTACACCCAGTGACTGCCAGAAGAGGATAAGAGGCTGGGATGAAATCCAACTGGCCAATCACAAGTTCTATAATCTTCTTGTAATTATAATCTTCAGGCAAGAGACCCGATTTTATTCATCTTGGACAACTCCTCTGTAACACACTTTTGAATTTGCTCAGCCTCCATTGGCAAAAAGGGTACAAAAGCATAGGATTTAAGTACTTCAAGCATCTTCCTGCCCTGAGTTTCCCTTTCTGTTACAGTTTTAAAGTCATCAACCCGTAAACTTTCTCTCTTTCTTCCATCACGACGTAACCTTAGATACTCCTTGTTTATGTTTTGGCTTCCTTGAGTACCACTGAGAACAATTAGGGTCTTTCCTATCTCCTTTTGCTGATAAACACCCACTCTGAAATGAGAGAGAAGTTGTTCTAGAATTTCAAAAGGCAGGTTGTTTTCATCCCAACCGTCTATCACTATGACATTGAAAGAACATGGGTGAAGTTCATCATATAGTCCTTTCACTTTAAGCTTCAGTTCACTGACATCATTCTGTGGATAAAGTGATGGTATGACAGTGAAAATCTGAGATGCAGAGGAAAGGACTTTCTTGAGGATATTTGTAGAAAATGTCTTCCCACTTCCTGTCCAACCAACCATCCACATGACCAAAGGAGAATTCACTTTATTATTTTCAAAGTCTTGTAATGAGCTAAGAATTACATTAGTAGCAATTTCTTGTCCAATTACAGACTCACTTAAGTATCTATCAAGCTCTTCAAGAGGCAACATTACTTTTCTTTTTATGTCACACTGAGTTTTAACATATGTAAAATATACAGAGAATAACAAAACAATTAATATCACAGTTAAAATTACCACAATTACCCAGAAAAACAATTTCAAACAATTCTTGAGGATTATCCATAAAAATGAAGACTTTCTATTTGCTTCTTCAACTTTAATTTCACATTCTTCCACTGTTCCTGATGAGGAGACCAAAGTCTCACTTGTCTGGTTTGACACCAGTGACTCGCTATCCTTCAATGAATACGCATCTTCCTTTTCTTTTGTATCTTTCCTATTGTCATAACTGCAAACAGAACTATCATCATAGTATGAAGACCAAGACATTTCAGAGAAACTTCTATTAAGAAACTTTTCTTTGTCTTCCCTGGAACTTGAAGATCGCAATAAAGGAGCTACGGTGGTCAAGGTTCTACGTCTAAGAGAAAAAGCTGGATCACTGGAACTAGCTCTGCCTTTTGTTTTAGCAGTATAGATTTCTGTTAAGCTTCGGCCAGGGTTTTTGCATTTGTGTCTAGATGAATAGGCAGATGAATTTTGATGGATGACCTCAGGTTGTAATGAATTAGATCTATGCAGAGACTTGTGTCTTAGAGAAAGACCAGGAACCAAAGACTCATTAGACTCCATTTCAGACCTGTAGATGAAAAAGAAGCAAAATAATTAGACCTGTGAGAAAAATCTGAGCCTCTAAAAAAAAAAAAAAAAAAAAAAAATTCATTTGTAAATTCAAGATTCCCACTGAAAATTAGGATGCTCAATTAAGTACGGTATGATAAAAATAAACAAAAAACAAGGAAACTCTGCAGCATCAAATTGTGTGAGCAAATAATGATCAACTACTTTTCTTCACATATAAGAAAGTAACAAGTCGCTCCATAAGGTTTTTTGTATTTGCACCCTGTTATAAATCTTGCATAACCTCCAGGAAACATAATGAAGCCACAAGATGTTCAAATTACCACTGCTTATTTGTAATTACTAGAAAAGATACCCAAAGGGTACACAAAAGAACTTCAAAATCACAATAACTAGGAGTAATATCATTCTAGAGTAGGATTTTAAATTTTGCATTAATGTAATGCCCAAAAGTTCATTATCATTGTATTTATCAGGAATGCACCACTGCACGTTTTTTAAATATTGAAATGTAAAATAAAGAAATATTATTAGCAATAAAAAAGCATCTTGTATTTCTCAATGCTGTACTTGGTGTAAATTCTTGTCAATCTAATTCTGTCATATTGAACACTGATAATCAGTGATTAAATATTTAACATTAATTTTTTGCTAATGATTATTCCTCGCATTAAAAATACTTTGTGCCTAAAGGTGAACATAAACAGAAAAGAAAGGCTTCACCCAGCTGCCATTAGTGGATATTAACACTCCACCTCAATTATAACACATTGACCATCATCCAAAACCCAGCTGTTGAAGAGGTAAATCTTGCACCAGTGGGCGCTCAACAGCTCGTAGAAGCTGAGGTGCCAATGGGAGCTTGTGCCAATAGGTGTTCCTATGCCAATGGGAGTTCTTGAATTACTGAAGATACAGAAGGCAGGCCCGAGTCCCTTTCCACTCAAGAAAGATGCACAAACGCCAACAGACAATCAGGTGCTGTATGCTTCTTAGAGCTAAACTCTAATACAGGGGAACCATCTGGAGTACAGAACACAGGAGGATAAAGATCTGGAGCCAATAGAAGCTCAAAACTTTTTCAGCATGCAGCCTCATCAGATGGACGCCCAGAGGAGGACTTCCTCAATGAAGAGCGAACCTTAGAAGAGGGTATCCTTTCACTACACTGACCCTCTAAGCTGTTGTCATTGTGTAAAAAGTGTTTGCAGACCCCACTGACCTACCTTGAGCTCCCAGTATGCCTCCTCCCAGGTGCTGGGGAGTTTGACAGGGACCTTTGCCTAAGAGAATTTGCAGGTTGAACAGCCACCTCCTCTACAATACTAGTACTGGCACTCACTTCACAACCTACCTTTTCCATTAATGTTTTGACAGGTGCTCCTAACTCCTCTATCGCTTGTAACATAATTAAAAATTTTTGGTCTAGCCGCACTTCAAGGGTGGCAATGGCATCGGGATCAGGTGTAAGGGAGCCAGGGTTAGGATTAGGTTGAATAGATGAGGGAGAAAGTAGATCAGAAGGTAAACTAGACATTTCCAGCAGGAATATCCTGACTAGCTACATGTTTCTTACTGTTAGCCCCAGCAGCTGGTGTTCTCTTTTTATCCCTCTCCAACTAATTTAAGTGACTGGTTAAAGTTTTCCAAGCTTTATTACTCAAATGATCACAATCCCCTCAAGTCAAATTATGAGAGCAAGTTTGACCCCTACTCTGTGCAAACTGAATGTGGATCATAACACGCTTTAGTAAGTCTTGTATTGTAGCCTTTGTTGCAATAAAGTACAGTAGTACCTCGAGATACGAAATTAATCCGTTCCGAGGCGCCTTTCGTATCATGAGGTTTTCATATCTTGGACCACATTTTACATGTAAAATGGCTAATCCGTTCCAAGCCCTCCAAAAACACCCCAGTAAATTTCATAATAAAGCTAAATTGACCTACAAACAATGAAATTCTACAAAAATTTGGACCATTCAATACATAACTTAATAACAAAAATGCAAAACCTGTAAATAAATTGTATATTAGTGTACAAGAAATATTATTACTGTAACGTAAAATGTGGAAGCTTACCTGTCGAGTGAGGCTATCTCCAAAAGTGGCCGAGGAGGAGGAGGAGGGTAAACTGGCAGATACGTACACTTAACCCTCTTACGCCGAAGCGGTAAAAAAAAAATTGTCTCCCGTGTGCCGGAGGTGTTTCAGAGTGAGCGCGGAAGCGGAAAAAATGTTTATTGGTTACAAATACAATTAAGTTTGTTCATACTTACCTGGCAGATTAGAATATATAGCTGTATTCTCCGAAGTCCGACAGAATTTCAAAACTCGCGGCACACGCAGTGGGCGGCCAGGTGGTAGTACCCATTCCCGCTGCTGGGAGGCGGATATCAGGAACCATTCCCATTTTCTATTCATATTTTATCAGTGCCACTGTCTCCTGAGGGGAGGTGGGTGGGCACTTAATTATATATATCTGCCAGGTAAGTATGAACAAACTTAATTGTATTATAACAATAACATTTTGTTCATGAAACTTACCTGACAGATATATATATAGCTGAATCCCACCTTCGGATGGTGGGAAGAAACAGAATAGGATTTGTAGGAAACTTAAATTAAGTAGATGATGTACACCTTGGTTCCTCACCTGTTAGCAAAGTAGACTCTGTGATTACTGTCACTTAAGCCTGCTTGTGCTTAATCAGAGTTGCCAGCCAGGTGGAGACCTGTAGTGCTGGTGCGCTCTGAATGCTCTGTCAACGGGGACGTGACCTCAACGTGACAAGAGCATAGAGCCATACATATGAGGGCAACGAAGCAACTGACCACCACCTGACCAACTATCCAAGACCCCCTGAACACTAAGCTAAGAGATGGGAGGTCTTCCCCAAAGACTCACCACAACCAAAAAACACAACAACTAAAAACTAACCTAAACCTAACTAAGGGATAGGGAGAGAGAATACCTTCAGCCCCCAAGACTGTGTCTGCAGAAACGTATGGCCCAAGAGAACAACAGTCCTCGTATATCGTTCTCACATCTCTCAAGTAGTGTGAGGCGAATACTGAATTGCTCCTCCAAAAGGTGGCGTCAAGGATGTCCTTGATCGACATGTTCCTTTGGAAGGCAAGCGAGGTTGCGACAGCTCTGACCTCGTGAGCTTTCACTCGCAAGAGGCTCAAATCGGTCTTCTGGTAAGACGAATGAGCCTCTTTAATCACGTCCCTCAGAAAGAACGCCAAAGCATTCTTGGATAATGGTATATCGGGCCGTTTAACCGAACACCACAGATTATCTGAGGGACCTCGTACCTCTTTTGTCTTGTGGACATAAAACTTTAGAGCCCTGACAGGGCACAGGGCTCTCTCAGGTTCTTGTCCCACAAGGCTTGTCATACCCTTAATTTCAAAGCTCCTTGGCCAAGGGTTAGACGGGTTTTCACTTTTTGCTAAGAAAGTGGGACTCAAAGAGCAGACCGCATTGTCACCTTTGAAGCCCACTCGCTTACAAATGGCTTGAATTTCGCTAACTCTCTTCGCCGTCGCCAGAGCAGTTAGGAAAAGCGCCTTCTTCGTCAAGTTCCTAAGAGACGCTTCATGGAGAGGCTCGAAAGGACTCGACATCAAACAGTCTAAGGACTAAATCTAAGTTCCAAGAAGGAGGCCTGCCTGAGGTATCTTGGTAGTCTCAACTGATCTCAGGAGATCGTGAAGATCTCTGTTGTCAGTAAGGTCTAGGCCTCTGTGTCGGAAGACTGCTGACAGCATACTCTTATATCCCTTGATGGTCGGGACTGCCAGCTTTCTGCACATTTCTTTTTTAAAAATAGCAGGAAATCGGCTATCTGGCTCACAGAGGTAGTGGAAGAGGAAATTCCCTCCTTTCTACACCATGCCCTGAAGGAAGCCCACTTCGACTGGTAAACAGCTCTCGAGGAAGTCCTCCTTGCGTTGGCGATCGCTTTCGCAGCTGCTTTAGAAACCTTTCGCTCTGGCCAACTTTTCGATAGTCTGAATGCAGTCAGACCCAGAGCGGAGAGGTTTCGGTGATATCTTGCGAAGTGGGGCTTGTCTGAGTAGATCTTTCCTCCAGGGCAACGTCCTCGGAAAGTCTATGATGAAGGACATTACCTCCGTGAACCATTCCTTCGCGGGCCACAATCGGGGCGATCAGGGTCAACCTCGTCCCCTCCGATGCCGCGAACTTCCTTACTACTTCCCCCATGATCTTGAATGGCGGGAAGGCATAACAGGTCCAGGTTCGTCCAGTCCCAGAGCAGAGCGTCTATAGCGACTGCTCCCGGATCCAACACAGGGGAGCAATAAAGAGGCAACCTCTTCGTCCTCGACGTCGCAAATAGGTCGACTAAAGGACGTCCCCACAGTCTCCATAGCTCTCGACAGACGTCCTGGTTGCAACGTCCATTCCGTCGGCAGGATCTGATCCAGTCGGCTGAGAAGGTCTGCTCTGACGTTCTGGATTCCTGCGATAAATCTCGTCAGGATCCTGATTCGCCTCGCATCTGCCCACAGCAGAATCTCCCTCGCTAAGTAAAATAGAGGACGGGAGTGTGTACCTCCCTGATTCTTTAGGTACGCAAGGGCCGTGGTGTTGTCCGAGTTGACTTGGACAACTTCTCTGCAACCTTTGCTGGAAGAAACTGTAGCGCCAGGAAAAACCGCCGCTAGTTCCTTCACATTGATGTGCCAGGACACCTGTTCCCCCCTCCAGGTGCCTGACACTTCCTCCCCTCCTAGTGTTGCTCCCCATCCCGACACCAAGGCGTCGGAAAACAACACTAGGTCGGGGCTCAGAAGCTTTAGGGACAACCCCTCTCGAAACTTCCGAGGATCTAACCACCATCTTAGATGGTTCTTCACCGATTTGGTGATCATAAAGGTCGCATCCAGATCCTCTTTGACTCTCCATTCTTCTGCTAGAAAAAACTGGAGAGGCCTGAGGTGTAGTCTTCCCAGGGAACAAACTTTTCCAGCGAGGAAATGGTCCCCAGCAGACTCATCCACTCCCTCGCCGAGCAAGCTTCCTTCCCAGGAAGGCCGAAACTCTCTCTCAAGCCTTGCAGCTGTCGTTCCTGGGACGGAAACGCTCGAAAAGCCACTGAATCCATCTGAATCCCCAGATACACAATGGAACTGTGTTGGGGTCAGATGCGACTTTTCGAGGTTTGACCAGAAAGTCCCAGGGACCTCGCCAAGGCTAACGTGAAGTGAAGGTCCTTCAGACACCTCTCTTCTGACGATGCTCTGATAAGCCAATCGTCGAGATACAGGGACACTCTTATTCCTGCAGAATGTAACCATCTCGCTACGTTCTTCATGAGCATGGTAAATACCATCGGAGCAGTGCTTAAACCGAAACAAAGGGCTCGGAATTGCCAAACTTTGTCCCTTAACATAAACCTCAGAAACTTTCTTGAAAGAGGGTGGATAGGCACGTGAAAGTATGCGTCCTGTAGGTCCAAGGACACCATCCAGTCGCCCGGTCTTAAGGCTCCTAGAACCGACTGAGGCGTTTCCATCTTGAATTTTTTCTTTTCTATGAAAAGATTCAGCCTGCTTACGTCCAAGAAACTGGCACGCCACCCCGACGACTGCTTTGGTACAGGAAAAAGTCTGTTGTAATATCCTGGTGACCCCAGGTCTAGACCTGTTTCCACCGCTCTTTTCTTGATCATTTTGATCTAAAAGATCTAAAAGAACCTGACGTTTCTCCCTTGGTATGACGGGGAAAGATCTCTGGGAGTTATGGATAGAGGAGGAGGGTCCAAAAAGGGGATCTTGTACCCCTGTTCCACTATCTTGAGGGACCACGCATCTGTATCTCTCTCTCTCCACGCCCCCCCCGCAAAGAACTTTAGCTGGCTCCGACGGCATCTGAAGGACTATATTCTCACTTACGATGATTTAGGTTTGAAGGAACCTCTTCCTCTTGCAAGCCCTCCTCCCTCGAGGAGCAGCTCTCGAGGGAGGAAGCGCCACGAAAGGGTTTAACCTTCCTAGGTGGTCGTCCAAAAGACGACGTGGTAGGGACTGCGGGACGTCTTGAAGACTGGGCCAAGAGGTCCTGGGTAGCCTTCTCCTGTAGGCTCACTGCGCCCAGGTCCTTTACCATAGCCTGGGGGAAGAGATGGCTCGAAAGAGGCGCAAAGAGAAGCTCCGCTTTCTGCGATGTAGAAACAGACCTAGCTGTAAAGTTGCAGAAAAGCGCTCTCTTCTTGAGAAAAGCAGTGCCGAAATGAGACACTAACTCTTCCGAACCATCCCTGACGGCCTTGTCCATGCAGGATAACAACATTGGACAGCTCCCCCAGACTCAACGAGGTCAGGACTCCTAGATTGAAGATCCAGGACTCCCAAGCACAGTCTAGAAAAGTTAAAGACTTCCAGAGTCCCTTAACAGACCTTTCATGTGATGGTCAATCTCCGTTAGTCGTCCACGAAATCTTAGCGGTCGATAAAAGAGACCTCTTCTGTGCATCGACCAGACTAGCAAAGTCCCCTTGGGAAGACGACGGGATCTTAACTCTACTTCTCCTTTGGTCTCATACCAGATGCCGCCTTTCCCACTGAGTCTTGAAGGAGGAAGGGCGAAGTCGACTTGCCCTGATCCTTCCGACGTTCCATCCAATCCTGCAACTTCTTGAACGCTCTCTTAGTGGACAAAGAAGTCTTCATTTCCACAAACTCCGGAACCTTGCACGACTTAGATGACGAAAACTGAGAGGGTGGAGACTTGGGAGCTGCAGGCTGGAACTTCTCACCAAAAGAAGAGCGTAACAGTCGAACCAGCACCTTGTAATCGGACACAGACGAAACTGAAGGCTGTTCCTCCTCAACTGAGTCCGCCGGACTACTAAGCTCTCCTTCCTCCCTAAGAGGCAAAGGAGATTGGACCTCTGGAGAGGGCGTGCGCCAACGGGTCTAGCTTTCAACAAAGGCTTTCGAGGAATGACTGATATCAGCTTCTTCAAAGCGACCGAACCTTCTGTCGATCCTTAGAGCTCGAAGAACGAAGAGCGTCTTGACCGCGCTGAGCGTCAAGAGAGGCTACTCTTACTCGCTCTAGAGGAGCGTCCTTACGCTTTCCGCTCAAGCGTCCAGCTTTCGCTTTCAAAGCGTCCTTCTGGGCGCTCTCGAAAGCCTTCTCAACAGGCAAAGCGTCAAGCAAAACATCCCGACGAGCGTCTTCAAAAGCGTCCTGCCGAGCGTCTTCAAAAGCGTCCTCCAAGGCGTCCTGCCGAGCGTCCTCCAAGGCGTCCTGCCGAGCGTCCTCAAAGGCGTCCTGACGTGCGGGCTGATCAGGACGTCGAGAGGGAAGAAAAGCGTCCTGTCCACGAGACTTCCTACCCGTAGAACGAGAACGAGGAAGCTCCGAAGGAGAAGCAAGCGGAGACAGAGACGAACGAGGAGAGGAGAAGGGGACTGCCTGTCCTCTTGACAGGCAGTCTAGCGTCCTTCCTACGTTTAGGCTCAACTGCTGCTGGGCGAGTCTTCTGAGCCATTAAAGCCGACAATTGGTCTTGAAGAGACACAAGAATATTCTTCGTTGGCGAAGAAACAAGAGGAGGTGAAGGGCTGCGCCTGCGAGAAGACGAGGGGCGAGGGGACGCCTCCTTCCTTCTCACAGGTACAGCAACCTGCCTCTCCGAGGCGCGAGAGAAGCGCTTCTCAGCGTCGTCCTCGGACGACGTCCTACCTCTCTTCTGTGGAGGAAACGCGTCATACGACGCAGGCGAAGACCGCAACGATAACGGAGAGAGGGGACGTAAAGCGTCCTCCCTCGGAAAAGTCCTTTTCAACGGACGCGAGTCTCTCCGAGCGCTCCACCCCTTGCGCGGGGAGGGCGCCTCGGAGGACGAAAAAACAGTCCTTAAGGATGCGAGCCTGAGCACGCTCCTTGGCAGCCTGGAACTAACAACAGGTCCTGCTGAAGGGACGCCAGATCGGTGGGGAGCCCCCGTAACCCTCTTGCGGCTTTCGATATACCCACTCCCTGAGTCCTGGGAGTCCGATAGAGGTCTAGGCCTAGAGGCATTATGGGGCCAATCTGACGCCCCCTCCACAACACTAGGGGCACGATCACACACTTTACTTGAGCCGTTTTCTAGGGCCAACACTTTGGACTCTAGAGTGCGTAACGACTCTAGAATCCCACCTTCGGATGGTGGGAAGAGACAGAATACGATTTTTGGGAAACTAAATTAAGTAGATGATATACATCTTGGTTCCTGACCTGTTAGCATAGCCGACTTCGTGATTACTGTCACCAAAGTCTGCTTCTGCGTTACTAGAGTTGCCAGCGAGGTAGAGACCTGTAATGCTGGTGCGCTCTAGATGATCTGTCAACGGGGGCGTGACCACAATGTGACTAGACCATATGACCATACTTCTGAGGGCAACGAAGCTAAAAACCACCACCTGACCTAACCTATCAAAGTTAGTTCCATAACTTCTAGGCTAAAGAAAAAGGAACGCGCCTCAAGCGACCAACCTTCAAAGTTAAAAGCACACCTATCCCTTTTCTATAGGATAGGATTCGTGTTGCTAGCTGCCCCAATAATATACTACGGATATGTATGGTCCTAGCGACTTACAGATCTCAAATGTCGTCTTCACATCCCGTCGGGAGTGTGAAGCGAACACAGAGTTGCTTCGCTAAAGCGTGGCACTCAGGATGTTGCTGAGTGTCATGCCCTGTTGAAATGCTTCCGAGGCCGCGCCCTCACCTCTTGAGCATTCATATTAAGAAAAAAAATCTCAAATCTTTATGCAAACATAATGAATGAGACCTCTTAAAAGAACTCCTTGGCTATAATGCCAGGGTGTTCTTGGACATGATCCAGTCTGGTCTTTTTACGGAACACCGCAGATTGTCGGGAGTGTGAAGCGAACACAGAGTTGCTTCGCTAAAGCGTGGCACTCAGGATGTTACTGAGTGTCATGCTCTGTTGAAATGCTTCCGAGGCCGCGCCCTCACCTCTTGAGCATTCATATTAAGAAAAAATCTCAAATCTTTATGCAAACATAATGAATGAGACCTCTTAAAAGAACTCCTTGGCTATAATGCCAGGGTGTTCTTGGACATGAACCAGTCTGGTCTTTTACGGAACACCGCAGATTGTCCGTTGACCTCGACTTTCTATAGTTTTATCAAGATAAAACTTGAGAGACCCGACAGGGCACAGGACTCTCTAATGCCCTTGCCCAATAATTTGTGCCATACCCTTGGTCTCCAAGCCTTCGGGTCAAGGGTTAGACAGGTTTTTCGTTCTTATCAAGAACGGAAGGCTTAGAGGACAGACCGTATTATGTCCTTTAAAGCTAAAACCTCTGATGATGGCTAAAACCTCACTAACCCTCTTTGCCGTGGCTAGAGCGGTTAGAATGTTAGCCTTTCTGGTCACGTGTATTAAGTTCGCAGAAAGGATAGGTTCGAAACGCTTTTGGCATCAGAAACTCAGACTACGTCTAAGTTCCATGCCGGAACCTGCGATCCAGAGAATTTCAAGATCTCCCCAGACCTCAAAGATCGTGAAGCTTTGTTGTTTGACAGAACCGAATTTCTGAGCCTAGAGGCCGTCAACAACATATTTGCATATTCTACAATAGTTAGGACTTCTATCTTATCTCAAACTTCATACGGAAAGATAGAACATAACGAAATTCACAGAGGTCGAGGTGGAGGAACAGTCCATTTCCCTTCACTATCTCCAGAAACGGCCCCCTCCGATTGAACACTGAAAATAGGCAGCACTGTTTTGCCTTGGCAAGAGACTGCCATTAATCTTGAAGATCTTATCGCTTCTCGATAGTCTGAACGCCTTCAGACTCAGAGAGGAGAGATATTAGATACTTCAACTAAGTGACGATGTTTAGATTACACCGATTCTCTCGGGAAGGGTCTTTGGACAATTCTCTGAATTACCTGACCTCTGTGAATCCAACCTCTTAGAGGCCAACATGTGGCGACCTAAAGCTAATCCTCTAGGATATTGAATAAGGGAACAACTTAAGAGGAAGCTCCTTCGTCTTCAATATTACGAAAAACTTAACGAAAGGACGCCCTCAGTCTCTCCTCACTTTCGACATACTTCTAAGTGAGGATTACTCAGACGTCAGTAGTTGTTGCCTTCGATCGAGAAGACCCGCACGGACGTGCACTAGTTTAACGAACCTCTTGAGGATCGTTACGTTCCGTGCCCAAGCCCATAACCAATTCTCTCTTCTTGAGCTATGAGAGAGCTGAGAAATTATCCGAGATGATTTGGGCCACTCGATCCAAACTCACCCTTCGAGGAACTGGAGAGCCGACCAATTTGGCTTCAAATTTCGTTTCAGACAATGTGCCCAGAACATCTGTTCTCCTGTTCGGATGTCTGGCACCCTCTCGCTATCACCCGAGGTGATCCTCAAGCCGTTGAGAGAAAATTAGAATTATTACAAGATCTTTGATGTTATTCCAATTTCTTCGTGAGGAAAAATTGTAGAGGTCTGAATTGCTGTTTATTCAGGGAAAACAAGCTTCTCCAGCGAGGAAATGGTCCCCAGCAAACTCAATCCATTCCCTCACTCAGCCTGCTTTCCTTCCTAAATAAGGCTGCGCTTTGCATAAGCAGGAGAGCATTATTATAGTGCTATGCCGCGGTAGATTCATACAGAATTCTGTTACCCACCGAACAAGTATAAGAGATATCTTGTTGAAATTTTCTAAGTAAACGGAAGGCATGTTCATTCAAGATTTACTAGAAATTTTCTCAACCCGAGGCTAAAATCCATGATTGTAGGGCAGAGAGACGGTTTATTCAGCCATTCCCGCAAGGGAGAGAGACGTAACAAACCGCGCATGACACCGAGCTAGCCGGTACTGCGTAGATCACAGTAACAGCAGCCTTGTTCATCGTCTCGCACTATCTGCCTGAGTTGCCAGCTACTCCTTTTACGAAGGGATAGGTATGAAATTATCGAGCAAAAGGAAACTCTCAAGCAGGCATATTTAAACGAAACAAAATTCGCTAAATACAGAAGCTGAGTTGGTGTTGCAGTTCAATTAGAATACTTCTCGTCTAAGTCGCAATCCGTAGAATAACTAGGATATGCGCCTACCCCTCGGACAATTCAACTGCTTAGTAGAATCATGTCGCGAGGTTAATATACGTAGTATATTTATAGGATTCTGAACAACGATCTCCATCCTAAATTTTTTCCTTCAGAAAAACAAATAAGGATTGGAGATCGACCACCTTCGATCTCTATCAAAAAGAGTGAAGGAGAAGTCTTCCTCGAAGGAAAGCTTCAATGGTGAACAGAATACTATCTGCCTGAGTTGCCAGCTACTCCCTTTACGAAGGAATAGGTATGATATTATCGAGCAAAAGGAAACTCTCAAGCAGGCCTATTTAAACGAAACAGAATTCGCTAAATACAGAAGCTGAGTTGGTGTTGTCGTAACAATACCTGAAGAGTTGTTCTTACTCCGAAAACTCTTGGAAGGTTGAAGGGAGTGTCAAATAAATACATTAGAACAACAGTTCTTTCGGCTTCTATCCGCAGAGGTAAATACGATATGCGTATATGACTTGACCCATGCGTTAACAAAATGACGCAAAGATAAACTACGTAAGTATTGTAGTAATTTTGAAACATCGAATTCTCTACTACATCTTTCCTCGACGAGGAAGAGAGAAAGAAAGGAAAACGACTGTCCACGTTCTAATGAACGAGACTTTTTAAAAGAACTCCTTGACTCTTTGCCAAGACACTTTTCCAAGAAAAGGGTGGGAGTAATATCGAATAGAGATCATCAAGAGAGAACCGAGGATCGTAAAAAGACCGTTCAATTTTCTTATGATATTGGACATAAGACTTCCTGGATCTAGTCTACAAGTCTTTTTCTAACCCCGGATGAGCCTCTGAAAATGAATGAGAGCTCTTCCGAAATTTGTTAATGAGTTTATCCGCTTAAACGATAAAAACGTTTAAAATCTGTCAATGAGAACTACCCCATTTATGAGGGGTCCCCCACTTAAATGACAAAACGTTTAGTATCTTGACAATGGGGAAAACGTCCTTACTTGACAAAACTATTAGCACTTTGCTAATAGGGGAAAACCCTTTAACATGACCGAAAGTCACCCAGGAATCCGAGTATATAATCTTCCCGATTCTCAGAGAAATCGATGAAGAGGAAAGAGGGATCGAAGAAAAAATTCGGGTATGTCTCTCCGCTAACTCCGAATCCTTTTTAAAAATTTCTGTAAAGGAATGTCCTGTGGAGAGTCCTGAAAAAACCTCCTCTTGACGAGCGTTTATAAAGCGTCAAGCGTCCTAAGAACGTCCTGAACAGCAAATAAGACGCCTTCTCTACAAGTCTTTTCTCTCGCAAGGCGTTCTGCTGAGCTTCCACCGAAGCGTCCTGGCGAATGTCCACAAAAGCGTCCTCATAAGCGTCCTGCTGAGCGTCCTCAAAAGCGTCCTGGAAAGCGTCCTCAAAAGCGTCCTCATAAGCGTCCTGCCGAGCGTCCTCAAAAGCGTCCTGCTTAGCGTCCTGGAAAGCGTCCTGCTGAGCGTCCTCAAAAAAAACGCTCCTCCGCGTAGCTACGAGCGTGTCTGAGCGAGAGAACACCAAGTCTTCTGAAACGACGTTTCAGAGAGGAACTCGTTGAGCGCCCTGATGCATGCAAGGCCCCGCCAAGAGGGCGTCCTGGCGAGCGACCTTGCCAACATCTCAATGTTATGACGAAACCGCGTTTTGCGTATGACGTTGAATATTTCAAGGGACGTCCTCATGCGAGTTTCATGGAGAGCCGCACGCTGCTCCTGAAGTGTGTGAACACTAAAGGAAGACGTATGGCTTTCGTCTTCAAGACGGGCCTTAAAGACCTTCATACCTTCTTACAAAGACAGTGGCCGCCTGTGCGACAACTTGCGTCTTAGTAATGCAAAAGAACATCTCCAGAAACGCACTCAGCAAAGGAACGCCGAGCTTCGAAAGACACCCTCGCAAGGTGCTTGCCAAGCGTCCTGGAGAATGTCTCTACTTATAGGACGTCGAGCACCTCCAAAAGCTTCCTCACGTCTAAATTGCCCTCTTATGCCGAACCAGAGACATAAGTTGTTTGACTGTGCAAAGCAGCTTGCCGGACGTCAAACTTATCAGCTTGCTTTTCCGAAGTAAAGCGAACGTTACCTAACGTGTACGGAGCACCATGAGGAGAGGAGACGAATACTGAGTTGCTCCTCCAAAAGGTGGAATCTAGAATGTAAATAAATTCGAGAGCCCTGACAGGGCACAGGACTCTTTCATCCTCTCGTGACGAGAGAGAGGACGTGAAGCGTCTCTTCTCTAAAGCTTCTTTAGGGGGCGCGAGTCCTTCCGAGAGCTCCAACCCCTGTGTGGGGAGGACGCCTCGGAGGACGAGAAACAGTCCTTCAAGATTCGTGCACGTGCTCGATCTTCGGCAGCCTGGGAAGCGACAACAGGACCTGCCGAAAGGAAGCCAGATCAGCATGAAAAAACCCGTAACCCTCCTTCGGCTTTTGACATGCCCTCTCCCTGGTTTCCTGGGAGTCCGACAGAGGTCTAGGCCTAGAGGCGTTATGGGGTCCGATCTGACGTTCCTCCTGACGAGAGAGAGGACGTGAAGCGTCCTCTTCTCTAAAGCTTCATAGAGGGCGCGAGTCCTTCCGAGAGCTCCAACCCTTGCGCGGGGAGGACGCCTCGGAGGACGAGAAGCAATCCTTCAAGATTCGTGCACGTGCACGATCTTTAGCAGCCTGGGAAGCGTCAACAGGGCCTGCCGAAGGGACGCCAGATCGGTGGGGAGCCCCCGTAACCCTCTTGCGGCTTTCGACATGCCTCTCCTGAGTCCTGGGAGTCCGACAGAGGTCCAGGCCTAGAGGCATTATGGGGCCGATCTGACGCCCCCTCCACAACACAAGGGCACTACACTTCACAACACTGATTGGAGAGCGAGCACTTTAGTCTAAGATTACTTGATGTAATCCTCTAGCAGACACTTCTTCTAGGCCCGTAAGCCATAACACAGGGTTAGGCAAAATAAAATCTACAGGAGGTTAGAAGGTTCATTATTTCTAACTTCTGTTTACTGTGGAGGAAAACTCCTGATTCTAACACGCTCTAAAATGCGTACATGAATCCTCCTTCTTCCGTAATCAGTCACACATTACACTAATTACATTGAACTTATGCAAAGAAACATGTAAACGTCATATATACTAAGCGAGTGTCTACCGAAGTTCCGGTAGCCTCACCTTACCCCATGCAGACAACAAAGTCTGAAACTAGGCTAACTAGCTTCAGACATCAAATGCAATGAAAAAATTTACGATAGCGTATGCCTAGCCACAATCCAAGTCAATAATCGACAGGAATAATTAGGATACTTAAGCGGCTAATGAAGTTTCAAAATCCTAGGCGGAGGTCTGAAACAGTTTGTTTACCGACCGGCGACAGAAAAAATATGAATAGAAATGGGAATAGTTCCTGATATCCGCCTCCCAGCGGCGGGAATGGGTACTACCACCTGGCCGCCCACTGCGTGTGCCGCGAATTTTGAAATTCTGTCGGACTTCGGAGAATACAGCTACATATATATCTGTCAGGTAAGTTTCATGAACAAACTTAATTGTATAATAACAATAACATTTTGTTCATGCCACTTACCTGACAGATATATATATAGCTGAATCCCACCTTCGGATGGTGGGAAGAGACAGAATAGGATTTTTTAGGAAACTTAAATTAAGTAGATGATATACATCTTGGTTCCTCACCTGTTAGCAAAGTAGACTCTGTGATTACTGTCACTTAAGGCTGCTTTTGCTTAAATCAGAGTTGCCAGCCAGGTGGAGACCTGTAGCTGGCTGCGCTCTGGATGATCTGTCAACGGGTACGAGACCTCAACGTGACAAGACCATCGAGCCATACATATGAGGGCAACGAAGCAACTGACCACCACCTGACCAACTATTCAAAAACCCCCTTAAAACTAACTAAAGGATGGGAGATCTTTCACATAAGACTCACACACCTAAAAACACAACAATAAAACTAACCTAAGCCTAACTAAGGGATAGGGAAAGAGCTACTTCCGGACCCCAAGACTGTGTCCGCAGAAACGTATGGCCCCAGTGAATTACAGTCGTCATAAATCGTTCTCACATCCCTTAGGTAATGTGAGGCGAAGACGGAGTTACTCCTCCAAAAGGTGCAATCAAGAATGTCCTTGATTGACATATTCTTTTGGAAGGCAAGAGAGGTAGCGACAGCTCGAACTTCGTGAGCTTTCACTCGTAAGAGGCTCAAATCAGTCTTCTGGAAAGATGAATGAGCCTCCTTAATGACGTCCCTCAGAAAGAAAGCAACAGCATTCTTAGATAAAGGTAACTCTGGTCTCTTCACAGAGCACCAGAGAATTACCTGAGGGACCTCTTACCTCTTTTGTTCTATGTACATAGAACTGAGAGCCCTGACCGGGCCACAGGGCTCTCTCTGGTTCTTGGCCCACCAGACTTGACATACCCTTGATCTCGAAAGTTTTCGGCCAAGGATTCGAAGGATTTTCATTCTTCGCCAAGAAAGTTGGGTTCAAAGAGCAGACAGCATTGTCTCCTTTGAATCCCACTAAATTACTAAACGCTTGAATCTCACTAACTCTCTTAGCCGTCGCAAGAGAAGTTAGGAAAAGAGCCTTCCTTGTCAAGTTTCGAAGAGACGCTGCCTGAAGCGGTTCGAAAGGGCTTGACATAAGGAACTTAAGAACCACGTCAAGGTTCCATGACGGAGGTCTCATTTGAGGAATCTTCGAAGTCTCGAAAGATTTTAAAAGATCATGAATGTCCTTGTTGTCAGAAAGGTCAAGGCCTCTGTGCCTAAAAACCGCTGACGACATGCTTTTATATCCCTTGATGGTAGGGACCGCTAATTTCTGCACATTCCTGAGAAAGAGCAGAAAATCAGCTATCTGGTTCACAGAGGTCGAGGAAGAGGAAACTCCCTCCTTTTTACACCATGCCTGAAGGAAGCCCACTTCGATTGGTAAAACAGGGCTCTTGTGGAAGCACGTCTGCATTTGCGATTGCTCTCGCAGCTGCTTTCGAAAAACCTCTCGCTCTGGCCAACTTTTCGATAGTCTGAACGCAGTCAGACCCAGAGCGGAGAGGTTTGGTGAAACCTTTCGAAGTGAGGCTGTTTGAGTAGATCTTTCCTCCAGGGCAATGTCCTTGGAAAGTCTACAAGGAAAGACATGACCTCTGTGAACCATTCTCTCGCTGGCCACATCGGAGCGATCAGGGTCAACCTCGTCCCTTCTGAGGCCGCAAACTTCCTCATGACTTCCCCCAAAATCTTGAATGGTGGGAAGGCGTACAGATCTAGACCCGTCTAATTCCAAAGCAACGCGTCTACAGCGATCGCTTCTGGATCCAGGACCGGGGAGCAATAAAGAGGAAGTCTCTTGGTCCTTGACGTCGCGAATAAGTCGACCAGAGGACGTCCCCACAACCCTCCAAAGGTCTCGACACACGTCTGTTCAAGGTCCATTCCGTCGGTAGGATTTGTTCCCGACGACTGAGAAGATCGGCCCTGACGTTTTGCACTCCTGCAATGAACCTCGTCAGGATTGTCACCTTTCTTCTCTTCGCCCACAGCAGAATCTCCCTCGCCAGAAAAACAGTTCTGGAGTGTGTTCCTCCCTGATTTTTCAAATAAGCGAGTGCTGTGGTATTGTCTGAGTTTACCTGAACAATCTTGTTCTTTCAAACTCCTTTCGAAGAACTGCAGAGACAGAAAGATTGCTGCAAGCTCTTTGGCATTTATGTGCCAGGCTACCTGTTCCCCTCCCCAGGAGCCTGACACTTCCTTCCCTCCTAGTGTTGCTCCCCAGCCCGTGATGGAAGCGTCGGAGAACAACACTAGTCGGGGCTCTAGAAGACTTAGGGACATGCCCTCCTGTAGCTTCTGAGGGTCGAAAAAAAAAAAAAAAACCACCACCATCTTAGATGGTTCTTTATAGGAAGAGATATTCTCAATATGGCATTGAGATCGTCCTTGGCCTTCCACTCGTCCGCAAGGAAAAACTGGAGAGGCCTGAGGTGCAGTCTTCCCAAGGAAACAAACCTTTCTAGCGAGGAAATGGTTCCCAGCGACTCTCCATTCCCTCTCCCGAGCAAGTCTCTTTCCCTAAGAAGGCCGAGATCTTTTCTAAACCTAGCCGCTGACGTTCCTGTGTGGGGACGAAAACGCTCGAAAAGCCACTGAATCCATCTGAATCCCCCAGATACACGATGGACTGTGTCGGGGTCAGATGCGACTTTTCGAGGTTGACACTTTTCTCTCGACGACGCTCTGATCAGCCAGTCGTCGAGGTACAGGGAAACTCTTATCCCCGAAGAGTGTAGCCACCTCGCCGCATCTTCATGACTACGGTGAACACCATTGGAGCCGTGGTCAGGCCGAAACACATAGCTCTGAACTGCCACACTTTTTTGTCTAAGACAAACCTTAGATACTTTCTTGAAAGAGGGTGGATCGGATGTGAAAGTACGCGTCCTGCAAGTCTAAGGACACCATCCAGTCGCCCGGCTCTCAGGCTCCCAGAACAGAATGAGGCGTCTCCATCGTGAATTTGGTCTTTTCCACGAAAAGATTGAGCCTGCTTACATCTAGAACTGGACGCCAACCTGACGACTGCTTCGGTACTAGGAAAATCCTGTTGTAAAAACCTGGAGACCCCAAGGTCCGCGACTTGTTCCACCGCTCTTTTCTCGATCATTTGTTGAAGAAGATCGAATAACACTTGCTTCTTCTCTCCCTGATAGGATGGAGAAAGGTCTCTGGGAGTCGTAGAAAGAGGAGGAAGATCTAAAAAGGGGATCTTGTACCCTGCTCCACGATCTTGAGGGACCAAGAGTCCGTGTCCCTCTCTTTCCACGCTCCCGCAAAAAACTTCAGTCTGGCTCCGACTGGTGTCTGAAGGACATGCTTCTCACTTGGAAGGCTTTGACTTAAAGGAAGCTCTTCCTCGTGAAAACAAAACCCTCTCCCTCGAGGAGCTGCTCTCGAGGGGGAGCCCCAAGAAAGGGCTTAACCTTCTCGGCGGTCGAACCGAAGCTGAAGAAGTTGAAGGTACTGCCGAACGTCTTGTAGACTGGGCTAAGAGGTCCTGCGTTGCCTTCTCTTGCAAACTGCTAGTCAGGTCCTTTACTAAAGTCTGGGAAGAGATGGTTCGAAGAGGAGAAAAAAGCAAATCCGCTTTCTGAGCTGGAGTAACCGAACGAGCTGTGAAATTGCACAGCAAAGCTCTCTTCTTCAATAAGGCCGTTCCAAAATGAGAGACGATCTCCTCCGAAACCATCCCTGACGGCTTTGTCCATACATGCTAACACGCTGGACAAGCTCCCCAGACTGAGAGATTCTGGCTTCTCGCTGCAGATCCAGAACTCCCAAGCACCAGTCAAGGAAGTTGAAAACTTCAAGAGGTCCGGAGCGGGGGGAGACCCTTCAAATGATGGTCCGTCTCCGTAGAGGTCCAGGTCACTTTAGCAGTGGATAAAAGAGACCTCCTCTGCGAATCCACCAAGCTGGAGAAAATCTCCTTGAGCTGAAGAAGGGATACGAACCCCCCCACTTCTTCTTTGGTTCTATATACCAAATACCCCTTTCAGCTGAGTCTAGCTGGAGGCAAAGCGAAAGTTGTCTTGCCTTGATCTCTCCTTCGTACCATCCAATCTTGGAGTTTTCTTGAACGCGCCTTTAGTGGAGAGCGAAGTTTCATCTCAACAAACTCCGGAGTTTTACCAGTCTTAGAGGATGAAAACTGCGAAGGAGGAGACTTGGGAGCTGCAGGCTGAAACTTGTCCTCGAAGGACGAACGCAACAGCCGCACGAGAACTTTATAATCTGAGATTGAAGGGGCAGCAGAAGGTTCCTCTTCAACCGAGTCAGCCGAACTACTCAGCTCTCCTTCTTCTCTAAACGGAAGAGGAGACCGCCTGTCCGGAGAGGGCGTACGAATGTCGGGTCTTGTCTTAATCAAAGGACCCCTATCTTACTGGATGAAGCCTTATTTCGGCTGTTTTCTTTATGGCGCTTACCACTTGAAGCAGGTAGAGCGTCCTGACGAGGACGAGCGTCCTTAGCGACACCCGAGGCAGCCTCACTTGCCAGAGAAGCGTCCTTACGTTTCTTACACGAAAGGGAAGACATGTTAGCCGGAATAACATGCATGTGCGCGCAAACTAGCGTCTTGGGGTACGACTTCTTGGTCGGAGTCCCCAAAAGCGTCTTGAAGAGCGTCCTGAACGTCCTGTCGAGCGTCCTGCCAAGCGTCCTGCCGAGCGTCCTGCCGAGCGTCCTGCCGAGCGTCCTGGCGAGCGTCCTGCCGAGCGTCCTGCCAAGCGTCCTGCCGAGCGTCCTGACAAGCGTCCTGTCGAGCGTCCTGCCGAACGTCCTGCCAAGCGTCCTGCCAAGCGTCCTGCCTAGCGTCCTGCCGAGCGTCCTGACGAGCGTCCTGACGAGCGTCCTGTCGAACGTCGTGCTGAGCGTCCTGCCGAGCGTCCTCAAAAGCGTCTTGACGCAACGTCTTCCTAGAGGACGAACGAGATCGGCGAATCGCCGAAGAGACGCGATCGCGAACGAGACGAAGTAGGAGAGGGAGAAGGAGACTGCTTCGTCCTCTTGACGGGCAGTCTAAGGTCCTTCCTCCGCTTAGGCTCGACTGCTGCTGGGCGAGTCCTCTGAGCCATAAGCGTCGATAGCTGGTCCTGAAGGGACAAAAGAATGTTCTTCGTTGGAGACGGAACGAACAGAGGAAGCAGGAACTGATCCTGCGAGAAGACGAGGGGCGGAGGGGACGCCGCCTTCCTTCTCACAGGTACAGCTACCTGCTTCTCAGGGAGACGCGCCTGTGCAACGCAACCCAGCGTCCTCATCGGAGGGAGATCTTACCCCTTTTCTGAGGCGGAAAAGCGTCATACGCATCCTCCGACGAAAGCGGGGCGATACAGACGACTGAAGCGTCCTCAACACGAAACGTCCTTTTCAGAGGACGAGAGTCTCTCCGAGCGCTCCACCCTTGCGCGGGGAGGACGCTTCGGAGGACGAAAAGCACTCCTTCAGGACGCGCGCTCGTACGCGCTCCTTGGCAGCCTGGGACTTTGCAACAAGGCCTGCCGAAGGGACGCCAGATCGGTGGGGAGCCCCCGTAACCCTCTTGCGGCTTTCGACACACCCTCTCCCTGAGTCTTTGGGAGTCCGATAGAGGTCTAGGCTAGAGGCATTATGGGGCCGATCTGACGCCCCCCTCCCCCCCACAACACTAGGGGCACGATCACACACTTGCACCGAGCCAGTTTCCAAGGCTTTCACTTTGGTCTCCAGAGTGCGTAGAGACTCCAAAATAAGAGAGAGAGCATTAGCTTCTCCGACACAGAATCAGAGCCCGGCAACACAGGTTTAGGAGATGCAAACTCTACAGGGTTAATACAGGAGAGATATTAGCCTTACCTTTGGTAGAACCACTCCTGGAGGAAGACCTCCTGATCCTATCGCGTTCCAATTTAAGGCGATAGGACTCATATACTCTCCAATCATCATCGGTCAATCTCTCACATTCATTGCACCGATTATCCACCAAACAATTATGCCCCCTACAAACTCATACATACTGTGTGGGGGGTCTACCGATGCTTTCCCGTAGCCTCACCTTACAATCAGTCCTCACACACACTCTGAAACTCACAGCACTTGATCCAGACATCACGTTTACAGAAAAGCCAATCCAAAGTCAAAAAACGGTCCACTATCGCGCATGCCAATTCAACAATCCAATTCAATACCAAAAAAACAAAACCAATCAGATACTTAAAAGCGAGTCAAATCCAAAAAATCCTGAGCAGAGGTCTGTAAACAGTTGTTTACCCGACGGCGACAGAAAAAAATATGAATAGAAAAATGGGAATGGTTCCTGATATCCGCCTCCCAGCGGCGGGAATGGGTACTACCACCTGGCCGCCCACTGCGTGTGCCGCGAGTTTTGAAATTCTGTCGGACTTCAGAAAATACAGCTAATATATATCAGCCAGTAAGTGGCATGAACAAAATGATATTGTTATGATACAATAAAGTTTTATACATACTTACCTGGCAGATATATACTTAGCTATTTGACTCCGTCGTCCGACAGAAATTCGAATTTCGCGCACACGCTACCTGTAGGTCAGGTGATCTACTTACCTGCCGCTGGGTGGCAGGACTAGGAACCATCCCCATGTTCTCATCATAATTTTTTCTATACCGCCTGTCTCCTGAGGGGAGGTATGGGTGGGGGGTATAATTTTGTATATATCTGCAGGTAAGTATGTATAAAACTTTATTGTATCATAACAATATCATTTTTATACATTTAACTTACCTGTCAGATATATACTTAGCTGATTCACACCATTGGAGGTGGGAAAGAGACAGCTAAATATAGAATCAAACAGGATCACAACTATCGTTGTAGGTAATAAATAAATAAAACCTTGGTTCCTACCTGTTTAGACTGAAGACTTCATGAATACAATCCAGGAGTCTAGACAGTCTCAAGAGACCTCAGCGAGATATTGATCTATGGCTAAGAGTTCTTGTGGTTCTGCCAAAGGGGTCTTACCCGCTTACTTGGTAGATCCTGGAAGGACTACGTCAATGGGTGCTTATCCACTTACTTGACAAGACCTATACAAGGAGCACAACATCGATCCCGATCACCTCAACCTATCCATGTTAGTTCTAGATTGCAAGAAGTTATCCCCTAACCTCTTGCAAACGCCACAACTCGAAACACAAACATTCGTACAGTAAAGTACAAAAAAATAAAAATAAAATTAAAAAAAAATGTTTGTACAATCTATTCAGTAAAGACGTCTCTTGATTCCCCACTGATCCAAGCTCGGACGTCCGTGCGCCAGCAAGCATACTAATCAGCAGAAAAAACCAACAACTCGTCTCACAAGGTAGATCTATGTACTATCAAAATTTTGAACAAATACAAATTTTTCTAAGGATCGTTTATGTGCTCCCAGCCCCAGCACTGTATCGGCTGATACAAAAGGACCCAGAGAGAAACACTTTTCATATGTTACTTTAACGTCCTTGAGATAGTGCGATGCGAACACTGAATTACACCTCCAGTAAGTCGCATCCACAATGTCTTTTAAAGACATATTCTTCTGAATGCTAATGAAGTGGCTACCGCTCTACCTCATGAGCCTTCACTCGGAGAGTCCTGAAAGAGTCTTCAGTGCAGTCATTATGAGCATCCGTAAATAATGCTCCTCACAAAGAATGCTAATGCATTTTTTGACATGGGTCTACTAGGATCCCTAACTGCGCACCACAGGCTTTGTTTACATCCGTTAGTTTCATTCTTCTTCTTTAAATAGAACTTCAAAGCTCCTAACCGGACATAAAGATCTTTCTAATTCCTCTCCTACTAGATTTGAAAGTCCTTTAACTTCAAAACTCTTTGGCCAGGGTTTAGAGGGGTTTCTCCGTTCTTAGCCAGAAACAGAGTCTGGAAAGAACAAATTGCCGCATCGCTCTTAAATCCTTACTCGAGAATCTAGAGCGTGTATTTCACTAATTCTCTTCGCAGTCGCTAACGACAACAAGAAAATACATTTTTCTCGTTAGATCTCTAAACGACGCGTTGAGAGGAGGTTCAAATCTACTAGATGATAGAAATCTCAAAACTACATCTAGGTTCCAGTTCGGAGTGCGAGGAGAAAGGTTTTTGAGGTTTCAAAAGATCTAATAAGATCGTGGAGGTCTTTATCTTCTGCAATTCTCAAACCTCTGTTTCGAAATACGGCCGAAAGCATACTCGATAACCTTTAATGGTATAGAAACTGATAATTTTGATTCTTCCCTAAGGAAAATCAAGAAATCAGCTATGTTGGTCACAGAGGTATCGGAAGAGGACAGTTTATTCTTCTTACACCATCTTCTAAATACATCCCATTTTGATTGGTAGACCCGAATAGTTGAAGATCTCCGGGCCCTAGCAATTGATTTTGAAGCTTGCTTGAAAAGCCTCTCGCTCTGACAAGTCTTTCGATAGTCGAAAGGCAGTCAGAGCGAGAGCGGGGAGGTTTTGATGGTACCTCTCGAAATGGGGTTGTTTGAGAAGATCTCTCCTGTGTGGAAGAAATAAATCTTGGGAAGTCCACTGTCCATTCCTGTACCTCTGTGAACCAATCTTGAGACGGCCAAAAGGGAGCGATGAGTGTTAGTCTCGTCCCTCTTGATGCCGCAAACTTTCTTAACACCACTCCTAACATTTTGAAGGGGGGAAATGCGTAGCATCTAGGCCTGACCAGTCCAGTAGCATGGCGTTCCACCGCTATCGCTCTCGGGTCTTCCACTAAGGAGCAAAAGTTCTCTATCCTTCTGGATAGGTAGGTGGCGAATAGGTCTATATGTGGACTGCCCCACAGGGACCACAGAGCTTGACACACCTGAATGTGAAGGGTCCATTCTGTGGGGAGAACTGGTTTAAACCTGCTTAGCCTGTCTGCTCTGATGTTCTTCTCTCCTTTCACGAATCTTGTGAGAAGAGTCACTTTCTTTTCTTTTGCCCAATACAACAGCTCTTTTTGTTATATGGAACAGAGAAAGAGAGTGAGTTCCCCCTTGTTTCTTGATATAGGCCAACGCTGTGGTGTTGTCCGAGTTGACCTGTACCACTTGACCTAACACCTGTGTCTCGAAGGCTTTTAGAGCTAGAAGAACGGCATAAAGTTCTTTGGAGTTATATGCCAGTCTAGCTGATCCTTCCTCCAATTGGCTGATATTTCTTTTGTCCCTAGAGTCGCTCCCCCATCCGCTTCTCTGAAGCGTCTGAGAACAAGATTAGGTTGGGTTCCGAACTTCTAGAGACAAGCCCTCGTTCTTTTTCTAAGGAAAAATCCACCACTTCAGATGATTCTATACTTCCAGAGGAATACTGAAAGTGTCCGAAAGCTGTCCGTTCTTCCAACTCCAAATTCTTCTTAAGAAGAATTGAAGAGGGCGAAGGTGGAGTCTTCCTAGCGAAATGAACTGTTCTAGTGAGGAAAGGGTTCCCAGAAGACTTAACCACTCCTCACCGAACTCCGTTCTTTCTCTAGGAAGCTCGAGATTTTTTGTAATCCCCGAGCAATCCTTTCCTGGGACGGAAAAGCCCGAAAACCCCGAGAATCCATCCGAATCCCAAATAGACTAAGTTCTGACTGGGGATCATCTGCGATTTCTCGAGGTTCACGAGTAATCCTAACGTCTTTGCTAGATTCACAGTAGACTGTAGGTCTCCAAACACCGTTTCTCTGACTTGGCCCGGATTAGCCAATCGTCGAGATACATTGAGATGCGTATCCCTTCTAAATGAAGCCATTTGGCCACGTTCCGCATCAGATACGTAAAATACCTGAGGGGCGGTCGATAGCCGAAGCACAAGGCCCTGAATTGGAAGATTTGTCCTTGAACAACAAATCTTAGATATTTTCTTGACGATGGGTGAATCGGAACATGAAAGTAAGCATCCTGAAGGTCCAGGGATACCATCCAATCTCCCTGACGTAGGGAAGACAGAACTGAAGCTGAAGTCTCCATGGAGAACTTCTTTTTCTCCACGTACCTGTCAGGACGCTTACATCTAGGACGGGTCTCCACATCCCCCCGAAGCCTTTGGAACCAAGAAAGGCGGTTGTAAAAACCCCGGGGAGAAAGGATCTTGCACTAGTCTCTATAGCATTCTTGTCCTCTCATCGACACCACCGTCTGAAGGAGAGTCTCGTTCAGTCCAGGGTCCTTGTAACTCGTCGACAAATCCTTGGAGATGTTGCCAAAGGAGGTCTGTCTACGAAGGGAATGAGTACCCCTTCTGTAGGACAGACAGAGTCCAGGGATCTGCTTCTCTTACGGACCAGGCATCCAGAAAGTATTGAAGTCTGGGCCCTACCTGTGCTTGGAGGACATGGCTGCTATTGCTCTTTTTAAAAGAGCGGAAGGAAGACCTCCCTCGCTTGTCAGAGGGTCTTCTCTCCGAAGTTGATCGAGTTGAAGGGGCTCCACGAAAGGGCACCACTGGAGTCCGAGCCACTTCTTCTGAGTCTTAACTGCAGGTCTACTTTTCTTTGTAGATTGTACAAGAAGGTCCTGCGTAGCCTTTTCCGACAAGGATCTCGCAACATCCTTCACTAAAGATGAAGGAAACAGATGTTCTGACCGAGGTGCGAATAATAAAGCGGCCCTCTCGAGAAGGAGAAACTCACTTTCGTTAGGAAGGAACTGTAAATGGATCTTTTCTTTCAACATCCCCAGATCCAAAAAAGAGCCGCCCAACAATCACCAGAACCATCTTGCACAGCCTTATCCATGCAAGATAGGACACTGTGCAAAGTTTCTGGATCTAGAAAAATCTGGCTCCATCGTCTTCTTAGCCAGCACCCAAGAGACCAATCCAAGAAGTTGAATACCTCTAAGACGTGAAAAATTCCCTTAAGTGCTGATCTAACTCCGACATACTCCAGGACGCCTTTGCTGAATTGGAGAGACTGTCTTCTCACAGAACTCTACAAGACTCGAGAAATCTGAATCTCGCCGACGAAGGGAGCATCAATCCCATCGCCTCTTCTGTCTTATACCAAATGCCTCTTTTCCCCGTCAGTTTGGAGGAGGAGAGCAATAAACCGTTCTCAAAGTTTCCTTTTTAGATAAAAGCCACGAATCTAAAGACTGGAGGGCTTTCTTCATTGAGATCGCCGGTTTCATCTTTAATTTAAGAAAGCCGAGGATTTCGGGGGTTTTTTGTGCTCGAAAACAGCAGATCTCGGCGAAGGAGGAGCTGCAGGACTAAGAGAATCCGCAAACTCCTCTAGAAGTAACGAGGCTAAAACTTTATAATTGGAAAGTCCCTCGTTAGTTGAAACTTCTTCCTCAGAAAATCTCTTCCAGTTCCAGGGTTAGAAGGAGATCGCTCTTTCCTGACCGATTCTCTATCAGGAGAAGCCGCTCCCGTGGGAGGCGTCCTGCTCTTGCTGGCGTCAACCGCTTAGGAGCGTCCTCGCGCTTGCCTGACGACTCTCTCCTGAGAGGCGTCCTGCTTCTTGTTTTGACGTCTCGCGCCTCGAAGCGTCCTGGCTCTTGCCTCGCACCTCGCTCCTGGGAGGCGTCATGCTTCTGGCTGCGTCAACCGCTTTGGAGCGTTCCTGACGCTTGCCTGACGACTCTCTACCTGAGAGGTGTCCTGCGTTTTTGTTGACGTCTCGTCGCATCGTAGCGTCTGGCTCTTGCCTGGATCCTCGTTCCTGGGAGGCGGGTCCTGCTTCTGGATGGCATGACGCGCCTATCTTGACGCTCGCGCCTGGCTGACGTTTCACGTCTCGCAAACTCGACGCTCTTGTCTGGCGTCTCGTGCTTGCGTTTGACAGGAGAACGGATCCTGCTCGGCCTATGCAAGGCTGATGAATCCGATTCCAAATCAGAGGAAGACAAAATACTATGGCGAGTCTGAAACCCTCGATAGCCTAGACTTCTTAATAGGCAGGAAATCGTCTTTCCTTCTGGGAGGGTCTTTATACAGAACTCCCACAGAAGTGATGGAATCCTGCATAGTGCGAAGGATTCTTTTAGTCTCTTCATTATTGTCTACCCTCGGTTGTTTAATTACTGGATGGTCCTCCTCTTGAAAACGCTCAGGACTAGAAGTAATCCTGGGTTCATCCAAACGTCTCTTAAGGGGGCAGAGAAAGATCCGCCGATTCTCCACCCTCTTTTAGGTGAGGAATTCTCCGAGGAGGAGAAAACACTCACGCAGAACGCTTTTTCTGTAACGTCCAAACGTTCTCTGGCATTCTGTGGCGATACAGAAAATGCCGAAGGGACGTCTGACTGTTGGGGATCCTCCACAACCTCCTTACGGCTTTCGACATTCCTTCTCCTCTGGGCTTGGGAGCTTGAAAGAGGTCTAGGCCTGGGAGCGTTGTGAGACAATCAGACGCCCCCTCCACTGCACTGGGAACACTTATATCACTATCCACAGCACTATAATTACACTGCTTACCTTCATAGGCCGCCATTTTGGTTTCCATTTTCCGAAGAGCGCGGCTTTAAAGATTCGCTATCATCAGATGCCGAATCTGTGTGTTCTAATAAAAGAGCAGGTACATTAGATGGGGCAGTAAAAGGAGAAGAGGGTATATTATTACTAATAACCCCGCTAGAACTAGATAAAGGTTTGGAAGAAGACCTCCTCACCCTGTTTCTTTCTAACTTCTTCACGTATGAGGTTAGAGATTTCCATTCTTCCTCACTCAAATCCTTGCATTCATTACAAGTATTACCAAAAGAACATTCATACATTCTGCATTTCCTGCAAATAGTATGAGGATCAATTGATGCCTTCGGCATCCTAACTTTACACCCGCATCACACACATTCTCACCACATTTCCAGAATCAGACATCTGTTGAACAATCCAAATCAAATTCAAAAACGGTCACAATCGTGTATGCCAGTACAATCAATGCAAATACGTCACCGAGAAGTCCCAAACGAAGATCAATTGCGATGCAAAATACGAATCCAGCCGGAGATACCCACAACGATGTTGCCAGTATGGCCGACAGAAAAAAATGATAGAACATGGGGATGGTTCCTAGTCCTGCCACCCAGCGGCAGGTAGTAAGATCACCTGACCTACAGGTAGCTGTGTGCGCGAAATTCGAATTTCTGTCGGACGACGGAGTCAAATAGCTAAGTATATATCTGACCAGGTAAGTTAAATGTATAAAAACATATTTTACGAAGACTTCACATGCTTATTTTACCTTGTATGGCGGTTTCATATACTAGAGGGAAACACCGCAGTGGATCCATCGTCATCGAGTGGATCAGCCTTATTCACTCGATATTTTAATTAGTGAAACAAGAATACAATTACATCTTTAAGCATACCATTCAAAAGATTGAAGTTTCTGTGATATATGAAAGTGCCATATGAACTAAAATAAGCATGTGAGGTCTTTGTTAAATATGTTTTCAAGGCAGTTTTTAAATCCAATATGGCGTCAACCGCCTGAGGTGCCATTCGTAACTGTAAAGGATCCAATATCTTTCACAGGGTCATGGTTTGAACTGAAATTCATTTTTACCTTGTAATTGGTGGTTTTATCCTTACTGCTATCACAACTGAAACTCCACAGTGCTTATTTGATTGTAATTATACATGATTTTGGTCTTAATCCACTCCAAATTGCACTTGAACTACGTTGCTGTTCCTGGTTCCCGAGCGCTCACTCCACAAACACAGTTGCAGGCAGCACACGAGTACACGGTTTGAGGTGCAAAGCTATTCCCTTAATTGTTTACTTTACTATTATTTAGTTTAGCTTTCTTTTATGTTGCTTCAAAATGTTTATTTTAATTCATGTCTATTATCCCTTTTTTGCAACCAAATAAACCCTGAAAATTACAGATATTTCTAAATTAGATACCTTGTAATCGGTGGTTTTATCCTTACTGCCATCACAATTGAAACTCCACAGTGCTTATTTGATTGTAATTATACATGTTTTGGTCTTAATCCACTCCAAATTGCACTTGAACTACGTTGCTGTTCCTGGTTCCCGAGCGCTCACTCCACAAACACAGTTGCAGGCAGCACACGAGTACACGGTTTGAGGTGCAAAGCTATTCCCTTAATTGTTTACTTTACTATTATTTAGTTTAGCTTTACTTTATGTTGCTTCAAAATGTTTATTTTAATTCATGTCGATTACCCCTTTTTTGTAACCAAATTAACCCCGAAAAATTACAGATATTTCTAAATTAGATACAATCCAATGTTTCTAACCTTGTCGTACATCTGGCTGCTGAAAACTATCGCGGAGCAGACAACAGATTAGTGGTTTATGACAAAATAATTTTTTTTTTCTTTGCTAGCACTTTTCATTGATTTAAGTCTATATTAGTAATCTGACTTTTTTTTTAATAACTGTATGCCAGAAATAAATGTAACCTTCAATATTGAAGTCTGCATGCTAGGAATGGCAAAATGTCATCGTTGCCAAATTAGTGGAGCTTCAAACATACATTGATGCATTTACTACTAAATGTTTCCATGAATTCTAGTTGTCACAGTAATGCAATAATAATAAAATTGCTCTATTATGAATATATACAACAAATAGATACGCTAATTTCACTTATTTCCCCAGTTTTGAGTAAGTCTCATACCCAGTTTGGAGGGTAAACACATATCAATTGGCAAACTGAACACTAGAAGAGCGCAAACAACGCCGTAGGTACTGTTCACAGCAAAGCTGTTGATATTTGAGTAAGGAATCTAGTTACTTATTCAACAACGAATATTTTCAAATTAATAATCATGAATATGTAAAATATTGATGTTTAACTATTTATTTAAATAATTATCTATGGCATGCTTTTTCTTCTACCAAAAAATCGTAGTTTCCTTGGATAAGCCGTGGTTAGTGTCACTGTTTACGATTCTTGTGAAGAAAGTGACCCAGCATCTATGGGTACAAGTGGTGCGCGGATTTAGCACAGGAAATGGGAGGTTTTTTGACATAAGTGACTCCGCAAACATTGAGATGGCATCAATCTTCTAAATAATCGGAGTTGTAAGTAAAAATTTTGAAATTGTCATGGAGGTATTTGTGCACTGTGTAGGGCCAGACTTTCATTAACCTCTGTTTAATCTTAAAACATGACCTTAATTTCTAACTTTGGAGAAAATACCTCACCACCAACAACTTGTGACTGGTGCCCATCTCCGGTGTCTGAAAGTGTTGAAGTACTTTTTTGGAGGGTGGATCCACACGCAGTGGAAACTGGGTCCGCTAGTCCAGTAAGTTGTTCCCCCTAGTATTTAATTTTGTTGATGAAATTTCAATATTTTTAATGGTATGTTTAAAGATTTAATTGTATTGTTGTTTCACCAATTAAATATCGAGTGAAAAGGTGGTCTTTCTGCGAGTGAGCATGTTACCGCTTGGTCATTTAACCTAGGGTAAAATACACAATGGCCGGCCTCTACCGCAGTGCGACTACCTACCTGAAAAAGTACTTTAATATGTCCTGTTACCCAGGATATACAGTGGTCAAGAGCTAGTGTCCATCGAAGCAACACCTCGAGACCTCTCCTTTCCTCTCAAGAGAAGATTTTTCTCCAAAGTCACAGATTAGTAAGGCCATAATTTTCGATTCTCGGGAAGGTGGTCGTGCTATGGTAGAGGCTGGTCATTTGGTATTTTAGCCTAGTACGTACCTAGCCTAGTAAGGTTTACAGAGATGAATTTTGGGTAGGTAGCTAGCCTATACTCTGTTTTTTTCCATCTGCCCATCCGCCTGTGTGTTTTCGCATGGTAACACTGCGTCACGGGCTTTAAATAGTTGCGCTATGTGTAAGTTTTAGGTACTACCTAAATAAAAGGATATCTAGGTGTACATTTGCAACTGAAAAGTGTATTAACAATTTACTGTATGTGAGATACACTGTTCCTAGGTATTCGAAACAGGATATTATTTAAAGCCCAGGATGCAGTGTTACCATGTGCAAACACCACAGGCGGATGGACATGGAAAAAAACAGAGTATAGATGCAGTCCTGTTTATTCCAATCCAAATCCCGGGTTCCCTATAGGCTAGTAGGCGCTCTAGGTATTAGCTACTACTACCTAGTAATAGACTTTGGGCGAGGACGAGGAGGTGTTTCAACGTGTTACGTCCACTAAGGGGAGGAGGGTTAATGAGTTACAACAAACTACCTAGGTATTTCCGAAAACTACACACCTAGCTAAGGTAGTAGGTAGGTAGGTAGGTAGGCTGTGTGGGTACCTAGGCTATTTTACTTGCCTACCTTCTCGATCAACATACAGCAATAAAGTAACCATTAACAGCATGTGCTATAGGCTAATTGCAATTATATCCTTACCGTAAGCATGCAATCCTGATATAGCTACCACGACAATTTTACTCAGGAACTCGATATAAATTGGGGTCAGGATAACCAGTTCAAAGTTTTGTTATTATTTTAGTTTAGAGGTCAATCTCCAACAGTAACAGTACTTGAGGTCAGATGAAAGGAGATGCTTAATGTTCAATCTGATTCAGGGACAGTTTTCCTTTTCCAACACATATCCTACAATATGATCTGAGATGATTTTGAGATTTTGAGGACAGCTCCACTGTTACTCATCTCATAACGTAATGTGGTGCAACCGTATATAAGAAAAAATAAATCACGAAGCATATTAACGAAGAGTATTAAAACTGAAGCTAATGGAAGATGAGATCAGGATATAATCACGGAACAACAGTGCGAGAATAGCAAGCTGTCGAAAGAATCCGGGATATAAAAGGAAACGAAGTTAAATATAACTATAGATAGGTTTGTTAACCACGGTCCAGATACTCTGGAACGGGGTTCTAACTTACATTATTCGAGGAGATAGCTATCTTGATTTATCGTTTAGAATCTTGTTATTGCAATGCAAGTTGTAACTTTTCCTTTAAAGCCCTACCCAGTTTGAAATATAATCTCATGCACTATCTTCTTGCGGCTTATATGGTACAGCTGTGCACTAACTACCATAAGATTTAGGATCCTTCAGGATATTTGACGAAGCTTTTGGAAGACTTCTTGCATGGCAGAAAGTAACCCAAAAATATATTAATAATAAAAAAAACAATTTAAGTTGCTAAGAGAGAGAAGTAAGTTAAAGATCTTGAAGAAGTTCGGATGAATGTTAATAGCAGTTTCTTCCTGATTACATACTGATAAAGTCTATGAATAAGATTGTCTTAATGGACTACAATTTGTCTCAGAGTTCATATAACTGCTCAATGAGGAATTACAGTGATACGAATCATAGGACTTATGATGAAAAACTGTAAAGTATACAAGGAGGAGCTTACCAAGATAAAAAATAGGACCGATCATGGAGTCTAGCCCATTGGTTAAGTGTGGTCTTTGATAATATTCAATCGGTGGGGAATAAAACCTTAAAGATTGTGAAATCTTATTAATTGAAATGGAATTAGATTTATGCTTATTAACTGAGACTTGGTTGCAGGGAAATATTAGTGATAACTCAAAGATTCAGGAGATGACGCCGTGTACTCATGATTTCTACCATGTACCAAGAAAGGATAAAAACTGGAGGAGGAGTAGGTGTCTTCGTGTCGAAAACCTTCTCTATGGGTTTCTATCATGAATGAAATAGTATTTGAAACGTTTGCAATATATCTATTTAAAACTGAAACAGAACAGTAAGGTATTGAATATAATATCATTGTATAGACCACCAGGGAGTAATATGAAGAAATTCATTGAAGAATTTAGTGTTCTTGTGGGTGTGGTAGACGATATTAAAAATACATTAATTGGTGGAGACTTTAATTGTTGGGTAGATGATGTAAATGATAATAAGGCTAAAGAACTCAAGGAAGTATTTGAGATGTTTAATTTAATAAACAGTGTTTTGGTATCAACGTCAGTGGGTGGTCATACACTCGACTTGGTCATATGTGGGAGAGATTCTGACTAATAAGAAACCTTGAAGTTGAACCAGACTTTGAGATCTCAAAAACACATAAACTCATCACTTTCGATGTTAATATAAATTGCATCAGAGTATTGAAGAAATGGATCATATAGGGAACGGGAAAATTTTGATGCTGAGAATTTTATTGAAGTTAGTGTAGCGCAAATGTTTCTTTGTGAGAACAATACAATGTGAACATATGGTAGATAGAGAATGTGTTGGGTGTTATACCAAAAAATATAATGACAATTTTGGAAAATGTATGATACCAAGTGTCCTATAAAGAGCAAACAAATAGTTGTACACGAAAATGTTAGATGGTATAATAGTGAGCTATTAAAGGCAAAAAGACATAGACGTAAGATGGAAGGTAGATGGATAAGAGCCAAATCCTCACAAGCCAGAAATCTATATAAGAAGGCCAGAAATTTGACTATAACATCCTGTTAGAAAAAACAAAAAGAAAATTCTACAACGACGAAAGTAAAAAAACTAATAACATGAGGGAATTTCACAAAAATCTAGATGATTTGACGGGATTGAAGAAAAAATATGTCTTACCTGAAAATGTCTGTGCAGAGAAATTTGCTATATTCTTTAATGAAAAAATTGATAAAATTTATAGAGGTTTTCCCCAAAATCAGCTAGAAGGACAGTCAGTTATGCCAGTGAAGGAGGGTAAGAAGTTAAAAAAATTTAAGGAAATAAATATGCGTGACTTGTTAAAGGTTATGAGAGAGATGAAGAATACATATTGTGGAAACGACCCTTTTCCAAATAGTTTAATAAGTGAAGCTCCAAACAAGCAAGTTGTATATAATATTTACCTAAATATAATTAACCTAAGTATATCACAATCCAGTTTTCCTAGCTGTGAAAAGACTGCGTTGATCAAACCAATATACAAAGGAAAAGGTGATGTAAACGAACTAAATTCATATAGGCCCATTTCAAATTTATCTTACATGTCGAAGCTTATTGAAAAAATCATAAGTGAGCAATTATGGGCGATATTGATGAGTTAGAGGATTCCCGGAAAATCAGTCGGCCTATAGAGCTAATCACTCTACAGAAACTACCTTATGCTCAATAATGAATGATATGATAGGTCTTCTTGATGAAGGGAAGTGTGGAATTTTGATTATGTTAGATCTTAGTGCTGCCTTCGATACTGTTGTGCACGAGTACTTACTTGACGACTTAAAGTCCATTGGAGTGACTGAGGAAGCACTTGAATTTTTGCGAAGCTATTTAACGAACAGGAAGACTATTGTAGAAATTTCTGGAAACCGATCTAGTGAGGAGAATTCTTATGAAAGGTTGTACCACAGGGTAGTTCTGGGCCCTATCTTGTTCAACATATATACTATCGAGCTATCACATATCTTGAAAAAACAAAAAGTGGGTTTTAAACTATATGCAGATGATACTCAGTTTTACCTTTCAATTTCAACAATACAAGATACAATGAAGAAAATTGATGAGATAATGACTGAAATAAAAACATGGATGCGGAGGAAAAGGCTTAAATTAAATGATGATAAAACTGAGTGTATGTTTTTTGGCACAAAGGTGGCTTTGAAGAATTACCAGTTGTTCCAAAGCATAGGAATTGGTGACGCTGATGTTAGGATTGTGCCTGTTGTGAAAAATTTGGTGTACTGATGGATTGTAATTTGTCAATGAGGGATCAAATAGTGAATACAGTGAAAATGTGTAACTATCACCTGAGAAACATAGCATTTATTAGAAAATATCTAACAGAGGGCAGTACAAAAATTTTAGTGATGAGTCACGTAATATCAAGGCTTGATTATTGCAATTCTCTGTACTATAAATTACCCAATACACTACTAAGAAAGCTTCAAAATGTGCAAACCGGCGGCTAGACTGATAAAAGGCATTAAATTTCGGGAGAGAATAACTCCTGCACTGATCGATCTACATTGGTTACCTGTTAAGGCTAGAATTGAATTTAAGATGTTTGTTGACTTACAAGGCACTTACAAGTGATAAGCCTAAATATCTTCGTGATTGCTTGGTCCCCTACTCTCAAGTTACTAGCGCTGCTGTAAGAGTTAGACATGCCGATGACCCATATAGACTATTCGAAATTAGTGTGAATCATGCAATAGGAGGAAGAACTTTTTGTTATGCTGCACCGAGACTCTTCAACGACCTTCCACTTGATGTCAAGAATAGCAAAAATGTGGCAGCTTTCAAGAAAAACCTGAAGACTTATCTCTTTGGAAAGTGCTATAACAGTGATCAGAAAACTATTAAGCCTGAATACAAATGCTAGCGAATACTGAAAAGATGCAGAGCAAAATATAAACTGAAAAGAAATTATTTTCACACATCAAGGCCCGCCTGAACAGACTCTTAGTGTCTGATGGAGGGCGAGAAATAAACCCCTAAAAGTAAAAGTAAAAGTAAAGTAAAAATGTTGCAAGGGTTACTAGATATCGCTCTGCTAGATACCATCTCAAGAATCTTGTTTTTATTAAACTCTGTCTGTTAAACTCTGTCAAAACTTACCAAAGATACAACTTGAAAAACTGTTAAGTTACTAAATAGAGTGACAAGATTTATAAATGGCGTGGCCCCTATGGGATTACTTGAGATGAACTGGCCGACTATTAAAGCTAGAATAATGGTTAAAATGAGTGTTATGACTAATGAATCTATCAGGCATTTAATGAATATGCTATACATAATACAGCCAACGATTTGTGATAACACAAGCCTAGTTACGAATCAATTCAATTACAATTTATGAATTTGGTACAATTTTCTGTGTCGAAAATGACGACAATGGTTGCAGGTCCACAATAATATCGCATGTGCGTATAAAGTCATTAACGTATAATAAAAGCTTTCTAACCTTGTGCTAGGTTCATCTTCAGTCAAGTGAAAATTATGTTCACTTGACTGAAGATGAACCTAGTACAAGGTTCGAAAGCTTTTATTGTACGTTAAAGACTTTATATGCACATGCGATATTATTGTGGACCTGCAACCAATTTATGAACTATTAAAACTATGCGATCTCCATATCATAACTATTTTCTAACAGATATTTCTTTAATTTCTCACTGATGAACTCTTACTCCATCACTGTTACATAGCACTATTTGGTTTGGCATAACTTAATTGTCTTTTGAACTGTCTCTGACGTTCGATTTCGAAACTTTCTATATTATGATATCTTATGATTAAGGTACACATGCCTATTTTTCTCAGTTGTTCATATATACACGAGAGGTATCTAATATCAAAATATCTTATTGAATTTAAATATATATGAAAATGCAAAGTACATTCCAGTCTAGGTTTGCATATTACTTAGGTGCACTAGGTCATTTAGATTTCATTCAGGGGATAAGGGACACAAATAACTTTAATTTCAAGAACTGGGAATCTGATTTAGAAGTTATCAAAATAATATTATTGCAATAAAAGAATATCAGTGAATTCAAAAAGATGTTTTGTGTGACAGAAGAAGAGACGAGATGGAAGGGTTGAAGTTTGAAAGGACATTCATTAATACGAGAATCAATACACAACAAACGTTATAAACAACGCCAGTCAGTCCGTCCGTCAAGAACTTTGGGCAGCCAGCAATCCGTAAGATAAGAACTAGCTATCTGTGTTTTGGTGACAGTTTCGTCGAGTTCTTGGCTTGTTGCTGGATTGGTCGCAAACCCGGGATGGTAATGGGTCCTAAGCCCTTGTCAGTGGTATTGGTATTATTATGTGTGGTCTGTGTAACCGTTGTCCAAGGGTTCAAGGAGAAGAAGCGATTTTCATACGAGAAAGGTAAGGGCTTGACTGAACTAGGCTACTAGGTACCTAGGTACCTACCTACTATTTACTAGTACTAGCCTAGTACCTAGGTAGGTACCTAGCCTAGGTAGGTCTTAGGGGCTACACTTGAGAACCAAAGCTCTTCGGTGGTTTGGCCCCAAGCCATCCAGATTGAACAGTTAAAGGTAGTTTATAATTTTCTTATTTAGCATAGGGTAAAACACCCCGTGGACTGGCCCAACACACCGACTATCATGGCTGGCCACCCTCTGAAAAAGTACTTTTAACGCGTCCTGACACCGGAGATGGTCATCAGTCACGAGTTGTTGGTGGTGAGAGAAGGAGCTCAAGACCTCTACTCTCCTTTTGAGGTAAGTAGGTATTTTCTCCAAAGTTAGAAATTAAGGCCATGTTTTAAGATTTAAACAGAGGGTAATGATAAGGGTTGCCAACGCAGTGCCCGCAACCCCTAAACGCTTTCAAAATTTTTATAAATTAAAAAAGTTTAGAAGATTAACGCCATCTCGATGTTTGTGGAGTCGCTTGTGTCAACAAACTTCCCATATCCTGTGCTAAATCCGCACACCACTTGTACCCATAGACGCTGGGGCACTTTCATCACAACAATCGTAACCCCGACATCTTACCAGCACTTATTCATACCTAGTATTCAAGGGGACTACGGCATTCTTTGTGCTGTTTTGCTCTCTTCAATTGTTTATCAGTGTTGTCAAGTGGTATGTGTTTACCCTCCAAACTGGGTATAAGACTTACACAAAACCGGGGAAATAAGTTAAAGGGGAAATAGGCTAAGTGAAATTAGAGTATCTCTTTGTAGTAGCTAGTATATATACATATTGCAGCAATTTTATCATTATTGCATTACTATGACAACTAGAATTCATGGAAACAGTTTGTAAATGCATCAGCGTATGTGTGAAGCTCCACTAGATTGGCAACGATGAGTCTTTTTGCCGTTATCTGCTCGTACTTCAGAAATATCTGTAATTTTTCCGGGTTAATTTGGCTGCAAAAAAGGGATAATAGACATGAATAACCTAGGCTAAATAAACATTTTGAAGTAAAGTTAAACTAGTAAATAATGAGTAAAGTAAACAGTTAAGGGAATAAAGCTTTTCACCTCATAAAGAGTGTCGTCTGCTGCTCATAACTGTGTTTGCGGAGTGAGTGCTTAGGAACCAGGGTCAGCAACGTGGTTCAAGTGCAATGTGGAGAGAATTAAGACCAAAATGTGTATAATTACAATCAAATAAGCACTGTGGAGTTTCAGTTGTGATGGCAGTAAGGATAAAACCACCGATTACAAGGTAAAAGTGAATTCAGTTCAAACCATGTCCCCGGAAATAAAAAGTTTCATACTTTCACTAATAGTATAGGCAACAAAATATTGTTTTATTGTGCTGATTACAACTGCAATCTTGAGTAGGCTAAGATCAATAAACGTTACATATAGGTAGTATATGCTAACATTGTTCAAAGGAGTGCTGAGAAGGCTGGGAAAGATGGTGGACTGTCTGTGGTTAGACCAGCCAGCTACACGATTGCCGCCATATTGGATTTCAAAACTGTCTTGAAAACATATTTTACGAAGAGCTCACATGCTTATTTTAGTTCGTATGGGGTTTTCATGTATCACATTATGTTGACGAAACTTCAATCTTTTGAATGTTATGCTTAAAGTTGTAATTGTATTCTTTTTTCACCAATTGAATATCAAGTGAATAAGGCCTGGCCAGCGCGATGACGATGGATCATCTGTTGTTGTTTACCCTAATAATAACTCCGCGTCGGGAATTTCTTTGGAAATTACAATTTCCTATAGTATTCAGGTAGCTTATTAAGAATTTACCGTTATTTTTGGGCGGTCGACTGTAATTAACCCCCAGGGGCCAGTACTAAACGCGGCGAAATACATTGGACGCCCAAATCCCTAATGGATGTTATATTCGCAGGTACGTTCCTTGTAGTCCATGCGTCGTTATTCTTTAGATTTACCGCCACCTCTACCATAGCGCGACCACCTTCCCAAAAATTGGAATTTATGGCCTTAATTTGTGACTTGGGAGAAAAAGCACCACAGGACGTGTTAAAGTAGTTTTTCAGGAAGGTGTTCATGCTACGGTAGAGGCTGACCATTCAGTATTTTACTCATTTGAATTATTTAGTACTAAGGGTAGTTTACAGTTTAGTTGGCCAGGCCATGCAACACCTATTGCCCGGCCCATAATCCCTCAGTCAAGGAAGTAGTCCCTTCCACCTGGAAGACCTACAAGACCCGTGAGGCGTGACCATTCAGAACAGTCAACGTATACGTCTACTCCTCATCCTGTCTGTCGCACGTTGCTTTTGCCGCTGCTAACCCGGTTACTTTTTCGGACTTGATCAAGTTCTGTGACGATGTTGATGTGTTACGTTCGTTTCTTTTAAAAAGTGGCCTTTTAGGTGATTTTAGTGGTCAATATGAACACTGCAAAGAGGGAACAATGAGCCCAGTGAAAGAGGAAGACATTTTTGTGCCCTAAGTCAGGTTAGTGTGGTTCGTTTGGTTAGGTCACCACGCGCCATAAGTCGGGTTAGGTTGGTTCATTTGGTTAGGTCCCAATCATTGTTACTATACAGGGCGGGGGGTCCAGGGGGATGAAGCCCCCTGGCCAGGTTAGGGCATGCGGCCTAAGTCAGGTTAGGTTGGTTCGTTTGGTTTAGGCTTTCTATAATTTATTACTGCACGTTTTCAAAAATTGCGCTAATACATATGTACGCCATCTTGTTTGTATTCATCCACCAATTATCTAGCGGATGATACTCTTGGCCAACTAAACTGTAAGCGCTCCAGTACTAGATTACCCTGTTGCACACTTTAGGTAGTAGCCTACTTGTCTCCAGGTTTAGTTTTCTGTAGAGAAAAATGGGCAGTAATAGGAAAAGCCAAGACCCTCAAGGGAAAGCAAGAACTAGGATACAGCAGAATATTCATAGCACCAGACCCATCCTACAGGGAAAGAGAACAGGATAAGATATTGAGACATGCACTCAAAGACAAGAGAAAGGAGGAACAGGGATGGTAAACATTAGGTAGTAGGAAGGTTAAAGTGTTCAGAAATGCAAATTTTCAGCAAAGCATGGCAGGGGCCATAGGAGGAATATAATAAACGGAGACGTAAATGATACATTAACCAAGAAGCCCAGATCAAAACAAGTAGAAATACAGTTTAAAATTTTTATGTAAAACATACAATGTTCAAATAAACAGAAGTTGGTAGAGATAGACCGTGTAATAGACAATGCTAACAAGATATTTTGTGTAAATAAAACACACCAGAAACTAGACAAAATAGCATTAAGTAAAACTATAAAGAAAATAAAAAATATGAGGGATATGAAAGACAAAAAAAGGGGAGGTTTAATGATACTGTAAGTATAGAAATAGTGAAAAAACAGACTTAAACAAGGTGGAAACCATTAGCAAAGATTCATTGTATGCTAGTTGTAAAACATACAGTAACATTATTCACATTTTGTTGTTATACTTATCAGTAGGAAACACAGTGGATAAAAATAGAGATAACGCAATAAAATTGGAAAGTGAAAATATTGTTAAAAACATAAATGACCAAGATTCATTATTAATTTGTTCCTACACGATATACAAACCGTCAGTCCTTTACATTAGGAATTACTTTCAGCGTAGGTTGGAATACAGCTGTTAAATTCTTGAATGAGGTAGTTAGACAGTAACTACTGCCTGGTAGGTGGAGAGGCCTGCCTGACCAGATGTAAACACTCCACTTTGCTTTCGGCTGTCTTCCAATGAAGACGTAGCCTATGTTTGTGAGCTTTTGCTGACTAGCCGTTAATCACGATTTTCCTGATTGTATCTTTCTTTTATTACTTGAATTAATATATACAGGCAGTCCCCGGGTTATGACGGGGGTTCCGTTCTTGAGACGTGTCGTAAGCCGAAAGTCGTCGTATGCCGGAACGACGCTTGGAAATATGTCTTAAACTAATAAAAAGTTAATAAAAACCTGAAATCTTGTAATCCATTTGGTTACACTAAAACATGTGTTTTCCTGTAGTTTTATGTACAACCTGGAGTTATTTTCATAAAAGAATGCTGGTTCTTGAAGGTAAAAACTATTGTAATCCTCTGGTGACACTACATTCTTGAAGTTTTATGTACAACCTGAAGTGATTTTGCCAAATCTTGAGGGCTACAAGAACAGCTGATTACTATTTAGTATTCATATAAGACTAATTACAGTAAAAAACGTATCTTAATAGGCTTATATATTAGTATCAACAAAACATTTCCTGCCATGAGTCAGAGGCCGTTTAATGAAACGAACACTTCTCTGTCCTATCTGTTCAGAAAATAAACGTTACGTCAATCCCCAAGACCATTGTTGCCAAGGCGTCTCTCTCTCTCTTTCTCTCTGATCAAATTACACTGGAACCTTGACATACGATTGCCCTAATATACGAATGTTTTGAGATACAACAGAAAATTTGCGAAAATATAAGCTTTGATGTACAACGAAATATTTTAGATACAATTTTGCGATGAGTGTTAGTTGTATAGGCGACCGATAAATGGCGTTCAGTCTGTTTGTTTGTTGGTGCTGCATGTTAACACGTCGTTGTTTAGTTCGTTGTATTTGCGCCTATTTTTCGTGTTATTTTGTCTATTTTATTATTAACCATGGGTCTCAAAGCTAAAGACAAAGCAGGTGATAAAAAAAAAAAAAAAAAAAAAACCCCCAAGAAAATGATTTCGATGGAAGCAAAACATGAAATTATAGCAAAGCATGAACGTGGCGTTCGTATCGTTGATTTGGCAAACGAGTATGGTCGAAATCCTTCTGCAATATCCACGATCATCAAGCAGAAGGAAGCTATAAAAACCTTCCAAAGGCATCACCATTATTTCTAAACTATGAACTGATTAAAAAAATAAATAAAAAATTAGTTTAGCAATGTTATTTCATTTGTGTTATATTACGTAGTTATTTAGAGTTACATAACGTAAATAAAAAGAGAACAAATCGTTCCCTGCCACCCTTCCCTACATCCTCCCCCTGCTGGCCTCACGTCATCTTTCGTTGTGGTAAGTAAAATTCCTTTCTTTTTTTAATTGATTTTATTAACATTTATTATCATTTATCACATTGCTATGTTATTTGTTCCGATACGTAATACAAACCCTCGGTCCTTTAACAATAGGAAGTAGCTAGCGGCAGCTGGAACGGTCGTAAGCTTCGAACAAGGGGGAGAACGGTAGTTAACTGCTTGTCCGATCGTCGCGCGTCCGCGCGACTGGGAGGTAAACAAATCACTTTTGCTTTCGGCCGTGTGTGGGAAGGACGTGTTCGCCATCGCTCTGCCCGCTTTGTCGTTTGCTTTGAGTTTGAGTATTTGCCTCTTTTCTGTATAAATCAGAGTGACTGTAAGTACTTTTACAATTCTTATTGATCTTGCAATGAGTGAATTGGAAGAAATGGAGATATCGCCGCGCCCTCCAGTCGCCCGTAGAGTGTTGTCCCGGGCTGGAGGAGGGGCGTAGATGTGGAGGTTTCAGGTCATTTGTTGACGTGGACCCCACGAGGTTTGTACTCGTTGTCCGGGGGCGAGAGTGCTCCCGCAACGAACCTTGTTGTCACATGTATGAATTGGTCCGAGCGCAGTGGGTGCTGTACGAGGGCAGGAAGAGACTTAGGCCGCCCAAGAAGTCATCGGAAAGTCCAGTGACTCCTTTGGTAACGGACACTTCGTCCTCTTTCCTGCCCCCCGGCCAGCCCCCACGTTTTGCGCCTTCCCCTGCGGGGGGGGTAGCGGAGTCCTTTTCCTCTCTCGATCCGTCGAGTGTGGATGAGGGCGCCCGCTACCCGGACGTACAGCTGTACTCGGGTCTTCCGTCCGCTCGGGGGGTGGGGGGGGGTTTTTCTTTCTTTCCCCCAGGCGCGCGGAAGCCCTCCAACTAACCCGACTGTTGCTTCCGCAGGTGTGCCATCAGCGAAGGACGACTTGGGACAGTGTGGGAGTCGCTGGGACTGCAGGAGTGCCCAGCATCCAGGGGTTGCTTCAGCGGTTGGCGGGGTCGGCGGTGGTCACTCATGGTGCGGTGACCACTACTACTACCACAGTAACGACACCAGCATATGAGATGCCACCGCATCTGGTATATACGCCCCATATAATGTCGGTGACACCCACGGTGGCTGTACAAAAACCCATTGCTGCCGTGCCAAAGAGGACGGTGCCACCACCACCTGGATTTTTTCCTTTGCCGACCCCGGACTTCCGCTGCCCAAAGAGTACCCCCCTGGACCTGCCAGTGCCACGGATGACGGTGACTGCCGACAGGACGCCTGGCTCTCCCGTGGTACCTGCCGTGCCTGCCGTACCTGTTGCCGTTCCAGCTACTTTTTCCCTTTCAGATCGGCCTGCACATTCTCTTTCAGATGTTCCTGCCGTTCCTGCTGTTCCCGGACCTGTTCCTGTTGTTCCTGCTGCTGGTGGTGCTGTCACAGTCTCAGGTCTTTCCGGACAGGTGCAGTCGGGCCCTGTTGCTTCGGCAACTGCCCCGGCTCCCTCCTGGATGGAAGACCTGACGTCTGTTCTGCGGAGCCTGGCGAAGAAGAAGAGGAAGAGGAAGAAGGTGTCGTCGTCGTCTTCATCGTCGTCTGCTGCCTCTCCTTCCCCTTCGACTTCTAAGGCTAAACAGCCGAAGAAGAAGAAGGGTGCCTCCTCCCCCCCTAAGAAGACTCCTTCGGGATCTTCTAAGGGCCCGGCTCGCACAGGCGAGCTGGGGAGCTCTTCTGCTGGTCCTCCTGTTCCTTCGGGAACGGGGCCCGTCGCTTCTTCTGCAAAGAAGAAGTCGACGGGGACCAGAGGTGCACCAGCCTCGGCTGGTGCGTCCTCACCTGGTGCTAGCGGTTCTGCCGCTAAACCAGGTTCCGTCTCGGCCGCTTCTCGTTCGCGAGAAGCACCGAGTGGACGCTCTTCCAAAGAGGACCGTCCAGCCAAAGTTTTGACGCCCGAGCTCGCTCGCCGTCAAGACAGCGGCGCGGAGCAGAAGACTCTCGCCAGGCCAGTGGACGCTCTCGCAGCGATCAACTGGCTGCTCGGGCTGACGTGACGGTCGCTGACCGGCCACGGGTTGAGGCGAGGAAGGAGTCCCCACGGCCGCCGGTACCAGCCACGGCTGGTACCAGCGGTTTGACGCGCCGAGAGGACGCTGGCCGGTCTCGACGCGACAGAGAGCCTAGCAGGTCACCCGTCCGCCGCTCCCGATGGGACCGGGCGGAGACGGTGACCAGCGGCAGCTCGCCTGATGCTAGAGATCGGTCTCGACGTTCCTCAGCCGGAGCCAATCGCCCCAGGCGAGCGGCAAGGCTAGGCCTGCTGCTCGACCGTCACGCGGGTTGACGATCAGCAGCAGCCCTCCACGCACGCTGGTCCTGCCAGCGAGCGAGGGGGGAGCGTCAGGTCTGCCTCTCCCGTACCTTCAACCTCCTCGGGCTATACCGGAGGAGCGAGGTACCGAGGAGCGATCACGAGAGGTGCGCCGCTCGTGACCCAGCTATGACGCCGTACGGCTCAGGCACGGTCTTAGGACCGACCAGACGTACGCGCAAGTAGTTGGAGGCGCAGACCGTCAGGGGTCTGTCGCTGTTCCTCCTTCTGAAGGAGGAGTATCGAGGATATGCTCTTGCTGGAGGGGACTGGACGGTCCTACTCCACAAGACGCTGTAACGCCTGAGATACAGAGGAACTTCGCAGAGGTCATTAAGCTGATGCGTCTGCATAATGGCCTTGCGGAAGGATCGTCGGAAGACCCGATACTGCCGAAATAGGTTAACCCCCCGGAGTTAGCGAGGCTGACTCCAGGTGTGTCCCTGCAGCAGCTCCTGTCGGAGAACCTATGGTTCTCGCAGCACCGGAGGCACTTGCCCTGGAATCTACCGCTATGGCAGCATTCCAGGCAGTTTCCTGGTTGGATTTGTGGTCCCTCACAATATCCAAAGTAGCGGGCCGACTCTGGGAGTTCGCTCTCGAAGACGACGCTTCTTTCAGGAGACTGTGCCAGTCTGGAGGAAGAGCAATCTCTTACCTCGCCCATCAGACTGCTAACCTGTGGGCCAACTTGGTTCTTTCGACGTAGGGACGCAGTCCTTACCCGAGTGACCAAGGGGGCCGGGCGTGAGGCGGCACTCGGGCTACGAAATGGACCTCTTAGGAGTTCCCCAAGCTCTCTTTCCTGGAGAGATGGTGGACGCTGCGGTGGAACGGCGGCGCACTGACGAGAGTGACCGCTTAGTCCACCAGGCAGTCTCGAAGGTTTCTGGCAATCTCGAGTAACTGCGGCGCCAAACCAAAGAGCTTGGCTAGCGCTTCCACGGCGGCGAAGACGGTTGCACCGTCCAAACCCCGTGTGAAGACTCCAGCTGTTTCAACTTCTGCTAGAGGAGGCCGCAACCAGCCCTCCTCCCAGCCCTCCTTTCCCCGAGGAGGTGCTGGAAAGAAGTCGAAACGAGGAGGGAAACAGCTAGGGACGGCGTTCCCCCTCACCTGCTGCCGGAAGTGGGGGGATGCCTGGCGAGCCATTGGGCGACTTGGCAGCGCTACGGCGCCGAGAACTGGATAGTAGACGTCCTTCGGGAGGGATATCTACTACCCTTCGAGTCTCGGCCCCCCCTCATCTCCAAACCGGTCCATCTACAGACCTATGTCCGGGGATCAGCAAAGGACAACGCTCTTCGACAGGAGATCAAGACCATGCTGGCGAAACGAGCTGTAGAAATCGTGGAGGACCAGTCACCGGGCTTTTACAGCCGCCTCTTCCTAGTGGAGAGGCGCTCTGGGGGCTGGCGTCCGGTGATAGACCTCTCTCCCCTGAACCGCTTCGTTCGCACGACGCGGTTCACGATGGAGTCGGCACGCTCAGTGCTCGACTCGATCAGGGGGAACGATTTCATGCTTTCAGTGGACCTGAAGGACGCGTATTTTCAAATACCCATCCATCAGTCCTCCAGAAAGTACCTCCGCGTCATCTTCGACGGGACGGTGTACCAATTCAGGGCACTTTGTTTCGGTCTCTCAACCGCCCCACAGGTGTTCACGCGAGTGTTCACTCTGGTGTCGGCTTGGGCCCATTCGAACGGGATACGTCTTCTGAGGTATCTCGACGATTGGCTAGTCCTGGCGAGCTCCCGCTCGCAGTTGCTACAGGACAGAGATCGACTCCTCTCAAGTTTTGTCGCGATCTGGGGATCGTGATAAACTACGAGAAGTCCGACCTCGAACCCAAGCAGAAGATGAAGTACCTGGGTATGCTGATAGACACGGTAGCAGGCAAGTCTTTCCCGCAGACTTGCGTATCAGCAAATTCAGGGAGGCAGCCGGCCGGTTCCTGTCTCGGCAGGAACAGGCAGCAGCAGCAATGGCAAGTCGTGATCGGCCATCTGTCGTCACTCGAGAAGTAGTCCCTCACGGGCGTCTTCACCTGCGGTCTCTCCAGTGGAGACTAAGGGAGAGTTGGTCTCAGGCCAAGGATCCTCCTTACTTTCCCGTGGCTATCGGACAAGGTGAGGGGGGCAGGACCTAGCCTGGTGGCTCGACGACAAGAACCTCTTAAGAGGGAGTGCCCATACGCACTCCCCCCCCGGAGATGCTTCTGTTCTCAGACGCATCGACCGAGGGATGGGGCGCACACCTGGAGGAGTTGCTGACTGCAGGAGTGTGTGGGACCATCACGAAAAGCACCTTCACATCAATGTCCTGGAACTCAAGGCGGCGTTCAACGCTCTCCAAGAGTTTCAGGACCGCTTGGTGGACACTCAGTGGTGTTGATGTGCGACAACACCACAGTAGTGGCATATGTCAACAAGCAGGGGGGGCTAGTGTCTCTTCCGCTCCATCAGTTGACGGTGCAGGTGCACGAGTGGGCCACGGCTCACTCGATAGAGCTGTCAGCACGCTACATTCCAGGCAAGAGGAATGTAGTAGCAGACAAGCTCAGCCGTCGGGATCAGGTGATAGGGACCGAATGGTCTCTACACCAAGACGTGGCGGAAAGGCTCTTCAACCTGTGGGGCGACCGGTCGTAGACCTGTTCGCCACCGGCACAACAGAAAACTGCAGGTTTTCTTTTCAGCTGTGCCGGACCCATGGGCAGCTGCAGAGGACGCTCTCCAACACCCCTGGGACAACCTCTTCGCTTACGCCTTCCTCCCTTCTGTCTGATTCGGAAAGTGATCAGTCGAGCGCTGGTCACTCCCAATCTCAGAATGATCCTGGTGGCTCCCAAACGACCACAAGCCGTTTGGTATCCGGACCTGCTGGCTCTTCTTGCGGACGCACCGAGAGAGCTACCCACTTGGCACAACCTTCTAGCCCAGCCACACGTAGAACGAAAAAAAGGTACCACCAGGCAGTCCAGTCCCTTCAACTTCACGGCTGGCTGTTATCCACCATCTCTTGCGAACGAGAGGCTTGTTTTTCTCGTAGCGAAGCAACAGAGATGGCTGGACACGTCCGACAGACCTCTGCAGCTGTGTACCAGGGGAAGTGGGCCGTCTTCTGTGGTTGGTGTCGTAGACAGGGTCTGTCTCCTCTCAGAGCCACTCTTCAGCAGGTAGCGGATTTCCTCGTGTTTCTTGCCGCCGAGAGAAGCTCCTCTCAGTACCCACAGTTAAGGGATATAGAGCCGCCCTGGCTCTCGTCCTAAAACTGAGGGACTGGACATCTCGAATTCGTTCGAGATATCCTTGCTAATGAGGAGCTTCGAAAGGTCTTGCCCACCCAGGGAACTCAGGCCCCCTGCGTGGGATGTGACTCTCGTACTTAGGAGTTTGACTCGAAGACCCTTCGAGCCACTCCGAGAGTCGTCATCAGACAGGGATCTGACCCTCAAGACCCTCTTCTTGCTGGCCCTGGCATCGGCGAAGAGAGTAGGGGAACTACATGGGCCTTTCTTATGATGTTAAACATACCAGAGGCTGGGGATCTGTGACGCTCGATTTCGTCCCGAACTTCGTAGCTAAGACTCAGAATCCGTCGATCCCTGACGACAGGTTCGAGTCTTTCACGATCCCCTCCCTCCTGGACTTCACCGATAATGATGCGGATGAGATGCTGCTTTGTCCTGTGAGGGCGCTACGGCGCTATCTGAAGAGAACTCGACATCTCAGGCCTGAGTGTCGACGCCTCTTCGTTAGCACTGGGGTTACCAAGAAAGAAGTCTCCAAGAACACGCTTTCTTTCTGGCTGCGTGAGGTGATCAGGAGAGCGTACGAAGCTGATGGTAGCGACGACATCCGTACGCTCCGTCTGAGAGCCCACGAAGTCAGAGGTATCGGACCCTCCTTAGCGTTCCGTAAGAACTTCTCCGTGGCGCAGGTCCTGAAGGCAGGTGTCTGGGCCAACCAGACCACCTTCACGTCCTTCTACCTTCGGGATATGCCCACAAGTCCTTGGATACTTTTTCCTTGGGACCTGTGGTGGCTGCTCAACACGTTGTGTAAGCTTACCCAGCACCCCGAGCAGGCAGAACAGCATCGATTCCTGTATGACTGGGAGAATGAATGAGTGAATGAGAGAGTGACTGGCTTCTCTTCACCATCTTTTTCTACCTCTACCTGTGGGCAGAGGATACGGTCGTTACCTTGCTGGAAGGGAGTCAGATGCAGGTAAGCTATTCAACAGAGCTCCATCCTACCTCTTTAACTAGAGATAGGAGTAAATATCCACCACTTTTCTCCACAAGGGTTGGGGGAGAAAGTGGATGCCGACATGAGACAAACCCATTACTTTACATCTTTGCTCATGTAAAGGAAAAAGTTCTTACAATGCTGGTACAAAGAGATACGCTTGCCTCTCTCTTAGTACTCGGCCCAGAGGTCTGACCATTGATCCTGCGGTGCACACCCCGATCAATCGGACAGAGGCTTGGATCCCTCCCTCGCTCTTACGACCAGGGAGGCATTCCAGGGATGGACGAACACAGTCTGTTCATCAAAAAGACTCAGATTCCTCCCACCAAGAAGTGAGTCTTCCTATTGTTAAAGGACCGAGGGTTTGTATTACGTATCGGAACAAATGACAATTTGTCGAAAATTGCATTTTTCCTAACTATACAAAACCTGAGGTCCTTTAACATATAGTCCCTCCTCATGCCACCCTCACTCTGCGTATTTTGCATGGGCCAAAGCAAAAGTGATTTGTTTACCTCCCAGTCGCGCGGCGACGATCGGACAAGCAGTTAACTACCGTTCTCCCTTGTTCGAAGCTTACGACCGTTCCAGCTGCCGCTAGCTACTTCCTATTGTTAAAGGACCTCAGGTTTGTATAGTTAGGAAAAATGCAATTTTCGACAAATTGTCATTTTATCATTGTGTGTGTTATTATTACTCGTTTATTTGTGTATAAATTGTGTATATTATATGTAATTTAGCTGTGTTTAGGTGTGGTTTCATACCGCTAGAACGGATTAATACATATACATATTATTTTTATTTTAAATGGGAAAAAATGCTTTGAGATACAACTGTTTTGATATACGACGATGGTAACGGAACAAATTAAATTCTTATGTCAAGGTTCCAGTGTACTGGATAATGTCTCTCTTTGGATACTTCGATTTTGCCAAATCTTGAGGGCTACAAGAACAGTTGATTACTATTTACATATCATATAGACTAATTAAAGTAAATGTATCTTTAAATAGGCTTATATTATTAGTATCAACAAAACATTTACTGGCATGAGTCAGAGGCCGTTTAACGAAACGAACACTTCTCTGTCCTTAACTCGGAGCGCCGGAAGACCTCTCGCCTCTCTCCTCCTCTTCTCTCTCTCTCGTCTCTCTCGCTCTCTCTCTCTCTCTCTCTCTCTCTCTCTCCTCCTCTCTCTCTCTTCTCTCTCTCTCTGATCAAATTACTGGATAATGTCTCTCTTTGGATACTTGGAATTTGCATTGTAATCTAACCAGAAACTTTCTTTTTGTTATTATTACTGGAAACAAGCAATGATTTTTTCATTATTTGCGCTTTTGGACTGTTATATGTAAACTTTGCGCACCGCAAGCTAGTATGTATTCATTCGCTCGGAAACTAGTTCCGCATATGAGGCGTCACTAAAAAACATAGAAAAATACGACATAAAAAGTGTCGAAAATCATCATAACCTCAAAATTTTTTTTGTAATCTAACCAGAAACTTATTTTTATTAATATACTGTACTAAACTATAAAGGATTTTTATCATAGTAGGCGTCGGAAGCGTCAGCGTTGTAACCTCGGAACAAGCGTCGTAACCCAGGACGGATTTTTCCATTGAATATTTAAGAAAAAGCGTCGAAACCTCGGAACGTCGTAAGCTGGAACCGTCGTAACGCGGGGACTGCCTGTATACATACACTGTTTGTTGTTGATAATTGATTGACTTTAATAATTAATATACAAACCCACTTTTTGTGGTAGCCTTGCGAGCTGCCTTTCTACTTTGTGTTAAGGGTTAGTGGCAGTGTGCATACATATACCCTTATTACATATTTTTGCCCTTTGGCATCAGGTCGAGACTATATTCATTTGAAATTTACGCTTACGCTTTGGAAATTACCAAGGGGAACTTCAGAGTTTTGTTCTTTGTTTTTCTTCTGGTATTTTCTCTCCTCTTTTGTCCTTTCACTAGCTTATTGGACGAAGAGAGAAGGGTGCGTGTGGTGGTTATGTTTAAGGGATCTCTTCTCATTTCGGAGGGCGGTACCCTTGGATGCAAGAGGAGCATCCATATTTTTTCAATCATATTTAATTTCTTTTACAGGCTAACAGCAGTGATAGTTAATTACAGCAGTAGATGGTTGGATGTCTCTTCATGTTGGCTGTATCCTAACCTCGGAATTGTACCTGTAACTTGAAGCATACTGTGATATTAGTCCTCAAGTGTGTGTACTGTTCCCCTACTGGAAATCATATTAATTTGCCACTGTTTTCCTGGAGTTTCATAAAATATCATATTAATTTGCCGCTGTTATCCTGAAGTTTTGTCAAAAATCATATTAATTTGCTGCTGTTATCCTGCAGTTTTGTCAAAAATCATATTAATTTGCCACTGTTATCCTGGAGTTTTGTCAATGGACAACGCCTTCACGGCTGCCCTGTGATTATTAACTCTACTTCTGCTGGTAAATGTGCCTCATCCTATAGAAGAAGCCTTGCAGAATTTAGAGATGAAGTCGAGGAGGAAGAGAGCTTGTCAGGTGTCGTCATCTTCTTCCTCTTTGTGATCATCGTACATTTCTTCAACCTCCTCCCCTTCGACTTCTAAGGCTCCTTGCCGAGAGGGAGAAAGTAGTCCCCCCCTTCCCCAGAAGTCTTGTCATTGGACTTCTAAGGGTCTGCCTCCTCGAACTGAGGAGGCAGTTTAGTCTTCCGTTGGCTCGCCTGTTCCTTTGGGAACAGGAACCGTCACGCTGTCCCCAGGGTCTAGTGTGTCGGGTGCCGTAGAAGCGCAAACTTTGTTTCGCACTTCTGCAACTAGTCCTAGAGGTTCTGCCCTTAAGAACTATAGTCGATTCACATAAGGTAGATTCTTGTGCCTACAAGACGTTTGTGTGGCGGCCTCTGATTGGCTGGTACCGGGAGGTAGGCCGCTCACTCAGTGTGTCATATTTTCGTTTGTAGCTTAGAAAACTAGCAATATGTTTGTATTTCTTCAATTTTCACACGTTTTGCAAAAGATAGGAAAGTTTTGGTCATACTAAGGATTCGGTATTAAATGTACAACTTGCGATGATAATAAAACACTTGGCTGCAGCTTCCCAAGCCTTACTCAACTTAAACCATTAGGTACTACAGTCTGAAACAAATACAAATTCCTTCCTTAATAATCTAGTACAGTATATTTACAATGACAACAGTAAATGATAATATCCCTTACAATGCTAGTAATCCTTACCCTATAATATTACTAATAATTACCTAACAGGTATGTAGGTATGGCGTATTGACCACCATTGTCTCTCAGAGTCCCATATGTAAACAAAGTGAGATAATGCTTCTTGATGGGACAACAATCGTATCAAACTTGGGTTACAAAACAAAGAAGGAGAAGGCAGGACAAAACATAGTACATCCTTAAATAATAATATATGTACCACATTCTCCCCTCCTAGAATAAAACACAGAATAGGAACTAATAAAGTCTAGTCCCAGCCATAGCGCATAGGGGGTCTAGAAGCACGAGTAGATCTTCTCAGTTCAGGCCCAAGATCATTGTACATTTGTTCTGGGTGAATTGAATCTGCTACAGTCTGCTCATGTGACACTGGTTCTGGTAGAGCCTTGATTGTAGGTTCTTTAGCGGTGTCAAGATGAACACTACGAACACTACTTGTTCCTTCGGTTGACGGGTGATGGGAGAGATGACCTTCAGGACAAGGATTTAGGTCACGAACAGACAGTAGATTCTCTTCCATCAGGGTACCTTATATTGGCATAAGTCGGATTATTATTCACAAGTTCGACCTCATCTACCAATGGCTCATTCTTATTTCGTACAAACCTTCTTAACAATGCAGGTCCAGGATCCATTAGCCCTGAAAGTAAGGAGCATCCATGACTGGAATGACGCTGGAACATAAAGAACCACTCATGAGGGGTGGTATTCATAGACGTACACAGCAGCGACCTTAAAGAATGTAGTGCTTCTGGAAGTACTAGTTCCCATTGACTATCAGGCAAGTTCCGGGACTTGAGAGCTAGCTTGACTGCCTGCCATATGATGCCATTGAATCTCTCTACCTAGCCATTCCCTGCTGGGTGATATGGAGTTGTACAGCTTGTCGCTACCTCTTTATGCGAAAGAAACGCTTTTGAGATCTTTTGACATAAAAGATGCACCTTGGTCAGAGTGAATATAACTTGGCATCCCACACAAGCTAAATATCAGCTTGAGGCATCTGATTACAGTCTCGGTACTCATGTTAGGACATACAAAAGCAAATGGAAACTGTGAATACTCGTCAACAGCTGTGAGCATGTATGGATTACGTGAAGCAGTAGGTAGAGGTCCCTTAAAGTCTATATACTGAGTCTCTCCATTGGTTGAGTGGCCTTTATGAGAGTACCTGCTGGAGGTTGGCAGTACTGAGGCTTTAACTCTGCACAAATCCTACAAGAAGCACAGGCCCTAGTGACATCATCCATAGAAAATGGGAGGCTCTTTGATCTTACAAAGTGCAACAGTCGGGTAACCCCAGGATGGCAGAGGCCATTATGAAGGTCGGTAAGTGTAGAAGTAGAGAAGGTTGAGTAGCAGGAGGCTCGGGAAAGAGCATCAGGAACCACATTCTCCTTCCCTGGGTGATAGTGTATTGTATAGCTGTAAGCTGCAAGTTCCACCCTCCATTCATGTATCTTGTTATTCTTTATCTTAGCACGCTTTCTATTGTCAAACATGAATGCTACGCCCTGCTGATCTGTTATTATAGTAAAATTACGCCGGGCCAGGTAGTGACTCCATCGACGTACTGCTTCTATGATAGCAGTAGCCTCTTTCTCAACAATGTGGTAGCAAAGTTCACTCCCTTGCAGTGTTCTGGACATTAAAGCAACAGATCTACCATCCTGGTTTAGAACTGCAGAGACAGCGACATCAGATGCGTCACACTCAACTTCAAGTGGCACGTTTTCATCAATTGAATACAGGATGGCATCTTCAAGTTCCTTTTTGAGTTCGTTAAAGGCATTTAGAGCTTTTGCATCTAGAGGAAACTTCTTTGTAGCTGCAAAGGTCTGAATTTTATTTGAAAAATCTTGAATCCATTTGGCATAGTAAGCAAACATACCTAGAGTTCTCCTTGGTGATCCCAGATCTGTTGGAGGAGATAGTTCCTGGTTGTATACGTATGTCCATTCCCCACACAGTAACCTAGAACTTTTATGGAGCGCACTGATTTGATAGTTTTGCATTCATTTAGAGTTAGCCGCCTTCGTTTCACAACCTTTAGAAAATTATCTACATTGCGATCATGCTCTTCTTGTGTAGTTCCTGCAATTGTGATATTGTCAAGATAAGGAAAAGCACCCTGCAACCTTCTTACGTTACTAATTTGTCCATTGCTCGCTGGAAAGCAGCTACTCCATTCGTTACTCCAAAAGGAATCCTGCAGAATTGATACAGACCACCAATTGCCTCAAAAGCAGTGTACTTCCTGTCTGACTCTTTCATTGGTATCTGATGATATGCACTTTTCAAGTCAAATGTAGAGAGCACATGGTACTTAACAAGATTATTGACATGTCATCAATCCTTGGCAATGGGTATGCATCCAGCTAAGTATACTGGTTAATTGTCTGTGAGTAGTCAGCACACATCCTCTTCTGCTGATCACCTGGGTTTTTCACAACAACAACTTGGGCTCGCCATGAAGATAAACTTGGTTCAATTATGCCCTCGCTGAGTAGCCTATTCACTTCTTTCCTATAGTCTTGTTCATCCTTACCGTAACGTCTGGACTTGGTCGGCAGTTAGGTGATAAACTATGAAAGAGTGATGGTTCCTCTAGTGCTGCGGCTGTAAGAACACAATAGTTATCACTGTTTTTCACTTATATGCTGTCTCTGGAAATCTAGTCCAAGAATTATGTCTGCACACAGGTCCCTCAGTACACCAAGATGTGTATCAGGATAAGATTGATTGTTGAGTCCCAGCATGAGGTCGGCCACAACATATCCGGAAGAACTAATATTTAAAGATTTCTGAACCATACTAATTCCCTTACTACTTGGATGCACTTTCAGTTCTCTAATTCTTGAGCAACTTTCTCACTTATATAACTCTCAGTACTACATGAATCTATTAGGGCACTCAACTTCTTGCCTTTAACTATTACTACAGTAGCAGCCTGTGAAAGTCCATGAGGAACATTTGTCACTGTAGTCATAATAAGAGAACTATAAACACTGTTGCTTTTGTCGATTTAGACTGGCAAACTCAAGCAAAATGTCCCTTCCTAGAACATTTATGACAGGTATCTTCACGTGCTGGGCATGTACTTCTAGCATGATATGGTCCTCCGCAAAAGTAGCATTTCTTTTGTACATTGTAGGTAGCGGCAACTGCTGACTTTTCAGAAGCATCAGGTGAGCTGTGCATGGCATCCTCTTCTGAAGACTTGAGGTTTACCACTGCAGTTGAGTGAAGAACTTGTGATGTCGGTGGATTCTGATGGGTAACAGTAACAGCAGTGTGTGCAATCAGAGAAGCATAGGCTTCAGCATTCCTTTGTGCAAGGTCCAAGGAATACGCTTGATTGTAGGCACCTTGTAAGTCAAGCATGTTGTTCTCTAGGAGGCATTGGCGTATGTGAGCTGAAGAAAGACCATTGATGAAGGCATCCCAAATTAATTCCTCACGATACTGATCAGCACTGAGCTTTTAAATTACAGCCTTTACTTAACTTCCTTAATTCTCTCAAGAATTCATCAAGTGATTCACATCTGGCTTCTGTCGCCTTGTTGCAAGTAAATGCCTAGCAAAAAATATCTTTTTCACATACAGTCTTTCTAGTATAGTTATAGCTGACTCAAAGTCTGCACACTCTTCAATATACTCAAACATTGTATGAGACACACAATTTACAAGTGTCCTGAATTTCTTAGGTGCATGCTCACCACACTCCTCGATGAAGTTCACAAAGGTCCTATGCCAATGTCGCCACTCCTTCGCTGCTGTTGGGGATCTTGGGTCGACATCCAGACGAGCAGGTTTCAGCACCCTGTCCATGGTTGGGGTTAAGTTGAGTAAATTGTAATGACAATAAAACACTAGGTTGCAGCTTCCCAAGCTTTACTCAACTTAAACCATTACTACAGTCTGAAACAAATACAAATTCCTTCCTTAATAATCTAGTACAGTATATTTACAATGACAACAGTAAATGATAATATCCCTTACAGGGCTAGTAATCCTTACCCTATAATATTACTAACAATTACCTAATAGATACGTAAACAAAGTGAGATAATGCTTCTTGATGGGACAACACTTGTATCAAACTTGGGTTACAAAACAAAGAAGGAGAAGGCAGGAGCAAAACATAGTACATCCTTAAATATTAATATACCACACAACTAAATTATCTTCCTGAAATCAATAAGATAAAACACAAAGGAATTACAACGAGTAAAAGTGCAGAGAGAAACATTCCATTCTTTATACCTGTTTTTATTTATCATCGGATTTTGCGTAATTTATGCGATCAAGAGAAAATAAAGTCTTGTGTTTTTTAAACAATAAAATCACCCTGAATATGCTAGTGCTTTCAGATTTTAGATGTGAGCAATATGTAAAGAGAAAATGAAGAATATGTCTGAAAATGTTGCATCCATACTTGACTCAGCCTGAAAAAAATTCAATCTTTCTTAATTTTTTTTTGTTTGTTACTTCACTGAGATTATCATTTTATATCACTCAAAAAAGTTTCTGATATCTCTTTCATTTGAAAATATATTCATATAAAATAAAATTAGAAACAATATTCAGAAACAACCTGACTAAAGGCTTAGGCTGAATTGAAGAGTGCAAAGTCTGTCCACAGAGTTCAACTTCTTTGCTGGACTGAATTCCCTGCGGCTCCTCTAGATCTGAGCTAACGATACCAGATGCATCCATCTGATTATTATTACTTTTTTCGTTATCACATATATGCAGACATACTAATATGATATTGGATTGAAAATGTTCGGCAGTCATAATAGGAATTCTGTATATTTAATTACAGAATATGTAATGATATAACATGCAAAATATTGTTGAAACTGCAACCCTTATATCGCTAATTGGCAACTCAAATCTCTTGCTGAGACGAACACGCAACGACGCCTTGCAGCTCCCATTCTCTCGGCAATACCTTCAAACTTGAATAATTTACGGATGCAACATAATCAGACATATTATATTCATTTTCTCTTTACATATTCCACGCATCTAAAATCTGAAAGCACCAACGTATTTAGGGTGTAGAATTTGTAGTATGAAAATACAAGCTTTATTTTATCTTGACGGCGTTAATGATGCAAAATCTGATGAGAAGTAAAAACAGGTATAAAGAATTAAATCCTTCCCTCTTAACTTTTACTTGTTGTAATTCCTTTTATGTTTTATCTTATTGATTTCAGGAACAGATGACTTAGTGCACAATTGATACTGAATCCTATGGTATGACCAAATCTTTCCTATCTTGAGCAAAGCGTGAGATAATTGAAGAAATATAAACATATTGCTAGCTTTCTAAGCCACAGACGAAAATAATGACACACTGAGCGAGCGGCCTACCTCCCGTTACCAGCCAGTCAGAGGCCGCCAAACAAACGTCTCGTAGGCACAAGAATCTACCTTAAATGAATCGACTATAGTTCCATGTTGGGCTCTCGTTCGTGAGATTCCCCAAGTGTATGTAAATTATTGTCATGCAAGAGTCAGGTTTTCTTGCCAAGCGTGGGAATTCTCACGAATTCTAGCACTCGCTGAGCGCTTACTATCATGAGGGCTTGGATAGCGACGAGCCTTTACCAGTACAGATGAGTTTGCTCTTCAGTCTGGTTTGGAGTTATGCAGAGCTTGGCACTGCATTCAACACCTAGGTGAATGGTCAAGTACAGTCCTTGTGTCTTGGACCTTAGGGTCTGAACACGTAGGACAGCATATACAGAATCCCTTTTTATTCTCGTTCTTGGGTGTTTGGCCATGAAGGAGAACAGTTAATTGGGAAGAAGTGATAGTTCTTTGCTGACGATTGCCACTCATAATTATGTAGTGGTGATCTGCTCAGCTCACTCGACTTGGCTCGGTCAGCCAGCTCTGCCAAGCCAGGTGCTCAGCTCTACCAAACGAGTTCTCTGCTCTTGATCAGTGCTGTCCCTTGCCATGACATAGCACCATCCCTTCCCATGTTGCATTGAGTTTTCAGAGGTCATCATCTTCGTCATCTGGCACCTCCTCACCTCCCTCTGTTAAGGCTTTCACGGCCTAAGAAGAGGAAAGTAATTTTCCGCCCCCTAAGAAGTCTCGCCTCGAGACTTCTGAGGACCTGCATCCTTTCCCTGAGAAGGAAGCAGTTGGCTGTCTCTTCGGCTCACCTGCTCCTTCCGGAGTGGGAACTGGGATGCTATCCCCAAAATATAGTGTCACAGGAGCCCCAGGAGTTCAAACCTAGGTTCGTTCTCTCTCCTGTCTCTGGTTCCAAGGGCGCTGCTCAAGGAACCGGGCTGTGTTGGGTACTCTTGTATGAGTCTCTCCAAGTATACACCCTCCAAGGGGTGTCGTACACCCACAGTCAGTGATCAGTAGTCTTCTTTTCATCATGACAGTGGCACAGGGCAAGAGAAGGACCTAGCCGTGTTGGTGGCTCGGATCCACCTGTGAAAGCCAGGAATGGCTATTCTTCAGGTGCCAAGTTCGATGTCGCTGTCCCTTGGGACAAGGCATTTGAAGGAGATGGGAGGAAGTTCTCTGTGTAGTCCTCCTAGATGTGTAGCAAGATGTGGGAAATTCTCACCAGCTTTTACTACATTTAACTTTACTTAACTTTTGCCCGCGTTCGCACAAATGATAAAGTTGTAGGAAATGAATGCTTCATTTGACAGAGTGAGAACACTGCAAGTTTAGAGAAGAGCAGGCAAGAACAGTCAATCCTCCTCTCTCTTTTTTTTTTTTTTTTTTTTTTTTCCCTCAACCTCCTGGGTTACACCAGGATGAACAAGGGAATAAGAAGAACTCTTATTGAGTCTCCCCAGAGTTTGAATCCGAGACTCTTTTTTGTTCAATCTTAGGGTCTTCCTGAACATATGTCAATCTATTCAGGATGGATAGCACTGAGAAGTTTGAACTCCTCTCCAGTGCTACTGTTTTGGGAACAACCAGTTCAGCTTGAACCACTCGTCATCAGTGTCCCGTTATCACTGTTGAAGTCTACCTTCAGGACAACTTCACCTTTGCTCTCTTCATTAGAGAAAGGAGGTCTGCTTCCAGTCCTTATTCATGTCACTCGAATGACGAAGAATTAGGCTGGAGCGTGATTCACAGGAACCTACAAATATACTAGTACATATAGTATTCTCCTCCCGACATGCGTCTGTTATCAGTTGCAGCGTCTGAGTAATATGCACATATTTGTAATTTAATTCTTCTGATATGCGACTGAGATGAATAGTACCTTCTCTTAATTAACCTTTTTGTGCTCGATAGTTCTAAGCCAAATGCATTCCATCTTGGAATTCACAACCAGGCAACTCAGTGTAAGTAGTTGAGCACGGGGCAGAGTACTGCTGCCTTCTCTCTGAGATTCTGTTCATCTTAGTATTATATTTCTCTTCTATCGAGGATTAACTACTGATTTGAATCTCTCTGCCTGGCCATCATAGACTTGGGTCTCTGGTTGACTCGGAATTCTCACATAAGGCCCATGTCTCGTGCTCCACATTCGCCGTTGTGAGGATTTTCAGACAGATATATCTCATTAGGCTCATTCTCACCTTCTGTTTTCCCCATCACAGCTGCCCCTTCGGCCTCTGCAATGACGCAGAATTTTTTTCTTAGACAATTTGAATCTTGTCTTCTAATATATACATTTTCTAATTCGTAAGGTGTTCAGTTATTCTTTGTTTGTAAGGTGTTCAGTTATTCTTTGTTCACCCGGAATTGAAAATGATTAACAGAAGACTGCCTGTTCCCCTCCCTACCAGCTCTGTTTCCAGGGTAGATAGAAAATTCCTCCCTGATCCAACCCAAAAGAAGCAGTTCTTCAGGCAGTACAATCCCCTTGTTTTCATTACTGAAAGACTGTCTTCATTGCTAGCACCGACTTTCTCGCCGAGCTGCAACGAAGTAGCAGAATAACTTTTTCAGCCCTCTGTAAAACACCCGTAATTAGAGCTTTCTTTACTGGTTGGTGACATCAATGAGACTTTTTCTAGGATCAGAATCGTGAGAATTCATTTCTCTCTGATTCAACTGTGAAGACGTAGGTCCACATTCACCTTAGTCATTCACTAAGTAGTATTGTTTTTCCTTAGTTGAATTCAGCTACTGATGAGAAACTTGTCTCTTGCCATCACAGGGACCTCAGTCTCTAGAAGGCATTTGACTCTTGTCTAATGTGCATGTGCCTCACGAGAATCATCATCTCGTCTCTCAACTTTGTTGCCAAACAAAATAAACAATTTGCATGGTTCTTTCTCAAAATCACCCTTCAAAAGGTAGGTGTCATATTATGACTACGTCTTGGGTCCGCAATCATTCAGCATCTGTTGGTGTCTGAATCCTTCATGATCTGGGCTTTGGACCTTTGTATTGATTGATCCAGATCAGTCATTACTTTGTCCTATTGGTGTGTTGCTGTACCTACGAGGGGCAACACCCTTCAATGAGTATCGATACCTTTATCCACTGCTAACATCCAATGCAGAAGTGTCTAATGACACGTCTTCCTCCGAGTCCTATGAGATCGTGATAAAATCCTTTTCATCACTCCAAAGAATATGTGGCACTAGAAGATAAAGGTGGTCTCATTACGACCACATTTACATGTTTCTTCCTTCTGGTCTGCTTACAGGTCCTTGGAACCTCTTTTCCTTGGGCCAGTGGTGGATGTTCACAGGTTGTGCTTGCTTACCCAGCTCCTTCAAGAGGACACGTTGCATCTCGCCTACAGTTTGCGGGTTCTATAGGTAAGAAGAATGCGAGAGTGACTGGCCTCTTCACCTTCCCCTCCTTGTCCTTCTACACCTCTTCTTTCAGGTTGAGGATAGGGCTCGAACTTACACTTGCTGGTCTGGTGTTTGATGCGGTAAGCTTGCACACTGAGTTTCCTTTCTATTTTTCTTATCAGAATCATAGAGGCAATCCTGCCCCTTCTTCTAGCAAGGGGAGGAAGGAGACTAGCAATAATGCAAACCCTTCCCAGAACTTTGCATTAATGCTTCCAACTCTAAATGTTCTTCCCAGCCCTTTAATGGATGAGTTACGATTCCTCACTCATTTCGAAAAGGCCCAGAAGTCTGGCTCTTGATCATGCAGCTCCTGTACTCTGATCAAGTCATCAGACCAGGAGGAAATAGCCCAGGTGTGCTAAACTCCAGTCAGCTCTAAAGTCTCACTCACATTCCTCCCGCCAATCAGTGAGTCTTCCTAATGTAAAGGACTGAGGGTCTGTATATTGTGTAGGAACAAATCACAAATTTTTAAAGTAAATTGTATTTTTTATAACTATACAAACTTGAGGTCCTTTACATTAATGCCCACCTCATGCCATCCCTCAATCTAAAACTTGAGCCAAAAGGCAAAGTGGAGTGTTTACATCTGGGAAGGGGGTCCTACCCTTAAGTTCGTAGTTAGGACAATTTACTTGAAAAAAATGTGATTTTCTGAAAATGCTGTGGCCTGACCTAACCAGACCCCGCCTTCCTCACTTAACTTAGGCACTGTGCCTTGACCTGGTCTGGGCCTTCACCCACCCTGGACCCTGCCAAGTAACACTGTGTATCCCTTGGAGGAATAATGGTTAAGAGACGCCCTGCTTGGGTCAGACCGCTCAGTAGAGTGAAGCCAGTATACCGCATGGCAGCCAGGCCCAGGAATGGCAGAAGAAAGATCTGATATAAGTTTCTGCTTTTATTAGAAAATCTTTCATATCACTTGCATTATTCTTCTTAATTGGGCTTTTAAATCCTTTGGCCTTTAGATTTCGAGAATTTAATGTCAAATAAGGTGTTGAATACCATAATAAATTCAATAGTAGCTTCACTTTCCTCAAATTCAATTATTTTTTTCATCAAGGCAGAATTTTAAAGAAGCTGCAACAGATTCACTGAGGAGCTGTGGCACTAACATAATGTTCATCTTTTTTTCATCCATGCAACATAAGCAGCCCTGAGTTTATAACCTAAATGCAGTTCCTCTTTTTCTTGGAGTCTGTACAAATGTTCTATGTACTCCCATTTCACATAATTTCCATTCTTATCAATCAAAATTTTTTTTATCTCCAAAATAATTTCTAACAAGTTTTATCAAGTGATATGGATCTAGAAGTACACATATTGGTTTTTGTGTCACAGAATGATTAAAAGCCGATTCTACAGTGTCACTTTCAAAGGTGCAGCCAAGATTCTTTATCATAGACAGATTTGAAGATGTTCCATCACAAGTAAGAGTTATAACTGTAACACTTACTGAATAAAGTTTAGTTAAGCACTGCTCTACTAAATTACTTCTCTCTGTAGCACCTAGCCCTGCAATTAAGAAATACCCAACAGGCATTTTCCAACTGCTATTCACTGCCACAGTCATAAATGTCAGTGCCTCTGCTACAGGGAGATTGTCATTATCCAGTTCTGTTCCCGTATCGATGTAACCATGACACCTTTTTCCATCCCATTCCACTTGATATCTTATCACTATTTCATCCATCATGAGTAGAAACAGCAATGGTTTACCTGTTTTAGTGCATTTTTCGAACGTAATTTCATTGCTGAAAAAGCAGATTCAGTGAAACCTAGTCTGCCATCTATACCTTGATACCATTTCTGAATACTTTTGGATGAGGCAAACATGTATCAAAAACTTTTCTCAAGTAACGGTAAGCATGCAGGGAATAAAAGTTAAGAGTAAGAGCAAAACTTCGTAGTTCAGGTGAATAAGAAGTTGGACGTGGTTGATTACTGTGCTTTGCAGTCTGTCTTTTGAGGAGATCTTGTACACCACTAGTGCAATTTTCTAATAAACCTAAACTTATTACTTATGAAACGCTTTCTTTTTAGTTCTAATATTACATTTTTTAGATCACTGTTTCTTTTCACGAGACACCTCTCTGATTGCTGTAGGATGTTGATCTTCTTTTTAGATTGCACAAGTTTTTGTTTCAGATTTTTTACTTCATTAGCAATGTTATAGCAAACTGTTTGAGAGGGCTCTTTAGCTGTTAATAAAGACCTCTTTTCATTCCCCCATGCATGATATGATGTGTCGGTGCCAGGACAATTCATTGGCCGCTTTCTTTTTGGAGCAATGTTTTCCTTAAAATATTTTGGAAATCCTTCAAAGATACTAGGAATGCACCACTATGAAGTTATACACATGACAAAGATGTCTGGTCTATGTCTTCTCTGAAATGTTTTGAACATAAACGAGAATAATTGGTAGGAGTAAAGTTTTCTTGCTGCATCTTCCAAACCCATTTGTCTTTTAGTGCCTCATCTTTTGGAAACCTGCAAAATGAGAGCAAGTTCTTTGAGATTTTGTCCTTCAGTTGAGAAAGAAATTACACACAGAGAAATTTGCACAGCTATCTTTGAAAAAGCAGCTATTGTAATGGTGCAAGCCCTTCAACATTTATTTGCATAGATATTTTGCTATTCTAGTGCTATAAAATCATTGAAATGAGAATACCTGGGATTTTGAACTTTATGAAACCTTGAGTGCAACCAAAGGCTTACACACAAGACATGGTCAATTTCTAGCTACCATGTGGCTGGTAATGACTTTTGGCTACACATGAGTTCATAAGATGACTTACCAATGAAATGTGATTATAAGAGCCCTGATCTTCTTCATCCTTGCATTGCAGCCATACACAGCACAATATACTGGCATTGTGTATGAAGAAGGTTAACTCACTGGAAGATGTTGTCACAACTAGTTCTTCAATTAAACTAAAAACAATTGAGTGACACCTTAGTCATCGTGAGGTCACACACCTACGGTCGACCCAGGGATTAAGTTGCCAGTCCCAATATGGTGGCCAGCAACCGGAGTAGATTCACTTATCCCGCAGCAAGGCATCTCCTAACTATTATTCCTCCAAGGTATATCCCTGTCTCCCTACTCGGCATAATGGTAGTACCCGAACATTGTGAAACATTTTAACCTCACAATGCCAGCATATTTTAAAACAACACTAACTGCAGTATAAGCTGGTGTACTTTTCCAACTTCTTGCATGTGTGAGTGCATGATGTTCCATCTGTGACCTAGTCCTACCTATGATCAAGGTGGTCAAGAATCTCTAACTTCTTGGTGTCAGTGACCTTAGTATCTGTGATGCCAAATAGCTTTCAGTAAATTAATTAATTAACCTGGGCCAGAGGCAAGACTTTTTTGCTCCCCAGCAGTTATTGGTTCTATCACCATAAAAGTGAGCACATAAAAAACAGGACATTTGTAGAGCATATGGAACACCAAAGAAATCAACAGATTCCAAAGCATGCAACCTGTAAAAGAGTGCAGAGCACAGGACAGTTATCACAGACAAAACATGTTCTCTATGGAAAAGGTGTTGTCATTGGTGGGGTGTGAATACAGGAAGTATGAATATTTGAGGGGATACTGTACCATATGCTTGAGCTCTCTTATTTCAGCAATACAGTACCTGTTATATTACATGTGGAAATTGATTTTTTTTATATTACCTTTTACTTCTGATTTGTTGTAGGTGTGGATAGAACAAAGTAAGAAAAAATGAAAGTCTGGGCATTATTAGAAAAATTGCCATTTTAAATGATCTATCCAGATTTATGAAATGGAGTTAATGTATTTTTTTTTTTACTAAATTGTAAATGCATGTAAATTTATTGCATGAAACTCATGATTTTACATTCAAAATTTATCTTCACAGGAGTTGTGAAAACTTTGTCCCACTGTCCAGGGCATTATTGTGGCCGCACAGAGCTTGAGAATGGGTCATGGTCAGCTTGTGGGGCATGTGAACGTGGACTGCGTCGAAACGAATCAAGTGCCTGTGTTGAATGTAATGACAAGCCAGAGTTCTACGATAAATTGTATCTCGGTTTCATGGGATTACTACCTCTTACATTTCACTTGGGATGTATTGATGCCGCGGCAATGAGACGAACGTACGTTAATGTGGTTTATTTTTATCAATTTATACTTAAGATTGAAGTGATAGACAAAATTTGTATACCCTTAGATAGAAACTGGACTAAAGGTTAACTTGCTTGTATCAGGTTGTGATAAAACCAGGTTTGTATAGATAATTGATGGTTAGTATCCTCTGTTTGTAGTAATACTGTGATCATGAATATGGCAATACTACATGGTCATGTATTTATGTTCAAATAATCATTTGTTCCTACACAATACAAACCCTTGGTCCTTTACGTTAGGAATTGCTTATGGCGAAGCTGGAACACAACCGTTAAAACTCTTGAACAAGGTAGTTGGGCAGTAACTACCATCCAATAGGCAGGAAGACCCGCCTGCCTGGATGTAAACTTTCCACTTTGCTTTCGGCCATCATGCAGTGCAGACGTGTTTTCGTAAGCTCTTGCCTGAGTGTCGTTAAAGTCAATTTTGCCGGTGGGATCTTTTCTTTCACTTATATAACTTACATCTAGCTGTCGTCTCCTGACGTCATGGCAGAATTCGAAATTCGTGATAGCGCTAATGGTTTGACAGGTGATCCCTCTACTCCCGCCCTCTACCGGGTACCAGGAACCATTCCTACAATAAATCAGAAGTTTCCTGCCGTCGGAACCGATAACACGGTTCCTCTGCTGGTTGGAATTTGGATTTGATCATCTTGGTTTTCTCCTTTTGGTGATGTACCTTGAGTTTACTGATCTTTTTGCTAGTGCTATAGTTATTTTGGTTTTGATATTGTTGTCCTTTTTAGGAACTATTTTGATTTTTTCACGATGTCTGACACTGGCTCTATTCAGTATAGGGTGTGTAGTAGTGGGTGTAAGACTAGACTTCTTAAAGCTTCACTTGATCCTCATTCTACTTGTGTTAGTTGTAGGAGACGTGAATGTTCTTTTGAGAATACGTGTGAAGAATGTAAGTCTCTAACATCTCTGGAGTGGAAGGCACTGGAAAAGTATATGAGAAAGTTAGAAAAAGATAGAATCAGAAAGGCTTCACAGAGATCTTCTTCTAAGTCAGTGAGTAGCCAGGATATTCCTCTGAATTCTGTTAATCCTGTTCCTATTAACCCCGTAGTGGTTTCTCCTGCCTTCGACTCTGTATCTCCCGATCCCGATCCCATGTCAGTATTACGAGCCGATATGGACTCGAAATTTGTCTCTTTCCTCACCACTATGCAGAAAATGGGTGAGACAGTGCAAGAAGCGGTAGTTAAGTGTGATAAGTTACTTAGTGCAAGTGTAGTGGAGGAGGTGGCTGTTCGGCCCGTTCGTTCTCCTAGGTCTAGGCCCCTGTCAAACTCCCCAGATCCTGGGAGGAGGCATGCCGAAAACCGAAGTGAGGCGAGCGGGATCTGCTCCCGAGCAGTCGCCCCCTCAAGCAATCCTGTAGCCGTATCCCAGGATGCTGTCGCTCACCATTGGAAAGGTGTTGCGAGGAAGTGTTTTTCGTCAAGCGACTCAAGCTCAGATGTTTCCTCTTATAGAGGTTGGTGTCATAAGACTTCTAGACCGCTGAAAAGGTCTCGCGATGTTTCGCCTGCTGCGGTTCCCAAGAAGGTGGCGGCTGCCGAACCTTCTTGTAGTTTTTGGGAGGAGCCTGAAGCCTTTTCTCCGGCGGTTTCGATTTATCGCCCTTCTCTCATAGAAGTGGAGAAGCCGAACACGCACACTCCTTTGGAGCCTTCTCCAGAGCCTCCTCAAGCGATAACTCCTGCGGCTCCAGACGTGTTTGTGGCTCATCCTTCTACTCCTCCCGCGCCTTCTACGTCGATGGATCCTCAACCTTCGGTGTTTGAACAAATGAATGCCAAGTTCGGCAGTATTTTGGAGCTTTTTGGCAAGTCTCTTTCGTCCCCGAATGCGCTCCCGACCGCCTTACATCTTCCGCAGACTACTGTGCAGTCCTCTTCACAGGCTCCTTTTCAGTCGCCTCTTCAGGCTCAGACTCTACATGTGACTCCTCTTCAGACGCCGCTTCAGGTGCCTGGTCAGACTCCTTTCCTGACTCCGTCTATGGCGCCACGTCAGGCTCTCGCTCGAGCGCCACCTCAGCCGCCAGCTCAGCCGCCAACGCAACCGCCAGCTCAGTACAGGCTCAGTACAGGCTCAGACGTCTTCTCCTGCTTTCTCGCACCCGCCTCGGGCACATTATGGTGTGACTTCGCCGAACAGGATTCCTCTTCAGATGGAATGTTCTCCAGTTTCGTCGAAGGAAGCTTCGGATTTGGAAGAAGAAGGAGAAGTACTTACAGAAAAAGACAAGCATTTGTCGGGGTATAAACTCCTTTTACGATCCTTCGTTGACAACTTTGGAGATTCTTTGGCGCCTTCCGTTCCAGTTTCTCCTAGTTCGCAGTGGGAAAAGGACAGTAAGCCTGACGCCTCGTCCTCATTCACGCGTCTCGTCCTCTCGATTTCAGCTAAGAAGGCTATCAAGAAAGTTAACGCTTGGCTTTTGGAGAAGAGGGAACAGGGGAAAAATGTTTTCTGTCTTCCCCCTTCGAGACTTTCGTCAAGGAGCCGTGTCTGGTATGACACTGGAGAAGTTTTTTCCCTGGGTGTGACTGCCTCCGCTCAGGGAGACTTTTCTAGTCTCGTGGACTCTTCTCGTAGATCAGCCCTTAATACTGCTAAGATTTTCTTATCGGCAAATGAACTGGATCATCTCTGCAAGAGTGTTTTCCGTGTTTTTGAAGTTGTTAGCTTCCTGGATTGGGCCATTGCTTCGCTGGCCAGGAAAGTCAAGTCATTTGGACTTTCGGAGGAGCAGTTGAAGGATTTTGCCTCTGTACTGGATTGTATCGATAAAGGCATCTGTGATGGAGCTTCGGAGCTCGCTGCCATTTTCGCCTCTGGAGTGTTGAAGAAGAGACAGATTTGGTGCTCCTTCTTGTCGAAAGGGGTCTCATCGAACCAGAAGTCTGCCTTGCTCTTCTCTCCTTTGGACAAGAAGCACCTTTTTCCGCAAGAGATTGTGAGCGAGATCGCTTAATCTTTAACACAGAAAGCGACCCAGGATCTTTTATCACAGTCAGTGAAGAAGCCCAGGAAGATAGCTCCGGTTCTTTCTGCTTCTCGGAGTGCTCCCTCCACGGAAGCTCCTAAACCATTTCGAGGGAGAGCTCCCGTTCGATCTTTCTCCAGGTTTCGTGGGAGAGGTAGAGCCTCGTCTAAAACCACTCCCTCTTCCATCAAGAAGTAGGCCCGAAGTCCTCCACACAGCAGTAGGAGCCAGATTACACCTTTTGTTCATGAAACTTACCTGTCAGATATATACTATAGCTGTATTCTCCGACATCCGACAGAATTTCAAAACTCCCGGCACACGCAGTGGGCGGCCAGGTGGTTAGTTCCCATTCCCGTCGCTGGGAGGCGGATATCAGGAACCATTCCCATTTTCTATTCAGATTTTTCTCTGTCGCCGGTCGGTAAACAACTGTTTACAGACCTCCGCCTAGGATTTTGAAACTTCTTGTGCTAACTTGAGTATTCTGATTGACTTTTGGTTTTGATTTGGCTTGTTGGCTTGGCATACGCGATAGTGGATTTAATTTGGATTTTGGCTTTGACTTTTCTTTAATTATGATGTCTGGATCTCGCTCTGCTAGCTTCAGGGTGTGTGAGATGCAGGAATGTAAGGTGAGGTTACCGAAAGCTTCGGTAGACCCTCATTCGGTGTGCTCGAAATGTCGAGGTCATGTATGTATGTTAAATGATAGATGCATCGAGTGTGAGCAATTGACTGAGGTTGAGTGGAAGGCATATGATTCTTACGTGAGAAAGCTTGAGCGTGATAGAATCAGGAGGTCTCCCTCTAGAAGTGCTTCTGTGAATAGAAGTCAGGGTAGGATTGTATCTCCATTAAATCCTCCTGTAGATGTAATTCAACCTAATCCTGTTGTATTGCCACCGGACAATCAGGAAGTGTCTACGGAAGGAAATGTATTATCTACGATTATGGAGTCGATTCGCGCCCTGGAACAAAAGTGCTTGCTCTACAATCAAATGTGTCTAATTGCAATGATAGTATTAGTGCATCTAGTGTTGTGGAGGGGGCGTCAGATCGGTCCCATAATGCCTCCAGGCCTAGGCCCCTGCCGGACTCCCAGGCCTTAGGGAGAGGGCAAGCCGAAAGCCGAAGGAGGGTTACGGGATCTAATACCCGGTCTGACGTCCCTTTGGCAGAATCTGAGGATGAATCTCAGACTGCCAGGGTTCGTGCACGGACATGGATCCTTAAAGAGTGCTTCTCATCCTCCGAGGCTTCCTCTCCTCACCGGGGTTGGGACTCTCGGAGGACCTCTCATGGGGAGAGCGGCAGGGGCGCAAGGTGCCGCACAGGCGGCCGTTGTCCTTGTCGCCCTCTTAAGAGAGGTTTCAGAGAACAGGACGCTTCACGTCCTTCTGGTCAGTATTTGGATTCTTCACCTGAATATTTTGAAGCTTTTCCACCGCAGAAAAGGAACAAGACTTCATCAGGGGAGGACTCTTTCGAGCGTCCAAGTCGCTCTAAATTTGTTCCTGAGTTGAAGGAAAGGGCATCCCCTCGCCCATCTTCCTCTCACAGGATTAGTCCTTCTCCTGATCGAGAATTTTCTCCATCAAGGGAAATGCTTTTAGAAATGCAAAAGCAGTTGGCTTCCTATTTTGCGAAGAAAGAGGCAGAACCTAGTCATCGGAGGAAGCATCGGTGGCTGCCTGTTAAGAGGACTAGGCAGTCCCCGGCTCCTTCTCCTCGTTTTTCGGCCTTTGAGTCTCCTCCTAGTAGCCGACTCATTCGAGAACGTGAGTGCGTTCCTCATGAAAGGGCGTCTAGGAGAGACGAATTTGACGGATATGTGAGTTGCCGCACAGGCAGCCGGCGTCTTTGTCAAAAGGCCGAGAACGCTCAGAAATCCATGACAGAAGTTCACGGTTGTTGTTCGTTCTGATTTGCATGACGATAATCAAGACGCTTTTAAAGGAGCGTCAGATAGTGTTCAACGTTCTGTGCATCGAAGTTCTCTTCAGGACGTTCGGGAGGACGCTTCTTATGACGCTCGGCGTCTTACGCAGCGGAGCGCTTGCCAGGACGCTCGAGCAGACGCTTCTCAGGACGCGCGGCGTCTTATACATCGGGACGCTCGCCAGGACGCTTCTCAAAACGTGCGGCGTCTTACACATCAGGACGCTCGCCAGGACGCTCGCCAGGACGCCTTGGAAGAACGTTTGAGTCCTAAGCGTCAAGATATTTCGCAAGCTCAAGATATTAAAGTGTCGAAGATAACAAGGAAACAATGATTGGTTACTTCGAACTCTTCTTCAACAAGAGGCACCTCTTGCGAACAGGACCTCAAGGATTATTATCATCGCGATCTTTGAAGGACACTGCTACTCGAGAGAGAGATTCTTCTGGTGATTCGTGCCCTACGGATAATGAGGAGCCGACAGCGTCGGCGGCTTCAGATTATAAGACGTTAACGAACCTTCTTAAGAACTTGTTCCCAGATCATTTTCAAGCGCCCGTTCCTTGCTCTCCCCCTTCACAATTAGCCTCATCGAAGGCCAGGAAGGCTCCTGGCTTCGTTAAAATGGCCACTTCGCTCTCTGCGAAGAGAGCGTTTAAGAGAATTCAGGATTGGATGGACTCAAGGAAGGCTAAAGGAAAGACTTCTTTTGCTCTTCCCCCATCTAGACTGAGCAGGAGAGCGGGGATCTGGTACGAAACGGGAGAAGAAGCGGGATTGAAAGCGCCGTCTTCTTCTCAAGGCGATTTCGCAAATTTAGTGGACGCTCCGAGGAGGTCTTATTTATCATCAGCGAAGGTTTCTTGGACGATGTCAGAAACAGATCATCATCTCAAGGGAATATTTAAGACGCTGGAAGTGTTTAACTTCTTGGATTGGTGCTTGGGGGCCTTGGATTTACAATCTAGAAGTCAAGACTCTATTTCTTTGGAAGAACTTTCAAGTGTGCTGGCTTGCATGGATAGAGCAGTAAGGGATGGCTCTGATGAATTAGCATCTCATTTTGCTACTGGACTGCTGAAAAAGAGAGCTCTCTATTGCGAAAGCGGTTTCTCCTGCGCAGAAGGCAGAATTGTTGTTCGCCCCCTTCTCTACACATCTATTCCCGCAGTCCATGATTAAGGATCTGTCGGTTAATTTGCAGGAGAAAGCAACGCAGGACCTCTTGACTCAGTCTTCCAGACGCCCTACTCCCCAGGCTTCTACTTCAACCGCGCAAGCCCCCAAGAAGAAATTTAAGCCCTTTCGTGGAGCACCTTCCTCTAGAGGTTTTTCGAGAGGAAGGGGGTCCTTTAGAGGCAAGGCCTCTTCAATTAAGAGAGGAAAAAATTGACATTTCTGCCCTTCAGGCACCTGTCGGTGCGAGACTCAGCTTGTTTGCTCAGGCATGGAGGATGATAGGGTCAGACACCTGGTCCCTAGATGTGATCGAGAGAGGATACAAGATCCCTTTCCTTTCTGCTCCTCCTTTGAGCACGAAGCCGATAGACTTGTCGCCCGCATACCAGCCAGAGAAGCAACAGATTTTGCTCGACCTTCTAGACCAAATGTTAGAAAAGAAAGCCGTAGAAGAAGTCCTAATGTTGGATTCCCCAGGCTTCTACAACAGGTTATTCCTGGTTCCGAAGCAGTCTGGGGGATGGAGACCTGTCCTAGACTTCAGCAGACTGAACCTTTTTGTGAGGAAGGAAAAGTTCAGGATGGAAACATCTCAGTCTGTGTTAGGGGCTTTGAGACCAGGGGATTGGATGGTGTCATTGGACCTCCAAGACGCTTATTTCCACGTCCCAATTCATCCTCAATCAAGGAAGTTCCTGAGGTTCGTCTTAAAAGGGCAGGTCTTCCAGTTCAGGGCTCTTTGCTTTGGTCTGAGTACGGCACCGAGGGTTTTCACTTTCCTCATGCGGAATGTAGCAAAATGGCTTCACCTATCGAAGATAAGAGTCTCGCTCTACCTGGACGACTGGCTAATCAGGTCGTCTTCGGAGTCAAGGTGCCTGGAGGACCTTCAAACGACATTGCAGCTGACGAAGGCCCTGGGCCTAATAGTCAATTACGAGAAGTCCCATCTGATCCCCACGCAGTCCATCGTGTATCTGGGGATTCAGATGGATTCAGCGGCTTTTCAAGCTTTTCCATCAAAGGATCGTCAGCAGAAATGCTTAGAAAAAGTGTCAGCTTTCTTAGGGAAAGAAACATGCTCGGCGAAGGAATGGATGAGTCTGCTGGGAACCATTTCTTCGCTGGAGAAGTTTGTTTCCCTAGGGAGGTTGCACCTCAGGCCACTCCAGTTTTTTCTGGCAGAAAACTGGAAGGACAAACAGAACCTAGACTCGACTTAGGTGATCTCACAAGCGGTCAAGGATCAACTGAAGTGGTGGCAAGATCCAATCAAACTTTCGGAAGGACTGTCCCTCAACCTTTTGAGCCCCGACCTAGTGTTGTTCTCAGACGCCTCCATGGTGGGCTGGGGAGCAACACTAGGAAAGGAGGAAGTGTCAGGCCTCTGGAGAGGGGAACAGAGGTCCTGGCACATAAACTTAAAAGAGTTGGAGGCCATTCGATTGGCTCTTCAATTCTTCGAAGAACGATTGGTGGGCCGAGTTGTCCAGATCAACTCGGACAACACTACGGCTCTCGCTTGCATAAAAAAGCAGGGGGGGACACACTCTCGATCACTGTTCATGGTAGCTAGAGACATCCTTCTATGGGCGAAAGCTCGAAGCATAGTGATCCTAACAAGGTTCATTTCAGGAATACAAAATGTTCGAGCGGATCTTTTAAGCCGTCAACATCAGATACTTCCCACAGAATGGACCCTCCATCTAGAGGTTTGCCAAGAACTATGGAAGTTGTGGGGACGACCGCTAGTCGACCTCTTCGCAACCTTGAAAACGAAGAGGCTTCCGATTTATTGCTCTCCAGTTCTCGACCCGGAAGCAATAGCGATAGATGCCATCCTATGGGACTGGACGGGGATGGACGTTTACGCCTTTCCCCCGTTCAAACTTTTAGGAGAGATAATAAGGAAGTTTGCGGCGTCGCCAGGAGCGAGAATGACTCTGATCGCCCCCTTTTGGCCCTCAAGCGATTGGTTCACGGAGGTCATGTCTCTTCTGGTAGACTTCCCAAGAACCCTGCCAGAGAGAGTAGATCTTCTCAAACAGCCCCACTTCGAGAGGTACCACGGAAACCTCTCCGCTCTGAGTCTGACTGCGCTCAGACTATCAAGACGTTGGCCAGAGCGAGAGGTTTTTCAAGACCAGTGGCAGAGGCTATTGCCAATGCGAGGAGAGCTTCCTCTCGAGCGGTTTATCAATCGAAGTGGGCTGTCTTCAGGAGGTGGTGTAGGAAGAAAGGTATTTCCTCCTCCACGACCTCTGTGAACCAAATCGCTGAGTTTCTCCTGCATTTGAGAAATGTGGACAAACTTCCAGTGCCAACAATAAAAGGATATAAGAGTATGCTGTCAGCTGTCTTCCGTCACAGAGGGTTAGACCTGACAAATGATAAAGACCTTCACGATCTTTTGAGATCGTTTGAAACAACTAAAGTACCGCAACTGAAGGTCCCATCATGGAACCTTGACGTAGTTCTAAGGTTCTTGATGTTGGCTCCGTTTGAACCTCTGCATGCTGCCTCGTTGAAAGACACTACAAGAAAGGCGATTTTCCTAACTGCTCTTGCCACGGCAAAAAGGGTTAGTGAAATTCAAGCAATGAGTAAATATGTGGGTTTCAGAGGACACAGTGCAGTGTGCTCCCTGAATCCTAATTTCTTAGCTATGAATGAAAACCCATCTAACCCCTGGCCGAAAACCTTTGAAATCAAGGGGTTAGCAGATTTCATCGGACAAGAGCCAGAGAGAGTCCTGTGCCCTGTCAGGGCTCTCAAATTTTATTTGCAAAAGACTAAAGACTGTCGGGGTCCTTCTGAAAATCTATGGTGCTCTGTTAAGAGACCCGACTTTCCTATGTCGAAGAATGCACTGGCATTCTTTTTACGAAGCACCATAAGGGAGGCCCATGCGTCCTGCCCGGATGGTGATCTGAAACTTTTGAAAATAAAAGCCCATGAGGTGAGAGCTGTCGCAACCTCAATGGCATTTCAAAAGAATATGGCACTCAGCGATATCATTAGTGCTACACTTTTTGGCGAAGCAACTCTGTGTTCGCTTCACATTACCTGCGGGATGTGAAGACGACATATGAGAACTGCGAGTCGCTAGGACCATACATATCCGCAGAAATGTTATTGGGGGCAGGAAGCAGCACGAATCCTATCCTATAGAAAAGAGATAGGTGTGCTTTTGATTTTATGGTGTTGGTTTATGGTTGAAGGGTTGGTCGCTTGAGGCGCTTTCCCTTTCTTTAGCCTAGAAGTTATGGGACTAACTTCGATAGGTTAGGTCAGGTGGTGGTTTTTAGCTTCGTTGCCCTCACAGTATGGTCAATATGGTCTAGTCACATTGTGGTCACGCTCCCGTTGACAGATCATCTAGAGCTCACCAGCTATATAGGTCACTACCTTGCTGGAGACTCTAGTAAAGCAGAAGCAGCTGGAGACTCTAGTAAAGCAGAAGCAGACTTGGGTGACAGTAATCACGAAGTCAGCTATGCTAACAGGTAAGGAACCAAGATGTCAATCATCTGCATGTAATTTGTTTCCTAAAATCCTTCTCTTCTGTCCCTTCCCACCTCCAATGGTGGGATTCAGCTATATATATATCTGACAGGTAAGTTTCATGAACAAAATGTTATTGTCATGATACAATAAAGTTTGTTCATACTTACCTGGCAGATATATATAATTAAGTACCCACCCACCTCCCCTCAGGGGACAGTGGTATGAAAAATCTTAATAGAAAATGGGAATGGTTCCTGATATCCGCCTCCCAGCGGTGGGAATGGGTACTAACCACCTGGCCGCCCACTGTGTGTGCCGGGAGTTTTGAAATTCTGCCGGACGTCGGAGAATACAGCTATATATATATCTGCCAGGTAAGTATGAACAAACTTTATTGTATCATGACAATAACATTTTCTGGCAGACCTGGTTTCATCTCGGAGCGGATCCTTGGACGGTCCAGGTCCTGAAGGAAGGATACACCATTCCGTTCATCAAGCACCCCCCTCTCACAGAATTTCCTGTGAATTTATCAGCTTACTCGGAGAACTCCGAAAAATTTGCCGCTCTCCATCAAGAAGTTCTCGCCTTACTGGCAAAGAGGGCCATAGAGTTAGTGGACTCTCCGCAGGAACCAGGATTTTACAATCACCTTTTCCTGGTAAAGAAGGCCACGGGGGGTTGGAGACCGGTGTTGGACGTCAGTGCCCTGAACGTCTTTGTCCTGAAGACAAATTTTTCTATGGAAACGACCCAGTCGGTATTAGCACCACTTCATCCTGGAGATTGGATGGTTTCCATAGACCTTCAGGATGGTTCAAGCAGACAACACCACGGCTCTCTCTTACATAAAAAAACGGACGGACACACTCGTTCTCTCTGTGCGAGGCAGCGATAGACCTACTCATTTGGGCGAAAGAGAACAAGGTTGTTTTGAGCACAAGATTTATTCAAGGCTCGAAGAATGTAAAGGCGGACATTCTCAGCAGGAGAGGGCAAGTCCTCTCCACAGAGTGGATGCTACATCCTCAAATATGCAAGAAGCTTTGGGGGATTTGGGGATGTCCTCAGTTGGATCTCTTCGCCACAAACAAGACAGCTCGTCTACCACTGTATTGCTCCCCAGTTCCAGACGAGGAGGCGTTTACAGTGGATGCCATGCTTCTGGACTGGTCAAATCTGGATCTTTATGCCTTTCCGCCTTTCAAAATGCTAAGACTAGTTCTAGCAAAGTTCAGAGGTCATCAGAACGTCAGGATGACTCTTGATAGCCCCCTTTTGGCCGGCCAGGGAATGATTTCCGGACCTACTACAGCTGTTGATGGACTTTCCGAGAGAGTTACCCTTAAGGAAGGATCTAATCAGACAGCCCCACTTTCTGAGGTTCCATCACAACTTGTCCGCTCTTCGACTAGTGGCCTTCAGACTGTCGAGCATCTCCTCAGAAAGAGAGGATTTTCAAAGAGAGCTTCAAGGGCTATTGCTAGACCCAGAAGAGAATCCTCTGATCGAGTGTACCAAGCTAAGTGGGTCCAATTCAGAGCTTGGTGCAAAGAAGAAGGAATTTCATCTTCTAAGACCTCTATAGCTCAGTTAGCTAACTTCCTTCTTTTTCTTCGTGAGAATAAGAAGCTTTCTACCCAGACGATTAGGGGTTATAGAGCTATGTTGTCTTCTGTGTTCAGACATCGAGGATTAGAAATTTCTAATAATCAAGACCTCTCAGACCTGATTCGTTCCTTTGATACGACCAAGACAAAGGAGTCAAGAACAGTAGCTTGGAACCTGGATGTAGTTCTTAAATGGCTGATGTCAGATAGATTCGAACCGATCTCCTCTAGTTCTTTTAGAGATCTGACTAGGAAGACACTTTTTCTTTGTGCTTTAGCATCAGCTAGAAGAATCAGTGAGCTGCATGCTGTTGATAAGAGAGTTTGATTTGCTAAGGGCAATGCCATTTGCTCATCAATGCTGGGTTTTTTGGCTAAGAATGAAAATCCCTCACGTCCTTGTCCTCGTTCTTTCTCTATGAAGAACATTTCGGAGTTAGTGGGGCCTAATGAGCCTGAATGTCTTCTCTGTCCAATGAGAGCACTTAGACATTATGTGCAAAGGACCAAAGGTATAAGAGGTAAGAGTGATAACCTGTGGTGTTCAGTGAGAGATCCTTCTCGTCCTCTTTCTAAAAATGCGCTCTCCTTCTATTTAAGGAATTTGATTTCTGAGGCACACGGACAATGTCAGGACTCAGATATCAAAGTGTTTAGAGTCAAAGCTCATGAAATTAGAGCAGTGTCTACATCTATGGCCTTTAGACGTAATCTGTCTTTGAAAGACATTATTAAATCTACATATTGGAGAAGCAATTCTGTCTTCGCATCTCATTATCTGACAGATTTGCAAACCACATATGAAAATTGCAGTACATTGGGGCCATTCATTGTGACTGACACGGTATTGGGTGAGGGAGAGAAGGATGTATCCCATCCTCACTAACTTTTCTCCTTGATAATGGTTTTGTATTTTTAAGGTTGTCTAAAGATACAGGGAGTTTTTTTTGAGTATCTTTCAGTCTTTTAATATCTTGGTGTATTTCTTAACCGGTTGTGGTGATCCCTCGTTTTTCATTGTATTTTGTGGTGATTTGTACTGCGCCCTGAGCAGGGGCATTATAGTCTTGTCCGTTACGGTCACGTCCTCAATGGCGAGTACTTATTATTGTGTCCGGCACACGGATCCATATATCTTGTCGGTACAATAAAGGCCAGCAGACTACAGAGGCAGTAACCACTGAGTCAGCGGTCTTTAAAGGTAAGGAACCTATATCTTCAGATAATTCCAACAGTTGTTATTTTAGCTGCCATTGTCCCACCACCTAAATGTGTCAATCAGCTAGATGTAACCACCGGGTAAGTTATATAAGTGAAAATTACATTTTTATAATAATATAAAGTTTCACTTATACTTACCAGGTGGTTACATAACGAAGCCCGCCCTCCTCCCCTCATATGGACAGGTAGGCATGAAACTTCTGATTTATTGTTGGAATGGTTCCTGGTACCCGGTAGAGGGTGGGAGTAGAGGGATCACCTGTCAAACCATTAGCGCTGCCGCGAATTTCAAATTCTGCCGTGACGTCAGGAGACGACAGCTAGATGTAACCACCGGGTAAGTATAAGTGAAACTTTATATTATTATAAAAATGTCATTTTTATTACTTTTTTTATATATTGATTATGTATATGTACTGTTTGATATTTATTAATATAAAAAGCCATGATTTGTGATAGCCTTGTGGGCTGCCTTCCCCCAGTGTGTGTGTGTGTGTGTGTCTCTGGGCTGGTGGCCAAAGGCATAATTTTTGCCCCCATCACTTCCTCATGCCCTCTGCTTGTAAGGGTGTGAAGTATATCTTTTATGATTATTTTGGAGTGTTGCTCTTGCTGCTCGTGCTTTCGGAGAGTTTGCCGGGAAGAAGGTGTTTCGCTTCTGACAGCACCCTCGGTAGTTGCCCCTTTGTTCTTGTTTCTAATTCCCGGTAATCTTTTCTTGGCGTTTGCTCCTTCAGGAAGGTTCTCTTCTTCGCCCTCTTCACTTGCTCGTCGGGCAAAGAGGGTTGGGTGGTTGGTGGTCAGGCGACCTCTTCATAAGGGCCTCCTCCCTCTTCGTAGGGCAATTACCCTCGGAGTGAGAGGAGTCCTTTTCTATTAATAATTTTTGCTTTTTACTTCAGGTTGACAGTGAGCAACATAGGCTCAGCAGCAGATGACTGAATTGACATATTCCTTTCCTTTACAATTTTCAACTTTAGCATTCCTGTATGCTGTGGCACTGCCTTGTTGTGCTAGTAGCCTACCTGCTTCTGATGTACTTTTTGTCTTCATTGCTCCTGTTTCCCTGGTGCCTAGTCACAGGGCAGCTCCTGCTGTGCCTCCTGCCCCAGCTGCCCTGATTGTGCCAATTTGTCAGCACATCAATCTCAGGAAGAGGACTGCAGCTTCCCCTGTGAATCATTTTCACTTCTCGAGGCCCTTGCTCTTCCAGGAGAGACAAGGGTTTACATAGGGCTGCCACATTCCTTGCTTGTGAGGACATTCTCAACTAGATGAACACCTTTTCTCTGGACAAGGAGTTCATTTATAGTTTTGAGATTACTAGTCAAGCTCTTGTCCCCTCAAATTCCACGACAGTAGAGATTCTTCTTTACCTCGGAGGGGTCCGGTGCTGACTGCAGCCGTTTCTCTTTGCCACAAAGGGTATCCCTCTTGCAATATGAGACAGCGAACCTGGAGAACATCACTGTGGTTATCTCCAGGCAGTCCCCTATGAGATTTCTTCCCTATCCAGCACCAGTCAGCAACCTGTGGGCAATTTTGGTGTTAAGAAAAATGACATTGTCCTAATTCAGATTTCCAATTTTATAAGTCCCAAAGTCGTCTTGACCCTTAAGAACGGACCTTTATTCAGTTTTGCCTCTCTTTTAGAGAGTGATGGATACTGCAGTAGTCAAGAAACATGCCAAGGTATCTGCCTTGTCCTCCAGGCAATGCCTAAAAATTCTCAGGCTTTGAAGGACCGTGAAATAGCCAGCCTTCTTCTTTCTCTTCTGAGAGAATGCTCATACATGTTTCTTTTTAAATCTTCTTTCCAATTGGTAAGAAGACAGAAGGAAGAGCATAACAAAGAACACTTGTAACAGGCATTCTCCTACTGCTGGTACTTGGAAGTAGAGTTGTCTGTCAAGTCTCTGGACTTGATAACGACATAGCCGAGACCCGGTAGTAGGTATCCCTCTAAAGAAGTATACCTGCTTTCTTCTGGGTCTTCTGTCATCCATTGAACTGTCACCTCTTCTGTGTTCTCGTTTTGGGAATAACCAATTCGTCTAAGATCTAGTCATCTTTGGTGTCCTGTTGTCGCCATAGAAGCCTCCCTTCGGGACAGCTTCGCCTCTGCTTTCTTCATTAGAGAATGAAGGTCTGCTTCTGCTTCCAGTCTTTAATCCTTTTCCTCTCTTGAATGATGAGGAAGGAATTAGACTGGTGCTCGATCAACAGGAGCTTTTGAATATGTTTGTATATTTTCCTTGTGACATGCATCTGTTATCAGATGCACTGATCGAGTATTAGGCGCACACCTGTAGGACCATTGTCTCCACGTGTGTGACTGAGATGATATGTACCTTCTCATCAACAGCCTGAAAATCAAGGCAGCCTTTCAGGCCTCCCAAGAGTTTCAAGATTTGATTTTGAAACACCCAGTTGTATTGTCAATCAACACCACCACAGTAGCGACATTTATCACCAAACAAGAGGGTTCCATTTCCCTCATGCTTCAGTTAACATGCAGGTGCTCTGTTGTAACTGTAGTGCAGCCTATAGCTCTATCAGCCAAACATTTCGGGATGAAATGTACTGGCAGGCAACTGAGCCTCTGGATTTGAGTGATGGGCAGACTGCTGTTTTCCTTATGGAGAGATTCTTTGCCTTAACATTGTTTCTCCTCATTCAGGGTTAATTATTAATGAGAAACCTATCTGTTTTGCCATCAAAGAGACCCAAGTCTATGGGCATCATTTGAATCTTGTTTAGGGTTCCTGTCTCGTGCTCTGCACACGCCCTTGCAAGAATCATCAGAGAGATGTGTCTCAGAAGACTCCTTATCATCTTTTTGTTTACTGCCCAGTACAGCAGAAGCCTGTAGGTCTTCTGCTCCATTGCACCTGACCCATGGGTCAATGCGATAACTCAGAATGACTTTTTCAGACCAACTTGACAGTTTTGTCTTCTCTCTATATTTGTTTCTAATTCATAAGGTATTCAGCAAACATTGTTCAACCTGAATTGAAAATAAATGACAGAAACAAACATTGTTCAACCCAAATTGAAAATAAATGACAGAAGACTTCGCCTGTAGTCCGACCTGCTAGCTCTCCTTCTCCTTCCAAGGTAACAAGAGGAGTTTCTCCCAGATGCAACCTTCTGTGTCAGTGACACAAGAGCAGTTCCTCAGGCAGTACAGCTCCTTGTGAGCATAGGCTCTCTTGCTGAGCAGCAACAAAAATAGCTGGATAACTCTCTCAGTCCTCTGTAACATTCCAGGGATTGGAGCCTTCTTCAATTGATGGAACATTGACAGGACTTTTTCACTAGTCAGAATCACGAGAGTTGCTTCTCTCCGATTCATTTGTGAAAAATGTAGGTCCACATGTGACCTAGTCTTTCACATGAAGTAGTAGTGTTTCATTTCAGTAGAGATTCAATTACTGATGAGAAACTTCTGTCTATCTTGCCATACCAGCAACCCCAGGTCTCTCGACAGCATTTGACTATCGTGTAGAGTTCCTTTCTCTTGCTTGGCTCATGCCCTTGTGAGAATCATCAGACAGAGATTTGTCTCTCAAGACCGCATCTCATCTCACTCCGGCATTGGCGAAGAGGATAGACAATTTGCATGGACCCTCTTTAACCCTTAAACACCGAAGCAGTATTTAAAAAATTGTCTCCCATATGCGGGCGGCGTTCGCGAGTGAGCGCCGAAGCGGAAAAAATGTTTTTATCAAAAAATCACAGCACGCTTAGTTTTCAAGATTAAGAGTACATTTTTGGCTCCTTTTTTGTCATTGCCTGAAGTTAAGTATGCAACCATCAGAAATGAAAAAAATATCAGTATCATATATAAATATTGAGATATATGACAGCGCAAAAAAAAACTCATATATAATTGTAAACAAAACGGTTAAAGCTAACAAGTTAATTTTTTTTCGTTGTATTGTACACTAAATTGTGATCATTTTGGTATACAACACATTGTAAAACGATCGAGGCAACACAGAGAAAATATTATCACAAAATGATGCATGAATTCGTAACTCGCGGACATAAAAAAAAGATGTTTTCAAAAATTCACCATAAATCGAAATATTGTGCTAGAAACTTCCTGTTTGTTGCAAAATGAAGCTAATTGATTGAATAATACTAGACTGTAAGTGTTGTAGCTTACAATTGCAGTTTTCGACCATTTCGGTCGAGTTAAAGTTGACCGAAGGACAAATTTGTTCTATTTATCGTTATTTATAAGAAAATATTTCAAAACTGATAAAAGCTACAACCATGGGTTGTTTATTGTTGTATTCTACATGAAATTGCACACATTTTCATATATAAAACTTTATGTAACAGCTAATTTAAAATGGTGCAAACAGTACGACAATCGGATGAAAAAATTTATGATTTTTTCGGACTAGTTACCGCGCGGACATAAGGAAAAAGTTTATTTCATAAATTCACCATAAATCGAAATATTGTGTTAGAAACTTCCAATTTGTTACAAAATAAAGGTAAATATTTGAATATTACTAGAATGTAATAGTTTTAGCTTACAATTGCGTTTTTTAACCATTTCGGTTGAGTCAAAGTTGACAGAAGGTTGAAATTTTGCCACATCGTTATTTGTGAAAATATTTCAAAACTGATAAAAGCTACAACCATGGGTTGTTTATTGTTGTATTCTACATGAAATTGCGCACATTTTCATATATAAAACTTTATGTAACGGCTAATTTAAAATGGTGCAAACATTATGACAATCGGACGAAAGAATTTATTATTTTTTTCGGAAGAGTTACCGCGCGGACGTAAGGAAAAAAATTTTTTTTTTCCTAAATTCACCATAAATCAAAATATTGTGCTAGAGACTTCCAATTTGTTGCAAAATAAAGGTAAATGATTGGATATTACTAGAATGTAAGAGTTTTAGCTTACAATTGGGTTTTTTTACCATTTCGGTCGAGTCAAAGTTGACCGAAGGTTGAAATTTTGGCACATCGTTATTTATATGAAAATATTTCAAAACTGATAAAAGCTACAACCATGGGTTGTTTATTATTGTATTCTACATGAAATTGCGCACATTTCCATATATAAAACTTTATGTAACGGCTAATTTAAAATGGTGCAAACATTACGACAATCGGACAAAAAAATTTATGATTTTTTCGGAAGAGTTACCGCGCGGACATAAGGAAAAAGTTTTTTTCATAAATTCACAATAAATTGAAATATTGTGCTAGAGACTTCCAATTTGTTGCAAAATGAAGGTAGATGATTGAATATTACCAGAATATAAGAGTTTTAGTTTTTCGAGCATTTCGGTAGAGTCAAAGTTGACCAAAGGTTGAAATTTTGGCACTTATCGTTATTTATATGAAAATGCGAGGGGAAAGAAATTCGCGCTTGCGCGCCTGCGTAACAATTGTAAACAAAACAACGCCTTGATCCGTGAGCTCCCAGCATCCCCCAAGGCGCGTGATTCAAAAGTGTTCGCCTAGTAGGTCTATAACTATTTTTCCGCGAATTTTAAAAAACTTTTTTTATATTGATGTATATACGTCCAATCGGCACCCAACAGACAATTTATATCGACGTTTAATACATTCAGTCGCCGTTAAAGGGTTAATGTCAAGCTGCAAAAGGCTCAAATCCATCTCAGATGTCATAGAGAACTCTGAATAATTTTGCATATGTTGCCAGGTTTGAGTCCTTCATGATCCCCTGAGCCTTGGACTTTGTAATCAGTGATCCAGATCAGTCATTACTTTGTCCTGTTATCATGTTGCTGTACTTTTGAAAAAGACTCAACATACTTGACATTGATGTTGATAACTTTTCACTAGTGTACTGACTTGCCAAGGAAGAAGTGTCCAAGGATATGACTTTCTTCTAGTTTTGTTAGACGATCGGGAGTAGGTTCTCTGCAGCTGGTAACGACATCACTTGTACACTTCCTCCAAGAGCTCACGGAATCAATGGCTTAATCCATCCCTCGCATTCCGTAGGAATGATGTGTGGTGGCTGCTCAACAAGTTGTGTTTTCTTACCCGGCTCCTTGAATAGGACAGGTAGCATCTTGCAAAAGGTGTAGTTCTGGAAGTGAGAAGCATTATGAGAATGTCTGGACCTCTCCTCCTCCTCCTTCCACATTCCCCTACTTCTCTTCCTTTGAGAAGAGAATAGGACTTGAACCTATACATGCTGGTACTGGTGTCTGGTGCAGTAAATCTACACATCGAGCACCTCTCTTTTTTCTAGCAAGGGGAGGAAGGAGAAAATGGTGTTAAGACAAACTTTTTCAAATCCTTGCCCCTTTTTTTGTATGAGTTACGATTTATCACTTCGGAAAGGTCCAGAAGTCTGACATTCTGTCTAGCAGTTCCTATACTCTGATCAATATGTCTTTTGACCAGGAGTAGCCTAGGTGTGCAGAACTGCAGTCAGTTTAGAGAGACTCATGCAGATTCCTCCCTCCAATCATTGAGTCTTCCTAATGTAAAAGACTGATGGTTTGTATATTGTGTAGGAACAAATCACAATCTTTTAAAAGTAAATTGTATTTTTCCTAACTATACATACCTGACGTTCTTTACACATTAGGCTCACCTCATGCCATCCCTCAATCTGAAACCTGGGCTGAAAGACAAACTGGAATGCTTACATCTAGGCAACTAGGTATTCCTGCTTACTGGACGGTAGTTACTGCCTATCCACCTTGTTCAAGAGTTTAGCAGCCATTTTCCAGTTTTGCCAAAGGTAATTCCTAATGTAAAGGGCATTAGGTTTGTAGACTAGTTAGAGAAAAGAGAGTTTACTTTAAAAAATTATGATTTTTCTTTATTAAAATTTCTCAACTGGATGTTAATTTTATGGTATGTTGCACCATGTTACCAACCCAGTAAGTGGTAATTAAGCCTTGTGTAAATCACCATAAATCACTGTTTTGTATTACTATTATTATTATTATTATTATTATTTCGGAAGGAGACCCTCTCGTAGACAGGCTTTGTTAAAAATGATTGCTGCTTCAGCACTATTAATCTTGTAGAGAGCCCTCTCTATTTTTCTGATGACGGCTTTCTCGTTGTTGCTTAGACTGGCGAGCAACGCACCAAAGGACATGGTAAAATTTGGTTGAGTCATTTTGGTTTATTATTGCTTATACAATTTCTCTTCCTTCTCTCTCTTATCCTCTTCTCTTCAATCTCTCCTCTCTTTCTCCCCTCTCTCTCTCTCTCTCTCTCTCTCTCTCTCTCTCTCTCTCTCTCTCTCTCTCTCTCTCTCTCTCTCTCTCTCCCCAACGCAACATTTCATCCTGATCCACAGGACATTATCAAGCGATGACTGCTGAGGGACTGAATTCCAGTGGCGAGTCCTTCTCCTTATATCGTGATGTTGCGGGCTCTCTAGTACGGTCTAGAGAACCTCTCCTGCAGGTCGAGTTTTCATTGGTTCCTGGGAAGGTGACTCATGCGGCGAGTGTTTACAAGTCCTGCAGACCTTCTCAGGCAGGGAATATCACTGGGAGCCTCTTGATTGGCTTTTAACTGAGTGACGTCACCCCTGGTATTATTCTCATAATGTGCTTCATGTATGGTGTTGTTTGTTTCATGCGCGCCGCTGGTACTTTCGTTGAGTACCAGTGCGGATGAAACTAACAACACTGTACGTGAAGCACATTATGAGAATAATACCAGGGGTGACTTCACTCAGGTAGAAGCCAATCAAGAGGCTCCCAGTGATATTCCCTGCCTGAGAAGGTCTGCAGGACTTGTAAACGCTCGCCGCATGAGTCACCTTCCCAGGAACCAATGAAAACTCAGCCTGCCGGAGAGGTTCTCTAGACCGCACTCGAGAGCCCACAGCATCATGATATAAGGAGAAGGACTCGCCACTGGAATTCAGTCCCTCAGCAGTCATCGCTTGATAATGTCCTGTGGATCAGGATGAAATGTCACATTGGAGAGAGAGAGAGAGAGAGAGAGAGAGAGAGAGAGAGAGAAAATTGTATAAGCAATAATAAACCAAAATGACCCAACCGAATTTTACCATGCCCTTTGGTTCGTTGATCGCCAGTCTAAGCAACAATGAGAAAGCCATCATCAGAAAAATAGAGAAGACTCTCTACAAGATTAATAGTGCTGAAGCAGCAATCATTTTTAACAATTATTATTATTATTATTATTATATTATTATTATTATTTTTTTTCTTCTCTATCACAGTCCTCTAATTCGACTGGTGGTATTTATAGGGTGGGGTTCCAGGTTGCACTCTGCCTCCTTAGGAGTCCATCACTTTTCTGACTATGTGCGCCGTTTCTAGGATCTCACACTTCTGCATGAGTCCTGGAGCTACTTCAGCCTCTAGTTTTTCCAGATTCCTTTTCAGGGATCTTGGGATCGTGCCTAGTGTTCCTAAAATTATGGGTACAATTTCCACTGCCATATCCCATATCCTTCTTATTTCTATTTTCAGGTCTTGATACTTATCCATTTTTTCCCTTTCTTTCTCTTCAACTCGGGTGTCCCATGGTATTGCGACATCAATGATTGATACTTTCTTCTTTATTTTGTCAATCAACGTCACGTCTGGTCTATTTGCACGTATTACCCTATCTGTTCTGATACCATAGTCCCAGAAGATCTTTGTCTGATCGTTTTCTATCACTCCCTCAGGTTGGTGTTCGCACCACTTATTACTGCAAGGTAGCTGGTGTGTCTTGCACAGGCTCCAGTCGAGGGCTTTTGCTACTGAATCATGCCTCTTTTTGTACTGGTTCTGTGCAAGTGCCGGGCATTCGCTTGCTATGTGGTTTATGGTTTCATTTTTCGTATTACACTTCCTACATATGGGAGAGATGTTATTTCCGTCTATCGTTCTTTGAACATATCTGGTTCTCAGGGCCTGATCTTGTGCCGCTGTTATCATTCCTTCAGTTTCATTCTTTAGCTCTCCCCTCTGTAGCCATTGCCATGTGTCATCGCTGGCTAGTTCTTTAGTCTGTCTCATGTATTGTCCGTGCATTGGTTTATTGTGCCAGTCCTCTGTTCTGTCTGTCATTCTCCTGTCTCTGTATATTTGTGGGTCTTCGTCTACTTTTATTAGTCCCTTCTTCCCATGCACTCTTTAGCCACTCGTCTTCACTGGTTTTCAGATATTGCCCCAGTGCTCTGTTTTCGATGTTGACACAGTCCTCTATACTTAGTAGTCCTCTTCCTCCTTTCTTTCGTGTTATGTATAGTCTGTCCGTATTTGCTCTTGGGTGTAGTGCTTTGTGTATTGTCATATGTTTCCTGGTTTTCTGATCTATGCTGCGGAGTTCTGCCTTCATCCATTCCACTATTCCTGCGCTGTATCTGATTACTGGCACTGCGCATGTGTTTATGGCTTTTATCATATTTCCGGCATTGAGTTTTGACTTGAGTATCGCCTTGAGTCTCTCCATATATTCTTTCCTGATCGTGTCCTTCATCTCTTGGTGTTTTATATCCCCTCCTTCCATTATTCCCAGGTATTTGTATCCTGTCTCATCTATGTGTTTGATGTTGCTCCATCTGGTACTTTATCCCTTCAGTTCTCGTTACTTTGCCTTTTTGTATGTTGACTAAGGCACATTTTTCTATTCCAAACTCCATCCTGATGTCCCCAGATACAATCCTTACAGTCTGGATTAGGGTATCTATTTCCTTGATGCTCTTACCATACAGCTTGATGTCGTCCATGAACATCAGATGGTTGATTCTGTTGCCTCTTTTCTTGAGTTGGTACCCGGCATCCATCTTCTGTAGTACTTTTGTCATGGGAATCATGGCTACTACGAAGAGTAGTGGGGACAGTGAGTCGCCCTGGAAGATCCCTCTCCTGATGTTAACCTCTGCTAGTCTTATTCCAGAGCTTGTAAGTATTGTATTCCAGTTGCGCATTGTATTTTTGAGGAAGCTGATGGTGTTTTCCTCTGCCCCATATATTTTCAGGCATTCTATTAGCCATGTGTGTGGTATCATGTCGAAGGCTTTCTTATAGTCTATCCATGCCATGCTTAGGTTGGTTTTCCTTCTCTTACTTGGAGACTTATTATTATTATTATTATTATTATTATTATTATTATTATTATTATTATTATTATTATTATTATTATTATTATCATTATCCAAGTTGCAACTCTAGAGAAAAAAGCTGAATGCTGCAAATCTAAGGTAGGCCAGTACAGAAATGAAAATTGAGAGGTAAAAGAGTATTCTGTGAAAAAGAAAGAACAAAGAAAAACAAATAATACAAGGTAAATATCAGTAAAATATGGTAATAAGTAAATAGCATATCAACTATGACATTCATATTAGTCTGCTCAACAAAAAAGTATTTGCATTGAAGTTGCATCAATTCAGCTCTTAAGATTAAGATCATTCCACAACTTGGTCACAACAGAAATAAAACTTTAAGAAATCTGTGATACTGGACCTTGCAGAAGACTGCTAGAAATAAGTGCATGCCCAGTACAGTAAATACAAGGAGGATAGTATCATTTGAGAGGATCTGAATACAAAGGATGATCAGAATTATGAAAACAGGAAACCATATTCAAGATAATGCAGAGTAAAGTGAGTAAAACATTTGGTTAAGTATTCAAAAAATTTATAGGCTTTTGCACTCACTGCAGTATATAATTTTTTTTTTTACAGTTGAAGAAGAAATAGATGGAGTAAGTTTCTCAAAAATGAATTTATAATCATGAAGGATGCATAGATTTTCAAATGAGTATATTTGTCAAAGAAATGCTATCAGTGAAAAGATGTGAGTAGGCCTGGGGATCTAATATCCTAGACTTACTAACAATTATACTTTTGAGTTTTATTTTATCCCTAGTATTAGTACAATGGACTTATTATAGTTGAAGCTCTATTAGATTCAGTAACCACACCTGTATACTTGGAAGATGGTATCAGTGCAAAGAGAATACATTCATGGAGTCATTGTAGTGCTCATCAACAATTACTCCTTGCAGTCTATTAGTTAAAATATAACATTAATACTAGGATGTGGTCCAACAACCCCAATCTGTCCAAGTTTAAAAATAAGAGTGTCATGAATAACTTCGGCAAGAGTAGTAGACAGTCAAGATCAGTCATTCAAACTTAATGATCAGACTCCAATTATTTTGTATAAAACTGAGTATTCAGTAACACCCAGGGTGTTGCAAATGCCAAACTGTACACTAGGGAACAGATGATTACACACTGTCAGTGTATACATTTAGGTATTATGGGGACAGATGTTCAAAAAGTCTAGATCATTTGGGAATTATAGAAGATGCTTAGTAATTAGTGGGGCTACGGCTACCCCAACCTCATTTGCTTAATGGAGTAACATTACCAATTCTCCAGCACAAGCTAAAAATGCCTTTTAGTGAAAAATTTTTTTTTTAGATTTTCCAGTAAAATATCATGTTTCAGGTTTACTAGAGAGGTGATGGCTCTTTATGCCTCAGCAGTTATAGAAGTTGTAGTAGCTGCTGTGGTAACATTGTTGGTAACAGAACCTGTGGGCTCATTCAGCATCCGTTCATGCAAAGTCCGCAAGCTTGCAGACTGGTATCCCCTCTTGCATAATCCCAACCCCAACTATGAAGGACCACTACACTGCACACAAGAAGCTGTGTACCCATTGTAAGTGTGATTTTTTAGCATGTTACACTAGCTCTTACTTTTCAGAAAAGTGTACTGGATAGGAGAATAATAAAAGTTACTAATCTTTACGGGTGCTGGTTAAAGTGATTGTGGTAATATGTGCTTATTTTTAAAAGTTCATAATGAATTTTTATAAATTGGGCTTATATTTATAATGACTTAAGGTTGTTCCTACACAATATACAAACCCTCAGTCCTTTGCAATAGAAATTACTAAGGCATAGCCTGGACACAGGTGCTGAAATCTTTCAAACAAGGCTGTATGGTAGTTAACCCGAGAAATGTGTCAATATCATTTTACAACAGTCCAGTGTTGCAGCTATCTTGACAAAAATGCTACTCTTCAGAAACTAATACAGTGGACCCTCCGTGTTCGCGTTTTCCAGATTCTCGGACTTATGCATATGTGGATTTCTCTCTGGAAGATTTCCCCCCATTATTAGTGAAAAATTCGCCTACTCGCGGTATTTTTCTGTGGGAAATATCCACAAATTCCTGTTCTTTTTTTATCAGTTTTATCATAAATGCACTTTTTGTGAGAAAACTATTAAAAAAGCAGGTATAATAATTTTTAGTGGGTTATTCTTAGTTTTAACTAGCAAAAATAGGTTTTAAGCATTTTTATAGGGGTTCCAACTATTCGTGGGTTCTAACTCTTCATGGAGGGTCAGGTACGCATCCCCTGTGAATATGGAGGAACCTACATATTTCATACAATCAACTTACCTGTCAGATATATACATAGCTAAGACTCCGTCGTCCCCGACAGAAATTCAAATTTCGCGCCACTCGCTACAGGTAGGTCAGGTGATCTACCGGCCTGCCCTGGGTGGCAGGACTAGGAACCATTCCCGTTTTCTATCATATATTTTCTGTCGCCGGTGGTATCAACATCGTTGCTGCCACCTCCTGACTGGAATTCGCTTTTCTAGACAATTGATCATCTTTTTGTGGACTTTTGGTGATGTACCTGGATCGTTGTTTTGGCATTCGCTACTGTGGACTGGATTTGGACTTGCTTTTGATTTTTCTTCAAGAATGTCTGATTCAAGTGGTTGTGTGAGAGTGTGTGTGAATGTAGGCTGCAAGGTGAGGATACCGAAGGCTTCGGTTGATCCTCACACTGTATGTCGCAAATGTAGAGGTTTTGACTGTTCTATTTCTTACACCTGTCATGAATGTGAGAGGTTGAATGTTGAGGAATGGAAGACTCTAACTTCTTACTTGAAGAAGTTAGAAAGGGATAGAGTCAGAAGGGCGGCATCTAAGGGTGCGGGTAGTAGTACAAGGCCTATTGAGCCTTTTAATGATTCTAATTCTTCTCTTAACTATGCATTTGATTCTAATTCTGTATCAGGGCCCTCACTGGCTTTACATTCAGATTCGGCCTCGGAAATTGCTGAACTGAAAGCTACTCTTCACAGGATGAAATCCAAAATGGCTGCCATGAAAGGTAAGGATTGTGAAAGTGACTATTTTAGTGAAGTGAGTGTCCCCAGTGTTGTGGAGGGGGCGTCTGACCGTCTCTGCGACGCTCCCAGGCCTAGACCTCTTCCAAGCTCCCAAGCCCAGAGGAGAAGGAAAGTCGAAAGCCGTACGGAGGTTGTGGAGAATTCCCCCGGTCAGGCGTCCCTTCAGCAGGCTCTGTAATTAGACAGACTGCTCAGGACCGCTATAGGAAAAGCGTCCTCAGAGAGTGCTTCTCTTCGTCCGCCTCTCCCTCTCCTAAACGAGGGTGGAAGGATTCGGACCTTTCCAGGCCCCTGAAAAGGCACTGGAAAGATCCTATTTTGGATTCAAGCCCCGAACGCTTTTCGGAAGAAGCGCCTCCCTCGATCAAGAAGGCTAAGAGGGTTTTGACGTCCCCTGGCTTGGACAAAACTCCTTCGAGGTCTCCCTCTCCCGTTCAAGAAGACGCCGGAGAAGCTTCCAAGAGGATCATTTTGGCTGTGCAAGAACAGTTATCCGCCTTGGTAGGAGTCCTTTCGAAGGATCCCCCTCGTAGAAAAGACGTGAGGCTTCCTGTCAAGAAGTCTCGTCTTCCTTCTCCCGCCAGGAGTGAGGCTCCTGTGGGACGTGAGGCGTTTGAGATCTCTTCTGATAGAGACTCTTTTGACGATTTTGAAGCGCCAGACAGCGCGAGGCGCCAGTCAAGCGCGAGGTTTCCGTCAAGCGCGAGGTTTCCGTCAAGCGCGAGGTTTCCTCCAGACGAGAAGCGTCTTTTAGGATTCAAGCGCCAGATAAGCGTGAAACACTTTACAGGCGCGAGGATGTAACCAGACGTGATACGTCTGCCAAGCCAGCAGCGTCAGCCGAGCGCGAGGACGCAGCCAGGCGCGAGGATTCAGCCAGGCGCGAGGCGCCAGACAAGCGTCATCCATACAAGGATATAGCACCAGAAAGGCGCGAGGCGCCAGCCAGGTGCGAGGCGTCAGCCAGGCACGAGATTTTAGAGAGGCGCGAGGCATCAGTCAGGCGCGAGGCGCCAGCCAAGCGCGAGGAGCTAACCAGGCGCGAGACGTCTGAATTGTTGCAGAGGAGCTCTGTACATGCTCTTAGCCCCTCTCCTATTAGGAGTTTGTCTCCCGTAGAGAGAGTTATTGGGCAGGAAGACCCAGAGCCAGAATTGATTTCTCCTTCTGATCTTATATTGGAAGAGGACTCAGAAGACGAGACTCACGGCAGAGAAGGGCTGTCTAACTATAAAGTTTTGACAGCTCTCCTTCTTCAGGAATACGGAGATGCCTTGATCCCTGCCGCTCCTCCTTCTCCTCGTTCACTTTTTTCATGCTCCAAGACGCCGAAGTCGTCGGCTTTTCTGAAGATGAGGCCGACGATTTCTATGAAGAGAGCTCTTCAGTCGCTGGATAGCTGGATGCTAACCAAGAAGGAGCTAGTCAGAACGGTGTTTTGCATGCCTCCCGCTAGACTTACGGGCAAGAGAGGTATTTGGTACCAGACTGGGGAGAATATGGGGCTCACTCTCCCAGCTTCGGCTGAAGCTGACTTTTCCAGTCTGGTAGATGCATCCAGGAGACATAGCCTTCATACGGCTAAGATAACTTGGGGTCTTTCGGAGTTGGATCATCTCCTCAAGGGACTTTTTCACATTTTGGAAGTCTTCAACTTCCTAGATTGGTCCCTTGGGGTGATGTACAAGAAGGCCCATGCCTCGGAAGGACTCGATCCTGACGTACTCCTTGCAATATTGTCGTGCATTGACAAGGCGGTACAGGACTGCTCAGGGGAAGTCTCTTCCTTATTTGGAGCAGGTCTCTTGAAGAAGAGATCTGTTTTTAGCGCTTTTTTGACTAAAGCGGTGTCTCATTCGCAAAGGGCAGCCTTGTTATTCGCTCCCAGGTCTGACTTTCTGTTCCCTTCGCAGTTGGTGAGGGACATTTCCCGTTCTCTGACGGAGAAAGCGACACAGGATCTTCTCCTTCAATCATCCAAGAAGAAGAGACCAGTGATGGTGGGAGACAAGAAAGGTGTTTCTACGCCTCTTCGGCCCTTTCGAGGAGGTCCTCCCTCTAGAGCTCCCGCTAAAAGGAAAGCGACTGAGAAGAGAGGTAGAGCCTCTTTCCGTCCCTTTAAAAGGGGAAAGTGAAGTGACGCTCCTCCAAACACCAGTAGGTGCCAGGCTCCGAGGATTTGCGGAAGCCTGGACTCTCATAGATACAGACGCTTGGTCAATGTCTGTTCTACAGAAAGGATACCTCATTCCTTTCCTGGACAATCCTCCCCTGACGTCAACTCCGCGGGAATTGTCCGCCAATTACAAGGACCCTGTGTTGAAAGATACTCTTCAACAAATGGTGGATCAAATGTGGGACAAGAGAGCAATAGAGCTAGTGCTGGATCAAAGCTCCCCAGGGTTTTACAATCGTCTTTTCTTGGTTGCGAAAGCCTCGGGGGGCTGGAGACCAGTTCTGGATGTCAGCGCTCTGAACAAGTTTGTTCAGAAACAGAAGTTCTCCATGGAGACTTCTGCATCAGTCCTTGCGGCTCTTCGCCAAGGGGATTGGATGGTGTCTCTGGATCTCCAGGATGCCTATTTTCACGTCCCGATCCATCCTTCGTCGAAGAAGTACCTCCGTTTCATGACGGGGGGATGGATCTTCCAATTCAGAGCCTTGTGTTTCGGCCTGTCTACGGCTCCTCAGGTCTTCACGAGCCTTATGAAAAATGTGGCGAGATGGCTTCACCTGAAAGGAATCAGTATATCTCTATACCTAGACGACTGGCTCATCAGAGCAAAGTCAGAGAAACAGTGTTTGGAGGACCTGGCTGTGACACTAAACCTGATAAAGACCTTAGGATTGCTCGTGAACCTCGAGAAGTCCCAACTGATCCCCAGCCAGACTAACGAGAGGCTTAGAGAAAGTCTCTCTCTTCTTAGGGAAGGAACGTACTTCGGCGAGGGAATGGTTGAGCCTATTAGGGACTCTTTCCTCGCTCGAACAGTTCGTTCCTCTAGGAAGACTTCATCTCCGTCCGCTTCAGTTCTTCCTCAGAAGATCGTGGAACATGAAGACAGGGCTTCTCTCGGACAGTTTTCCCATTCCAGTTTGGATGAAGCGCCACTTAGAATGGTGGTTACTCCCACTGAAGGAAAACAAGGGTAGTACTTCCCTAGAAACGCAGAGCCCAAACCTTGTATTGTTTTCCGACGCGTCGGAAAAAGGTTGGGGAGCAACCTTGGGAAAGAGAGAGGTGTCAGGCACTTGGAATGCTCTTCAAGTGTCCTGGCACATAAACTGCAAAGAGCCGTTTGCCGTACACCTAGCCCTAAAGAGCTTCGAACCTTTAGTGAGGAACAAGATAGTCCAAGTGAATGCGGACAATACAACCGCCCTTGCATACATTCGAAAGCAAGGAGGTACACACTCGTATGCCCTATACGAGCTCACAAGAGACCTGCTGTTGTGGACATCTCAAAGGAACATCTCTCTTTTGACGAGGTTTGTTCAAGGAGTAAGGAACGTGAGAGCAGACAGGCTGAGCAGGAGGAACCAGGTCCTTCATACCGAATGGACCCTCCACTCAGAAGTTTGTCGGAATCTCTGGTCTCTTTGGGGGACTCCTCATGTCGACCTCTTTGCCACGTTCCTCTCAAAAAGACTGGAAGTCTTTTGTTCAGTAGTAGAAGACCCCAGAGCTCTAACAGTAGACGCCTTCCTGCTAGATTGGTCTCATGTAGATGTTTACGCATTTCCCCCATTCAAGATTCTGGGGCAAGTGCTCAGGAAGTTTGGGACATCAAAGGGGACGAAAATGACCCTGATAGCCCCCTTTTGGCCAGCTCAAGAGTGGTTCACGGAGGTGCTGGAGTGGATGGTAGACTTCCCCAGATCCCTCCCACAAAGGAAGGATCTTCTCAGACAACCACCCTTCGAGAGGTTTCATCAAAACCTCCCCGCTCTCGCTCTGACTGCCTTTCGACTATCGAAAGACTTGTCAGAGCGAGAGGCTTTTCTAGCAAAGCAGCAAGCTCGATCGCTAGAGCCCGGAGAACTTCCACTATCCGAGTTTACCAATCGAAGTGGGAAGTTTTTAGAAGGTGGTGCAAGTCGAAGAAGTTGTCCTCCTCCAGTACCTCTGTAACAGAAATCGCTGATTTTATGTTATTTTTGAGAGAGGAATCTCGTCTCTCCGTAGCCACGATAAAGGGCTATAGGAGTATGCTTTCGGCCGTCTTTAGGAATAGAGGCCTAGATTTGGGGAATGATAGAGATCTACATGATCTGATTAGATCTTTTGAGACCAGGAAGTCTAAGATTACTTCTCCCCCTAACTGGAATCTCGACATGGTACTTAAGTTCTTGTCCTCAGCGAGATTTGAACCCCTGCATTTGGCCTCGTTTCGTGACCTAACGAGAAAATGTTTGTTTCTTTTGTCACTGGCGACGGCTAAAAGAGTTAGTGAGCTGCACGCCCTTAGTGATAAAGTGGGTTATATCTAGATTCAGCCATCTGTTCTTTCAAAGAATTATTCTTGGCGAAGAATGAAAATCCTTCGAATCCCTGGCCGAGAAACTTCGAAGTAAAAGGCTTATCGGGTCTCGTCGGCAGGGAATCGGAGAGGTCTCTTTGCCCAGTAAGGGCTTTAAAGTTTTACATGCAGAAAAAGAAACAGTTGGGAGGTTCTAGACAAGGTCTCTGGTGCTCGGTGAAGGATCCATCAAGACCTATGTCTAAGAATGCTTTAGCCTTTTTTGTCAGGAACGTCATTACGGACGCTCATAAGGCTTGCACGGATGATTCTTTCAAACTCCTGAGAGTAAGAGCTCATGAAGTGAGAGCAGTGGCTACGTCTCTCTCTTTTCAGAGAAACATGTCACTAAAGAATATCTTGGAAGCGACATATTGGAGATGTAATTCAGTGTTTGCTTCTCACTATTTGAAGGACGTTCGTGTGACCTATGAAAAATGTTTTTCTTTAGGTCCTTTCGTGTCTGCGGGCACAATCCTGGGTACAGGAGCTAACACCAATCCTTAATTAATACATAAGTCTAATAGATATGTTCTAGACTTTCTGCTGAACAAGTGCAGGTGCCGCACAGGCGGCCAGTCACTTTCGTTCAGTAAGGAACTCTTGTGATATCTTTTATTAGATGAGTATCATAAAATTTTTTTTTTGGAAAATTATTGTGTGCGTGTGCAATTTGGTTTGAGTTATGGTTGTTGTGAAGAGTTTGGGGATAACTCGGAGCAATTTTTAATACTAACATGGTGGTTAGGATCAGGTGGTCGGGATTGGTTGTGTGCTCCTTAATAAGGTGTGTTGTCATATAAGTGGATCAGCACCCATTGACAAAGTCCTTTCAGGCTCTGCCGAGTAAGTGGATAAGACCCCTTCGGCAGACCCACAAGAATTCTTGGCCATAGATCACATATCTCGCTAAAGTTTCTTGAGGTGATGCAGACTACGGGGCAAACACCCACGAAGTCTACCACCTATCAGGTAGGAACCAAGGTTTTATTTATACCTACAACATATGTTGTTTACCTGTCTATTCCAGAAGTAGCTGTCTCTTACCCTCCACCGAAGGGTGCCAATCAGCTATGTATATATCTGACAGGTAAGTTGATTGTATGAAAATGATATTGTTATGATACAATAAAGTTTCATACATACTTACCTGGCAGATATATACGATTAGGGCCCACCCAGCCTCCCCGCAAGGAGACAGGGGGAAGAGAAAATATATGATAGAAAACGGGAATGGTTCCTAGTCCTGCCACCCAGGGCAGGCCGGTAGATCACCTGACCTACCTGTAGCGAGTGGCGCGAAATTTGAATTTCTGTCGGGGACGACGGAGTCTTAGCTATGTATATATCTGCCAGGTAAGTATGTATGAAACTTTATTGTATCATAACAATATCATATTCTACCAACAGCTTTGTAATTACTTTGTGCATGTGTCAACAAAATATTTTTTTCCCTCTTTCTTTTTGTTATTTTGTTATAAACCATAAAAGTTACTTTTATTGCGCGACATGGTATTCTGACCGACGAATAAGTATTGCGGTAGTACCACGGGTAGCAGGTTGGTCAGTTGTCATTTATGGGTGGGGAGGGAGTTGGGTATCATGGGCCTTGTTGGCTGCAATAGAAGATAGCATATTTTTACATACATACTACTTTTTTTATTGTACAAAAATATATACAGGTAGTCCCCGGTTATCAGCGGGGGTTCCGTTCCCAGTGGTGTGCCGATAAGTGAAAACCGCCATTATCCGAAACTCAGTGATTTATGGCACCATAATGACGCTTATGGCGCGGATAACTGGTTATCGGCTCCATAAGCACCCTTATGGCGCACCAAGCATCTGTATGGCGCCCATAAGAACCCTTATGGCACCGATAACTGGAACTCATCCCATTATGGCGCCAAAAATTGCCAATTTTATGGCACTAGACAAGCCCCATAAAACCGGAACTCGTCCCATTATGGCGCCAAAAATTGCCAATTTTATGGCACTAGACAAGCCCCATAAAACCGGATTGCCTGCATGAGTAAAATAAAGTTCAAAACTCTAACTTTTACCAGACAAATAGTTTTATCATAAAAAAATAATGGATGCTAAGTACTAATGTTATGAGGCAATTTGTGAGAAGAGATAGAAAATGGCGCTCTGAAGAGGCTTACAGTAGTTCCCCATACACCCGCTCAAGAGGCTTGTAGCAGTTCTCAGGTTAGGTACCGGTGCGGTAGTTGGGAGTCCCTCCCGACTGGACGTAAACATTCCAATTTGCTCTCATCCGTTGTCATGGAAAGGTGTGTATTCTTCACTCTGACCAACTGTTTGCTGATTTCTTTCTATCCAGATGGGATTTTTCTATGTTGTCTCTTGAATATTGTGTACATCTGAATATAATTGTGTTTATTGTGTGTGTGAATGATATTGAGCTATGGAAACCCACAAATCACAACTGCATAAATCTGCCCCCAGCTGGTGGTGCCCTAGGGTGCAGTGTAGGAAATACAATAGTTTCCGCTCATCTATAGAGGTGGATCCTCATGCCCCGTGTTCCTCCTGCTGAGGGCGTGAGTGTAATATTAATAACCGTTGTGTCCAGTATTGTTACTGGTCTACGGCGCAATGGGGGAAGGTTGCCAGGAGCAGGTTATATCATAGGAAGATGCCCATGGCTGTGGTTTGGGGTAACACATCCCCACCACACCCTTAGTAACTAAACTTTTGTCTTCCTATCTCTCTCTTGGCAATCTTCCCATGCTCGGTGTTCCCCTTTGGGGGAAGCTCCTGCTCCATCTTCCTCTTCTGACTCATCAGGGGAGGAAGAAGGAGGGGGGACACCTTGTTGACCAGGGCAACACTCCTTTGGGGTTCTCCTCTCACTCCAAAGTTACCCCTTCAGTGCAAGGGGGTACCCCTACCATTAAACCGACTTTAGCCTTTGCAGGTGAGGTTATGGAGGAGTAGTAGTGATAGTAGTTTATATTGGACATCTCCAAGGGTTGCGTGAGAGAGAGAGAGAGAGAGAGATTGGTGGAAGAATAAATGGGAGTGGTTAAATGGCAGTCGGAAGCGTGTGTCTGTTGTGGCGCTCTGTTGTGTAGATTGGTGGCGGGAGTCTGTTACAAGAGTCGTGAGCAGTAAGGAGTTCAGTGAAGTCAGAGTTGGTTTTGGTAGCAGTTATCCGTTGGTGGTTAGTTAATTTTGTGGTATTTGATTGATTTTGATGTTGTAAAGTTGTTGTGCGTGTGTCGGTCTGGTTGTGGTGAAGTAGAAGAGGTTGGTAGGGATTTTCGGTGTCTGTGAGTGGTGGCTGGGGAGTGTTGGTGTTGGCGGGTTGTTGTGCTGGGGTAGGTTGTGTGGTTGTCATGTTCTTTCGGGCTGTTGGTGTTCTGCTCAGTTATTTGTCGGGTTGTAAGTTGTTGTGGGGTTGTGGTTCTTGGTTGGTTGGTTTGGTGTTTGGTTATTGGGGGTGGTTGTGTGTCAGTTATCCTATAGCCTATCCAGCGGACAGCACAGCCAAGCCCGGAGTATCTGGGGTTGGGTAAGTACATGTGTTTGTGTGTGTGTGTGTGTGTGTGTGTGTGTGTTTTTTTGTATGTAGGTATGGGTCAATTGTCCTGCCTTATTCTGTAGTGGAAAGAGGAAAGTGTGATTGAGGGTGGGTTTGGTAGCCAGATAGATTAAGTTTATGTGGGGGTGTGGGGGGATTTGCTGCTTGCTTTTAAGCTTGTGATCCCGCCACAAGGTGTCAGGCTTGGATCAGGCTTGGGCTTTGCTGGGCTTTTTGGGGGCCACCTTCTGTGAATGCATTGCTGGCACAATTGAATAGTGCCAGTGCCAGCACTGTTGTAACTCATGCTGTAGTCACCTCCACCACATCTACGGTGAATCATCACAGTTTTGCTCTTGGTCCCCACCTGGTTTTATGCCCACCACCCAACCAATGTGACCCCTACTGTAATGTTGGGCATGTATTCACGTCTGCCATCTCTCCATCTACCAGCACCTGTGACTTAAGTGCCATCTCCTCCTGGATTTGGAGTGGCACCTATGCCTATTCATTAGACAACTATCAAAGATTTCAAGTGCAGTTTTAAAAATTCTCCCTCCCCATCTAAAGTATTCATCAGACACCAGTTGTAGGCATAGACTTAGTCATGATTCCTGGTTCACGATAGTCATGATTCCTGGTTCAAATCGTGACAAGGCGCTAGAATTCAAAATTCACACCTCTACACCCATGTTCTAATCTTTGTTATTTTCTAAACTATTTTATTCATCTACGCATGAATCTCTCTGGTATATTAAGCTTTCTGATATCTCTCTAACAGGAACTTGCACCAAATGCAGTGCAATAATTGTCTCTTGCTCAGTGGGGGATGTTTCTTAGACCAAAAAATGACACATTGGCATTAGTTAGCTTTAATTTTCCAATGTTTTCTTCAAAGTTTAACAAACGGAATCATTCAATTACCTTCAACTTAATATTGAAATGATAATGTAAGGACTATGTTTATGCGATACTACTAGTGATAGGTGTCATCTATCTACTTAGTAATGTATGTCAGTGGTTGTGATATGACATTTTTCATCACTTCATTTTGTTCGTCAGGTTTGCTATATGGAAAATAGTTTTACGCAAATAACCTAACATGATGTTCTAAAGATATCAGTGACTGTTTTTAACATCATGACATAAGATTTCTTCCATCTTCATTAAGAAAAATAGATTAATAAGGTACAAATTGTGTGTCAGGCAGGTGAACAAAAAATTATGAAACTCTGCCACCACTTATTTGAGCATGTGTACTGTACTCTATTTTCATGTCAACCATTTATTTCTTTGTTAAGGGTAATGTATTAAGCTAACTTTTAAATGAAATTAGGTTCATATTTAAACAATGAAAATAAGACTTTATTTGCATTTTTAGTGACTGTACCAAACTTACACGATGAGTTCTGGAACCTAACCTCATGTAAGTTCGAGATATTTACGTGGATTACTAACCATTACCTCACTAGAGTAAATAAAACCTACTATTGTCATCTCATCCGCATATCTTTCTATTTTAGTCTCTTCTCCTTAAGTACACATGATTCTAGTGAAAGATTGCTGTATACATTTAGTATATTGAAATTCTGTATGCTAAATCTTTGTTCTTATAGATACTGAAGATTTAGGTCTCTAAGAGTGTGCAAGGTGCATCAGTGTGGAAAGCTTAAAACTAATTGAGTGGGTGAAAGAATGGGTTTTACAGTCGACAGGGGTTCCCTTCTTGAGATGCGTTGTAACCCAAAAATCATCGTAAGCCGGAACATCGTAAAAAATCCTAAGAAAACCTTACTTTTAATGCTTTGAGTGCATTGATAACTATGTAAACTGCATTCTTATTGCATTTTTCATAAAAAAAACTTCAAATATTGATTATTTTGCATTTTTGGTGTCATATTTCATCTGCCAGATCAGCGTTGTAGTTGTCGTAACCCTGGAAATAATTTCTGATGAATATAATTGAAAAGTGCCTTAACCTCAAACGTTGCAAGCCAAGCCCGTCGTAACCCAGGGACTGCCTGTATTTGTAGACACATATTCGCCGATTTCTCTGGATATTATACAGTGGGGCATCGCTTATTCACGGATCAGTATTCACAGGTTTTTTCTTGGACCGCTTCTCATGCTACATCGCTGGTATGAATCGCTGCATCACGGGTTTGTCGTGTTGCGTATGAGATGTTTTTCGGTAGGCTAACCCTCGACCGTGGTCCGATAACTACCAACATACATTTAAGGGGGCCGGCCGGCTAATGCCGTTTTTTAACGACAGGACTTTGACATTCGTACCACTTAATAAGGTGACTTGGGACATCTCCAAACCGCATATGATTTTCGCCTCTGACCTTCGGTTTTGTGACGCCAGGGCGATTTATCCCGAAAATAACCCTTTTCAAATTCAATCTCCTCCCTTGATATTTAATATTAAGACCGGGGATTACTACCACATATAGACCTGATGTAGACCTCCAATCGAATGGAGAGTTGTTTTTTTTTCTAAAAGTCATTTTTTTTGCTAGATATGAATTTTTCAATATGGTAAAAAAATAAACCCTATAAATCACGAGAAAAAAATTTATAAAAAAAAGACGAAACAAAAATTGGAAAAAAGGGCTCTATTTGGTTGTTCTATAATGTCTTTCTGAGTTATATACCAAATTCCAATGTTATAGCTTTAAAACTAAGTGAGGAGATAGACTTTGAAGGTCAATAAGTATAGTTTTGAGATACGGGCGTTCAAAGTTTTCCGTTCGTATTTCTATAGAGACAATGTTAATAAATAATGATTATTTATGAATGTATATTTGTTTTTTGTGTGTATTAATTACAAACCAAAACTATTTTATTTATCATAATTTAATCATAAATGATGATCCCCCCTTTGCTCATATATCGTAGCCTGGGGCACTGCTTGAGGCAAGATGGGGCACTCCTTCCTACGTAACACCCTCTCTCCCCTTCACTAACTCGGCTTATTACAGCGAATTTTCTTCTTCTGTATGTTAGCGAGATGTTTTCCTTGTATTTTCCTCTTTGGCATGATGACATTCTTGCCGAAACAGAGATAAACAAACATAAATGCAGGAGAATGTCAGAGTGAAACTCGAAGATGTACTCTCTTTTTACAAAGACAATTTAATAAATCATGATTATTATGAATTTCATAGTCCATTTTGGGTATTAAAAAACAAACTATGTTATTTATCATAAATGAAGATCTCTTTGCTCAAAGATCGTAGCCTTGGGCATAGTGTGACGTGTGCTGTCAGGCAAGAAGGGGGCGTTACTAAGCAACCCTCCCCTCTCTTTTCACTAACTACGCGTATATTATGATATTCTGTAACAATGCTTGAGCGATTTTTCTTCGTCTGTATGTTAGCGAGATGTTTTGCTTGTCTTTTCCTCATTGGCATGATGAACTTCTTGCCGAAACATTCATAAACATACGTGAAAGCAAGCGAAAGTCACGAGGTGAAACTCGAACGTGTAATCTACTTGAAGTCTATGGTCGCACTGATTCATGGTTGAACCAGATACTCGCTTCTGCTGCAGCCACGGAAACTCTACAGATGCCATTTCTCACAATTTCTTTGCCAATAATTATCAAAATTTACGATAACAGAAGAAATATTGCATTTTTTCTTTTCTTGTATGGATGAATGTTTTAGGCTTATTGAGTTATGTTTACTAATTACCTTGTAACTACGAAAGTAAGAGGAATTTTGACGAAATATTTCGTATACGTATTCTCAATTGCCATATGAAGCTCCATGAATTTTTTCATGACTTTGCATTTTTCGCCCTATACCACTGTATATAGGGGTTCCGGCCGGCCCCCTTAAAGACTCATATTATGATAATAATTGACAATAAAGGTAATAAAACCATTCTCACCTAATATGTTATTGTCCTATCTCCGAAATAAATAGCCTATTCAAGGTTTATGTACGACGTTCATTGGTAAGCTAAGCGTAGTTGCAGTGCGATAACCACCAACGTACACGAACAGATTCACATTATGATATTAACTGCCAATAAAGGTAATAAAACCATTCTTACCTTCTATATTATAGTCATATCTTCATAATAAATAGCCTATTCAAAGAATAATTCCACATTACTGCACTCAACTTATCGTCGGAGTGGCCAGCCACAAAATGTAAGCATATAACTTTACGAAAATGGTTTATGTATACGGTTGCGTTCAAAGCGACATTTTTTGTTTGATAAACTTTTAGAAATTTTAATAGTAGTAGTAGTGTAATTACGGTAGTAATAACATTAAGGCTAAAATTAATTCTAACTTCATTATTATTTTGGCAGTATTCTTATATAACTTCTCTGAACAATGAAGTCATACAAACGCTATTTGTCATAGATTATCGTAAGTATTGCTGTTTGTTATTGGCGACGAAGCGTAAACGAAATATGTAAAAGCATTTTTTACCTTATATATTATCGTCATATCTTCATAATAAAAAGGCTATTCGTGGAGTAATTCCATATCAGTGAAATCAACTTTTATCTATGCGAGGCCAGCCAGCTGACAAAATGTACGTACGTATATGAAAATCAAATTATGGTAGCGTTCACAGCAAGATTATCTTTCGAAATTTTTATAGTACTATTCATGCTACGTAGTAATAATGTTTGGAATATACTAACAATTCATTTTCAATTACAAAAATATCATCGTTATTTTGGTAGTGAATAATAGTTTAGAATTTATCATACATACACTGCATTGTTATGGGTTTGTGGCAGTGATAAAACAACCAAAATAACGTTTTCCTTTAAGTCAACGTGTTTACTTTAATAAATTTTCACTTACCTGTGTATCCTAAAAAAAAATAATAGTTCAAGTAACAAATGTTCTTTTGTTCATGAAACTTACCTGTCAGATATATATATAGCTGTATTTTCTGAAGTCCGACAGAATTTCAAAAACTTCCGGCACACGCAGTGGTCGGCCAGGTGGTTAGTACCCATTCCTGCCGCTGGGAGGCGGGTATCAGGAACCATTCCCATTTTCTATTCATAATTTTTCTGTCGCTGGTGCTGGAAACACCTGTTTTCAGTACCTCCGTCTTAGGATTTTGGAAACTTCATTGCTGCTAAGTATCTTAATTGTCTTTTGATTTATTTACTTGTATTTGTGGCAAGGCATACGCTATCTTAAATTGATTTGAATTTGATTCATTATTGCATAAGATATCTGAATCTAGTTAGGCTAGTTTCAGAGGGTGTTGTCTGCAAAATAGGTTGTGGCTACCGAAAGCTTCGGTAGATCCGCACTTGGTATGCACGAGGGGTATGGGTCTTGCTTCTTTGTTGAGATTTGTCATGTAAGGAGTGTGAGACTTTGTCTAATTCCGTAAGGAAGACGTATGATTCTCATGTATGCAATTAACCCTCTAACGCCGAAGCGGTAAAAAAAAAATTGTCTCCCGTGTGCCGGAGGTGTTTCAGAGTGAGCGCGGAAGCGGAAAAAATATTTTTTTCAAAAATTCACAGCGCGCTTAGTTTTCAAGATTAAGAGTTCATTTTTGGCTCCTTTTTTTTCATTGGCTGAAGTTTAGTATGCAACCATCAGAAATGAAAAACATTATCATTATCATATATAAATACTAATGCGATATATGATAGCGCAAAAACGAAATTTCATATATAATTGTATTCAAATCGCGCTGTGCGCTAAACGGTTAAAGGTAACAATTTACTTTCTTTTTCGTTGTAATGTACACTAAATTGCGATCATTTTGGTATATAACACATTGTAAAACGATAAAAGCAACACACAGAAAATATTATCACAAAATAATGCATGAATTCGTAACGCGCGGACGTAAACAAATATTTTTTTCAAAAATTCACCATAAATCTAAATATTGTCCTAGAGACTTCCAATTTCTTTCAAAATGAAGAAAAATGATTGAATATTACTATACTGTAAGAGTATTAGCTTACAATTGCAGTTTTCGACCATATCTGACGAGTTAAAGTTGACCGAATGTCGAATTTTTTTATATATATATTTTTTATATGCAATAAATAAGAAAAGCTACAACCTTCAAATATTTTTAGTTTTTATTCTACATGAAATTGCGCACATTTTCATATATAAAACTCTATGAAATGCCTAATATGAAACAGAGCAAATATTCCGAGAATGGGACGTACGCATTTCGGAGATTTGTGGCTGAGAATCCGCGCGCGGAGGGAAGGAAAATTTTTTTTTTAAATTCACCATAAATCTAAATATTTTGCTAGAGACTTCGAATTTATTTCAAGATGAAGATATATGACTGAATATTACTAGACTGTAAAGGTTTAGCCTTATCAAATTGCGTTTTCGACCATAATTTCGGTAGAGTCAAAGTTGACCGAACGTGGTTTTTTTTCTATTTATCGTGATTTATATGCAAATATTTCAAAAATGAGAAAAGCTACAACCTTCAATTATTTTTTGTTGTATTCTACATGAAATTGCGCACATTTTCATACATAAAACTTTATGTAACGGCAGTATTTAAAATGGTGCAAACATTTACCCACAATCGCACGTATGATTTTTTCGGAAGAGTTACTGCGGCGGACGTTAAAGAAAATGTTATTTTTTTTATAAATTCACCCATAAATCGAAATATTGTGCTAGAGACTTCCAATTTGTTGCAAAATGAAGGTAAATGCTTGAATATTACTAGAATATAAGCGTTTTAGCTTACAATTGCGTTTTTAGACCATTTTGGTAGAGTCAAAGTTGACCCAAGGTTGAAATTTTGGCAATTATCGTTATTTATATGAAAATATCTCAAAACTGATAAAAGCTACAACCCTGGGTTGTTTTTAGTTGTATTGTGCATGAAATTGCGCACATTTCCATATATAAAACTTTATATAACAGCTAATTTTAAAATGGTGCAAACATTACCACAATCGCATGTATGATTTTTTTCGGAAGAGTTACCGTGCGGACGTAAGGAAAAAGTTTTTTCATAAATTCACCATAAATCGGAATATTGTGCTAGAGACTTCCAATTAGTTTCAAAATTAAGGTAAATGATTGTATATTACTAAAATATAAGAGTTTTAGCTTACAATTGCGTTTTTCGACCATTTCGGTAGAGTCAAAAGTTGACCGAAGGTTGAAATTTTGGCAATTATCGTTATTTATATAAAAATATCTCAAAACTGATAAAAGCTACAATCATGAGTATTTTATTGTTGTATTTTACATAAAAATGCGCAACTTTTCATATATAATACTTCATGTAACGGCTAATTTACAATGGTACAAAAATTATGTCAAAGTGACGAAATAATTTCCGAGATGTGTCACAGATACTTTTTAGTGCGATAAGAAAGAAATTCGCGCTTGCGCGCCTGCGTAACGATTGTAAACAAAACAACACCTTGATCCGTGAACTCCCAGCATCCCCCAAGGCGCGTGATTCAAAAGTTTTAGGCTGGTAGGCCTATAAGTATTTTTCCGCGAATTTTTAAAAAAACTTTTGTATGTAGACGTAAAATACGTCCAGTTGGCACCCGAGAGACAAAAAATGCAGACGTAAAATACGTCCAGTCGGCGTTTAAGGGTTAATCAGTAAACAAAAGTCAGGGTAGTGAACCTGCTAACCTTCCTGTAGACTTTATTTTGCCTAACCCTGTAGTATGGCCTACGGGCTATGAATATGTCTGCGGGAGGTGCTCGCTCTCCTTCATTGTTATGAAGAGTGCTACTTCTGTAATTGTTACTCCTAACCCTGTAGTGTTGCCTTCGGGCCCTAAAACAGTGTCTGTAGAGGGTATTGCCCTTTCTCTAATACTCTATCGATTCGTAACTTAAAATCGAAAGTGCTTGCTTTAGAGAGCAAAAGTGAAGTGGCTAAGTGCAGTGACAGTGCCCCTTGTGTAGTGGAGGGTGCGTCAGATCGGCCTTATTTCGCCTCTAGGACGGGACCTCTGCTTGACTCCCAGGAACACAGGGAGAGAGCATGTCGAAAGCCGAAGGAGGGTTACGAGGAACCCCCACTGATCTGACGTGCCTTCGGCAGACCTGAAGATACTCCCAGGCTGCCAAAGTGCGTGACGTGCACGAATCCTGAAGGATTGCTTCTCGTCCTACGAAGCGTCCTCCCCACACAGGGGTTGGAGCTTTCGGAAGGACTCGCGCCCTCTAAATAGAAGCTTTATAGAAGAGGACACTTCACGTCCTCTCTCTCTCTCTCTCTCGTTATGCGTTTCAGTGAGAAGTAAGAAGGCGAACGTCGCCTGATCACGTGTACGTCTTTCCACCGAGAAATACGAAAAAGAAGTCATAGTAGCAGGACGCTTTTGAGAGCGGACGTCCGAGCTTTGTTACTGTGAGAATAAGGTGTTCCCTCGCATTCTCACACGATCAACCCTTCTCCTGAGACTGCTTCGTGCAGCCGGATTTCTCTCCGAGATGTATCTCGCTCTTCCCTGAAGGCAGTTTCTCTCGCTTGTTTTGTCTGGAGCGTGACGCTTTTCTGCACGCTTCTTTTGACGCTCGGCTTGGACAGGACGCTCGGATGGACGCCAGGCGTGCGCGGGTGCACGCCAGGCGCGTGCGGGTGCACGCCAAGCGCGCACCAGTGGACGCCGAGCAAGCGCCAGTGGATAACGAGTGCGCGCGCCCCAGTGGACGCCGAGCGCGCGCACGCCAGGTGTGTCGCCTGGCTGAACATTTCTGTTGAACTCTTCAAGCTCTTGTTTACGATTTGGGCCTAAAGAATTTTTACCTCTACCTTCGGTGATACCTTCTACCTCACCTGCAAAGAATGTGAAGTAAGCAGTGCTTCGGAGGAAGCTTAAAGTGAACAGACAACTTCGTCTTCGAAACCCAGCAAGACCTTGGGTTTCGTGAATTCAAGAGGTCTCTGTCAATTTATATTGCTTTTCGCAAAGGTGGATGGAGTTAAGGAAAGCTCAAGGGAAGACCTCGTTTGCTCTACCGCAGTCAAGACTTTGCGATAAGGCAGTTACGGGTTATGTAAAAGCTCGAAGTCCTCCACGTCATGATGCTCGAAAACGTTCGGTAGGAATCTTGCAAAGGCACTCATCAAGAGGACGTTCTTCAGGAAAGCGCAAGACAGGACTTCCTTTGCCATACCGCCAATAAATTTAGGTTGCAAGATTTTTAGTCCATCTGAAGGGGGTCCTTTTCAGATGATGATTTTGATTAGTTTCCTAGTCGGGACTACGCTGCCGAAGTTGAACATCGGGGTCCTACCTGCCGTAAGCCCAGTCTCTTAACAGGATTCTTGCCCCTTCCTCGATTTTGGATACGTGGGAATCGGAAAAATTAATCTGATGCTCAGACCTTCCTGGATTATGTTTTGTCAATTCAGTGACTTTCCCCCATTGACAATATACTATCGTTTTGTCAAGTAAGTGGGTATCCCCTCATTGACAAAATATCTCTGTCCCCATAAATGGGTTAGTTCTCATTGACAAACATCTCAATAACTGTATATTGCGTAAGCGGATAAGCTCTTATTGACAAGATTCGGAAGAGCTCTCATTCATCAATCGCAGACTCGTACAAGAAATAGACTTGTAGTCTAAGTCAATGAACGCTTATGTCCAATAACAGAAGAAGCTTGAGCTGTCCGCTTCGATTCTCTAAAATTTGTTCATGAAACTTGCCTGTCAGATATATATGTAGCTGTATTTCCGAATTCAGCTATAGATATGTCTGCCAGGTAAGTATGAACAAACTTTATTGTATCATAACAATATCATATTTTGCCTTGTGTTATTTTACTACTGGTTGGTTCAAGTCATATACGCTTGCTGTAGTTACCTCTTTGGATGGCAACCGAGAGGTCCATTGTCTATTATTTTAAGGACATTTAATCGTTACTCCCGCAGCCTTCCAGGAGTTTCCGATTTATCTTTTACCGTTGTATGGTAGTGTTATGACGACACAAATGCACCTCTATATTTAGCGTTTTCTGTTTCGCTTAAATATACCAGCTTGAGAGTCTCTTTCTGCTCAAAAAATAACGGACATATTTCTTCGTAGAATAGAGTAGCTGGCAACCCAGGCATAACAGTAAGAGACGACGAAAGTAAGCTGCTGTCACTGTCCTCCAGTGCAACCGAGCCAGTACCAGCTCGTTCGCTGTCATGCGCGGTAGGTTACGTCTCTCTCTCCTGCGGGATTGACTGACTAACCGTATCTCTGCCCTACAATCACGGACTTTAGCCTAAGATTGAGGGGATTTCTTACATGAATGAATAAACATTGCATTCGTTTTGCCTTACTATGTTCAACAGAGATATCTTACTTTTTTCGGTGCTCGTTACCGCACGGTATAGGACTACGAGTCTACCGCAACATTGCACTATTATATGCTCTCCTGCTTAGGCAAAGCGCAGCCTTATTAGGGAAGTAAGCATACTCGGTGAGGGAATGGATGAGCATGCTGGGGACCATTTCCTTCCTGAAGAAGTTTGTTTCCCTGAATAGACTGCAATTCAGACCTCTAGTTTTTTCCTACCGGAAAACTGAAATTTTATCCAAGATCTAGGAATGTTTCTGAACATCTCTCAGTGCGTCAAGTATCACCTGAGGTGATAGAGAGAAGGTGCTGGACATCTGGAGAGGGTTTCAGATGTCCTGGAACATAATCTGAAAGAACTGGAAGCAATTCAGTCGTCCCTCCAGTCCTCGAAACGAGTTTATGGAACCAGTGGTCCAGATCAACTCGGATATTCCACAGCTCTCTCATATCTTAAGAAGTATCTTCTCTCGGTCCCTGTTCGAGTTTACGAGAAAGAGTGTATTATAACAACAGGCATAGAACGTAACGATCCTATAAGAGGTTCGTTACAGGATTGCAAAAGTCCGTACGAATCTTCTCGATCGACGTCAGCAACTACTGACTTCCGAGTGGAATCTTTGTTTAGAAGTATGTTGAGAGTTGTGGAGACTTTAAGGACGTCCTTTCATTCATCTCTTCGCTATGTTGAGGACGAAGAGGCTTCTTCTCTGCTCCCTTATTCCGATCGATCCGGGAGCGGTAGCATTAAACGCCATCCTATGGTATTGAACGGGGATGGATGGTTTAGTCTCCCTTTTCCCCTTTTTCAAACGCTTAGGAAGTGTAATAAGATGATTTAAGACGTCACGGGAGCGGAGCGACAATGATGCTGATCGCCCATGTTGGCCTTCAAGATCCTGGATTCACAGAGGTCACGTCCTTCCTAGTTCATTTTCCAAGGACCTTTTCCGAGAGAGTCGGTCTACTCTAACACGAAAGGTACCTATAACCTCTCCGCTCTGAGTCTGACTACGTTCAGACTATCGAGATGTTGACAGGAATAAGATTACCGTCTTCCCTTTCCGTCTGAAGAATGGGATAAGCTAGCAGTCACAACTATTAAAGAATAACGCAAATATGTTGTTGACGGCCTTTGGGCTCAAGAGTTTGCTTCTGTCAAACAACAAAGCCCTTCACGATCTTTGAGTTCTGTGGAATCTCGAAACTCGCTCACCATCTACTTTTTGTCTCACCTGTTTTCTCGGAGTCAGACACTTGTGCGAGATCAGGCGACATTTAGTAGCCCTGAGTTTCTTGTTGACGAAGTCGGTTGCGTTGATACACCCCTGATGATCGTGTAACATGAGACCAGGTTGGACTGTCAGGCATTCGTCCTTCGGGACTGAATCGCCTTTTTTGCTCTGCGCTCCTTTCTTCTGGCACCTCCAGAGCTCGAGTCATGGAGTTGCTCATGAGTTGATTCGCTGACGATGTTGGGTTGAGTTGATACCCCCCAAGGTTTGCTTAGCTTGAATCGCCCAGGCAGTCCAGACACTCATCCTTCAGCGAAGAATAGTGCATTATAGTCTTCAGGGTACAGCCTTGCTGTCCTTGATTCGTCTGACTGGTCACCTGGTCGGTCACCTGACTTTAGTACAGACGGACTGACTGTGCATGTCCAGATCGAAGCTTTCTATATGGAACTTAGACGTAGTCTGAAGTTCTTGATGTCATAGCATTTTGAACCTCTCCTTTCGGTTAACTTATTGCATGTGACCAGAAAGGCCTATTTTCTAACCACTCTTGATACAACAAAGAGGGTTAGTGAGGTTTTAAGCCATCGTCAGAAGTTTCAGAAGTTTTGGCTTTAGGGAACACAATGCGGTGTGTTCGCTAAACCTTCCATTGTGGCCTAAGAATGGAAACCTGTCTAGTCCTTGGGCCAGGAGCTTGGAATCAAGGGATGGCACAAGTTATTGGGCAAGAGCCAGTGAGAGTCCTGTGCCCTGTCGGGTCTCTCAAGTTTTATCTACATAAAACTAAATAAAGTCGAAATCCTTCGGACAATCTGCAGTGTTCCGAAAAGACCAGACTTTGCCCATGTCAAAGAACACCCTGGCTTTAGTGTTAAGGAGTTTCTTTCAAATAGGCTCCTTCATTGTGTTTGCACAAAGATTTGAAATCTTCTGATCTGAATGCTCACGAGGTGAGGGCGTGGCCTCGGAAGCATTTCAACAGAGCATGGCACTCAGTAACATACTGAGTACCACGCTTTAGCGAAGCAACTCTGTGTTCGCTTCACACTTCTTGCGGGATGTGGAGACAGCATATGAGATCTGCTGCTTGCTAGGGCTATACGTGTCTGCAGACACAATCTTGGGGGCAAGAAGTACCACTCATCCTATCCTGTAGAAAATGGTTAGGAAGAGCTCTTAATTTAGTTATTGAGTCGCCGCCAATGGCGACTTCTTAAATCTTAAGCCTTAGTTAAAACACCTTAACTTTGCTATGTTGGTCAGGTGGTGATATATATATATATATATATAGAATATATATATATATATATAATATATATATATATATATATATATATATATATATATATATATATATATATATATATATATATACAGGGGGTCCTCGACTTACGACGTTGATCCGTTCTTACGATGCATCGTAACACGATTTTCAGCGTAAGTCGGAACATTGAAAAATACCACATGATTTAATGTAAATACCTATCAATAACAACGAGAGAACAATTCCTTACCTTTATTAGTTTGATTGGCTTGCACACTGGAGAGGAGCTGCGGTGCTGGAGAGACGGGGAGGTTAGTGAAGAGAAAAAGAACTCAGAAGTTGCTGAGATGCTGAGGCAGATGATTCTTGAGGTGAGGCAGAACATACTAGTACTGGAGATGCTGAGCATGATTCTTGGTGAGGCAGAACATACTAGTGGAGATGTTGGGGCAGGTGAGTCTTTTAGGTGAGGCAGAACCTACAGAAGGTGCTGGAGATACTGGGGCAGGAGTCTGGGTTAGCAGAACATTCAGAAGGTGCTGGATTAGCAGAGGCAGCTGAGGTAGAGGGTACAGGATCTCCTGCAGCCTCTCTACCTTCTTAAAATACTGCTCCAGGTAGTCTGAACAGAGAGCGACCTCTTTTCATCCAAGATCTCCTTGTAACACTGCATCAAATCCATGACGCCTCTGGAAACCCTAGTGAACCTGTCCAAGTTGGGATCCTGAGCCTCAAAAAAGTTGACAACGCTTGCTGCTGCAACTCTGCAAAAAAAACAAAACCTCTTATCAAGTCCTGCCTTGTGAAAGCCTTAGGCTCTGGGGTGGGTGCTTCTTCTTCTTCCTCTATTATCGCTTCTCCAGTTGTATCAGTCCTCAGCAGATAACTCCTCGCCATGAGACTCCAGCACCTCTGTAACATCATCAACCTCCATCTCCAAATTGATTTCCTTACTCAGGGCAAACAACGTCTTGACAACTAGCTGAACTGTGTCCTCAAACCCATGGAAATCATTCACAAATTGAGGACAAATTTTCTTCCAGACACCATTCATGTTTGTTTGCTTAACCTCCTCCCAGGAATTAGCAATGTTCTTTACAGCATCAAGGATGTTGTAGGATTTCCAAAAGTCCTTCAGAGTCAAGTCCTTCTTGGTTTTCAGTTGCCTGTAAAGCCATAGCAATTGTCCTTCGTAGGTAGTAGGCCTTGAACGAAGCAATCACTCCTTGGTCCATAGGCTGTAAAAGGGCCGTGGTATTAGGTGGAAGGTAAACCACCTTGACATTAGGGTTTTGAAGTCTCCCAGCTGGGCAGGGTGTCCAGGGGCATTGTCCAGCACTAGCAACACCTTAAAGGGGATACCCTTGGAGGCGCAATACCGCTCCACAACTTGGAACAAAATGGTTTACGAACCAGTCCTCAAACACTGCAAGTGTCACCCATGCCTTCTTGTTGGACTTCCAAATTACTGGTAGTTGACCCTTCCAAATGCCCTTGAGTGCCCGTTGGATTTTCAGCCTGATACACCAACAAGGGCTTCAGTTTGAAGTCGCCAGCAGCATTACCCCAAGAAGTAAAGTTAGCCTCTCCTTGCTGGCTTTATGACCGGGTGCTGACTTCTCCTCCTTGGCGATGTAAGTGCGGTTAGGCATACGTTTCCAAAACAAACCTGTCTCGTCTACGTTAAACACTTGCTGAGCAGAATAACCCCCCTCCTTAATTATCTCAGACAACGCTTTATTTGGAAATTCACTCGCTGCTTTCTCATCCCCACTAGCAGATCACCTTGCAATTTGTTTAAGTTATGGTAATTGGCCCGAGCCTTAAATCGCATAAACCAACCCCTACTAGCCACAAACTCTTCACTTTCACTTCCCTCCCCCTTTTCTTTTTTCAACGCTTCAAACAATCTTTTCGCCTTCTCCTGAATCACCATAAGGCTGACTGGGATACGCCGTTGATTTTTGGTCTTCCAACCAAAAGCACCAATAACCTTTCCATTTCAATTATTAGGACCACTACGCTGCTTAGTTATCACTGTCGCTTTCATAGGAGCAGATTCCTTTCACATGTTCAACGATGCGCTCTTTTATCTTTGATAATGGTAGCAACGGTCGAACGGCTAAGGCCAAGCGAGCGGCCAATGTTTGTTGGCGTTTCTCCCTTCTCGGATCGCTTTATAATGTCCACTTTAATTTCCATGGTGATGGCCTTTCTTTTCTTCGATGCACTACCATCAGAAGAGTCCGCCTTGCGCTTGGGAGCCATAACAAAGAGCAAAAAGTTACAAAAACGATACAACACGAGGGAGAGAGAGGCAGTGTAAACAACCAAAATGGCGTATGGGCGAGGACTGAGCGTAGCGAAGCGACGCCGTCCTCTCCCCCACAAAGCGTATTCTTCCGCCGTGCGCCTGGAACTAGTTCGCGTTTGTTTACGTTGCTTACGACGCTAAAACCGCGTAAGACGGAACGACGCAAAATATTATTTTGTTTTTTATATTTTTATGGGGGCGCATTCGTAACCACGAAACATCGTAAGTCGAGACCAGCGTAACCCGAGGACTTACTGTATATATATTATATATATATATATATATATAATATATATATATATATCAATATATATATATATATTTTACTTCTTAGCCCTCATGGTATGGTCATATGGTCTAGTCACATTGTGGTCACGCACCCCCGTTGACAGATCATCTGGAGTGCACCAGCTTTATAGGTCTCTACCTCGCTGGCAACTCTAGTAAAGCAGAAGCAGACTTGGGTGACAGTAATCACAAAGTCAGCTATGCTAACAAGTGGAACCAAGATGTAAAT